>NW_016107600.1:115809-269064 GCF_001604975.1 Cebus imitator
CTGGAGATGAGAGGGCTGAAGAGGGCGTGAGAGGCTGGAGGCGAGAGGGAAGAGAAGCAGGACTAGGAATCGGGCTCCCGGCAACAGCTTATATACGGAGAGCATGGGCTGGGCCCAGTCCTGGAAGGTGAGCTTGCAGGTTGGGAAGGGCTGGGCTTTACCAACAGTGAGATCACACCTCGATTAGTAGAAAAGTTATGAAATGCCGAGGTTGCATTTTTCACTTCCTTTAGTCAGGGAAAATACTTCTGCCTCCTGCTTTGACTCGCAATCTCAGCGCAATAAGAGCATTCTGAATTCATGAAGTTTGAGTTAGTCACCGTCTCCAGCAAACATTCTGCATGCTAGGCTGTTTATCAACATGTCCTCAGCGCTCTCCCCTTCCCCGTCTGGACTTTCTACCAGCAGAGATATTGGAGATCACAAGCACTGTATTGAAAATATCTTACCAGAAATATTACCATTTTCCCTGTAATTATTTTCCTCCTGTGTGCAATTTCAAACATGTAGAGGAACAGAACAACACTATGGGCTTGTATATACCTGTCACCTTCTTCCATGGTGATTACATTATGGCCAGTCTTATTTCTTGCATATTTCCACCCAATTCCCTTATCAATGTTAAATTTTTTTAAATCCCAGAAATATTTGGGATTTAATTCAATATTAATTGAATTAAATCCCAAAATTTAATGACAGGGTCCTTTAGAAAATGTAACTGAAATATTATTTTGAATTTTAAAAATGTATGTATTCATTTACATCAATGTGTCTGTTCAGTTCTCCAGTGTCCTTGTTTATTTGTTTCCTTATTGTTTACAATTTATCTCTTGATGAGATGAGGTTAATTGTCCTGAGTAGTGTTTCAGTCTTTGGGATTTCCTCATTGCTTACTCACAGTGTTTCCTTTAAGATGCTACTGGGTCCTATGTATTTCCTGCAAACTGATAATTAGAACTTGAAGCTTAATAAGACTTTTATATGTTTAGACTTTCCAGATGTGGATGTAGTAGAATGCCTATTTAAATATTGAAAATTGGCTGGGCACATTGATTCACACCTGTAATCTCAGCACTGTGGGAGGCCAAGGTGGGCTGATTACCTGAGGCCAAGAGTTTGAGACCAGCTTGGCCAACATGGTGAAATCCCATCTTCACTAAAAATACAAAAATTAGACGGTGTGGTAGTGCATGCCTGAAATCCCAGCTACTACTGTTGAGGTGGGAGGGTCCCTTGAACCCGGGAGGCAGAGGTTGCAGTGAGCCAAGATTGCACCTCTGCACTCTAGCCTGGATGAGAGAGCAAAACTCAAAGAAAGAAAGAAAGAAAGAAAGAAAGAAAGAAAGAGAGAGAGAGAGAGAGAGAAAGAAAGAAAAAAGAAAGATCGAAAGAAAGAAAGGAAGGAAGGAAGGAAAGAAGGAAGGAAGGAAGGAAAGAAGGAAGGAAAGAAAGAAAGAAAGAAAGAGATTGAATATTGCTATTTACACATTTACTTATATGTTTATAAATTGAATATGTAATAAATGTATAAGGAGAAAACACATAGTAAAGCCGCTCCGCAGCCACCCCTACTTTTTATGTGGAGGCAAGCACTGTTACCAGGTCCTTGTATATCCTTCTAGTAACTTCACTTGGATATGTTTTCTGGGGAATATGTGTATATTTGTGTGTGTGTGTGTGTGTGTGTGTGTGTGTGCATGAGAGAGAAGACAGGGAGAGAGAGGAGGTGAAGTTTTTTAAGTAGAGAGTAAGCCTCCTAGAAAGGTATATTGTATAGGTGAATTATAGCTAAAGAAAGAGAGAGAGGTTTATCTGTGTTTTATATATTCAATTTGCGTACATATCTAAAATATTTTAAAATTATATCTATATATATAAAACATGCACACATGTACTGTCTTCCAATTAAGTTTGTATGTCTCTACTTTGCCTTCTAAATCTATTTTTTCCTCTTTATTTTCTCTTACTACTCTGTGATCCCTTTTTTTCTGTTTGCTTTTCTCCATCTTTTCCTTTAAGTCAATTACCGTGCCTCCAGCAATATCTTTCTTTCCTCTTTGTGCTACTTTCAGTTGGCCTTCATTTCTATTGTGCTTGTATTTTTTTCTCTGCTCCTTTTCTGTACTCTGCAAGCTAATGTTCTTTATTGTCTCAATATATTGTCCCTTAGTTCTTTTATTTTATAGAGATAATCACGTCATTGAATTTTTCTGCTAACACTTTATTGTGCCTTTTTTCTGTTGAGTGTTCTTTAAGTGCCTTTTTTGTCTCACTCCTTTTGTCTGATTCCTGCTATATGACATGCTTTAGGCACAACTATGAGGACAGTAAAAAGATTATTTGCTGTTAGTGGGGAAGGAAGGATGAATAGGCTTAGAATAGAGGATTTTTAGGGTGATGAACTAACCTGTATGATATAATAATGGCAGATAAATGTCATAATACATTGTTCAAAATCCATACAATATACAACATTAAGAATGAACCCTTGCTGTACCAGCGGTGTTAACAGCAACAGCAAAAAAGAATGAACCCTAATGTAAACTATGAACTTTGGATAATAATGACATGCCAATGTAGATTCATCGGTTACAACAAATGTACTGCTCTGTTTAGTGTCGTTAATGGGTAAAGCTAGGAATTTATATGGGCAGGGGATATATGCTAAGGCTTTGTATCTTCTGAACAATTTTGTTGTAAACCTAAAATTGCTCTAAGAAATAAAGATGATATGGTTTGGATGAGTCCCCACCCAAATTGCATCTTAAATTGTAGTTTCCATAATACCCATGTGTCATGGAAGGGACTCAGTGTGAAGTGATTGGATCATGGGAATGTTTTCCCTCATGCTGTTCTCAAGATATGAGTGACTCTCATGATATCTGATGGTTTAATAAGCATCTGACATTTCCCCAACTTGCACTCATTCTCTCTCCTGCCACCCTCTGAAGAGGTGCCTTCCACCATGATTGTTTCCTGAGTCCTCCCCAGTCATGCAGAGCTGTGAGTCAATTAAACCTCTTTTCTTTATGAATTACCCATATGAATTACTCAGATGTTTCTTCATAGCAGAATAAGAATGGACTAATACAGTAAATTGTTTCTATAGAGAGTGGGGTGCTGCCATAAAGACACCTGAAAATGTGGAAGTGACTTTGGAACTGGGTAACAGGCAGAGGTTGGAACAGTTTGGAGGGCTCAGATGACACAAAACTGTGGGAGAGTTTGGAACTTCCTAGGGACTTGTTGAATGGCTTCTATCAAACTACTGACAGTGATATGAACAATGAAGTCCAGGCTGAGGTGGTCTCAGATAGAGATGAGGACCTTGTTGGGAACTGGAGTAAAGGTCACTCTTGCTATGCTTTCACAAAGAGACTGGAGGCACTTTGACTCTGCCCTAGAGATCTGTGGAGCTTTGAACTTGAGAGAGATGATTTAGGGTACCTGGCAGAAGAAATTTCTAAGCAGCAAAGCATTCAAGAGGTGACAGAGCATAAAAGTTTGGAAAATTTGCAGTCTGATGAGGCAGTAGAAAAGAAAAACCCATTTTCTGGGGAGAAAATCAAGCCTTTACAGAAATTTGCTTAAGTAACAAGGAGGTGAATATTAATCACCAAGAAAATGGTGAAAATGTCTCCAGAGCATGTCAGATACCTTCACAGCAAACTCTCCCATCACAGGCCCAGAGGCCTAGGAAAGAAAAATGATTTCCTGGGCTAGGCCCAGATCTCCCCTGCTCTGTGCAGCCTTTGAACATGGTGCCCTGCATCCCAACTGCTTGAGCTCTAGCTGTGGCTAAAAATAGTCGAAGTACAGCTCAGGCCATGGCCTCAGATGATGGAAGCACCAAGTCTTGGTGGCTTCCATGTGATGTTGAGCCTGTGAGTGCACAGAAGTCAAAATTTGAGGATTGGGAACCTCTGCCTAGATCATAGGATGTATGGAAACGCCTGGATGTCCAGGCAGAAGTTTGTGGAAGCTGTGGAGCCCTCGTGGCAAATCTCTGCAAGGGCAGTGTGGAAGGGAAATGGGGGGTTGGAGCCCCAACACAGAGTCCCCACTGGGGCACTACCTAGTGGAACTGTGAGAAGAGGGCCACCATCCTCTAGATCTCAGAATGATAGATCCACTGACAGCTTGCACTGTGTATCTAGAAAAGCCATAGGCACTCAATACCAGCCTGTGAAAGTGGCCAGGAGGAGGGAGTATACCCTGCAAAGCCACAGGGGCATAGCTTCCCAAGGCCATGAGAGCTTGCCTCTTGCCTCAGTGTGATGTGAATGTGAGACATGGAATCAAAGAAGAACATTTTGGAACTTTAAGGTTTAATGGCTGCCCTGTTGGATTCTGGACTTGCATGGGGCCTGTGGCCACTTTGTTTTGGCCAATTTCTCCCACTTGGAATTGATGTATTTACCCAATGCCTGTATTCCCATTGTATTTTGGAAGGAACTAACTTGTGTTTGATTTTACCAGTTCATAGGTGGAAGGGACTTGTCTTGTCTCAGAAGAGACTTTGGACTTGTACTTTTAAGTTAATGCTGGAATGAGTTAAGACTCTGGGGGACTTTTGGGAAGACATGACTGTGTTTTGAAATGTGAGGACCTGACATTTGGGGGAGATCAAGTGTGGAATGATACGGTTTGGCTGTGTCCCCACCCAAATCTCATCTTGAATTGTAGTTCCTATAATCCCCACATATAGTTGGAGGGACTTAGTGGGAAGTGATTGGATCATGAGGGCAGTTTCTCCCATACTGTTCTCATGATAGTGAGTGAGTTCTCATGAGAGCTGATGGTTTTATAGGTGCCTGGCATTTCCTCTGCTTGCACTCATTCTCTCTCCTGCTACTCTGTGAAGAGGTGGCTTACACCATGATTGTAAGTTTTCTGAGGCTTCCCCAGCCTTGTGGAACTGCAAGTCAATTAAGCCCCTTTTCTTTATGAATTACCAGCCTTGGATATTTCTTCAAAGCAGCATGAGAACAGACTAATACAAAAGACATAATGGAGGCTATCACGCTAAGTGAAATAAGGCAGGTATAGGAATACCGCATGATTGCACTTATATGTGAAATCTTAAGTCAAATTTCATGGAAATAGAGAGTAGAATGATGATTATTAGAGAGTGGGTCAAAGGTTACAAAGGGTACAAGCTTTGTCAAAGGGTCCAAAGTTATAGTTAGACAGGAGGAAGAAGTCTTAGATCTGTTGCACAGCAGGGTGACACAGTAATAACACACTGCACACCTCAGAATAACTAGGGCCATACATTTCTAATGTTCCATCATACAAAAAATAATGGGAGGTGATGGCTGTGTTAATTTGCTTGGCTTACTCATTCCACATTGTGTGTGTGTGTGTGTGTGTGCGTGCGCGCGCGTGCGTGTCGTATTGAACTTTATAAATTTATATTCTTAATTTTTTCAATTAAAATAATATTAATTTTAAAATAAAAATATTTTATGGGTTTTGGCAAATCTATATCATGATTTCATCACTGCAGTTTTTTCACTTATTCACCTTGTAAAGATCTATTGTCTTTACATACAATCTTTATCCAGTTTGTTGAAACTAGCCTGCTGGGATTTTTACTGAAATTATGTTGAATCTATACATCAAGTTAGAAAGCATTGACAGCTTAATAATATTGAGTCAATTAAATTAGTAATATTGAAACTGTAATATCCCTTCATTTATTTACCTCTTAGATTTCTTTAATCATTATTTAGTAGTTTAGTAGTTTAGTTTAGTACTTAGTAGTTGCAACCTATGGCTTCTTTTTTATATATTTTGTTGGATTTATGCCTAAGTACTTATTCTAATTGTGTTATTTTGAATAATATTGATCTTTAATTTCAAATTCAGTTCTTTATTGCTGGTATATAAAAATGTACTTCCTTTTTGGCCAGGTGTTGTGGTTCACACCTGTAATCCCAACACTTTGGGAGGCCAAGGCAAATAGATTGCTTGAGCCCCAGAGTTCAAAACCAGCCTGGGCAATATGATGAAACTCCTTCTATACAACAAAAACAAAAAATTATCCAGGCATAGTGGCATGCACCTGTAGTCCCAGCTACTTTTGTGTTTGAGGTGAGAGGATCATTTGAACCAGGGAAGTCAAGGCTACAGTGAGCCATGATTATTCCACTGCACCCCAACCTGGATAATAGAACAAAACCCTGTCTCAAAACAAAAACAAAAAAAAACACAAAGAGTGTAGTTACTTTTTATCATAACCTTTTATTTTGCAGTTTTGCCATCTTTACTTATTATTTCCTGGTGGGTTTTGGTATATTCTTTAGAATTTTCTACATATAATGTCATATGAGAATAAGGACAGTTTTATTTTTTCATTTCTGTCTAACTTTTATTTCTTTTTCACATCTTCTTGCTCTAGTTAGACTTCCAGTACATTATGAATAACAGTGGGAGAAGATGTGCTTGCCTTGTTCTCAGTCTAGAGGAAAAGGGTCCAGTTTCTCACCATTAAGTGTGATGTATTAGCTATGGAATTTTTCTAGACATTCTTTACCAAGTTTAGGAAGTTGTCCCTATTCTTTATTTTCTGAGAGTTAATTTTTTTTTAACCCAAATGGGTGATAGGTTATGTTATATACCTTTTTTTTCATCAATTGTTATAATCACTTGATGTTCCTTCTTTATTCCTTTGATGTAGTGGATTGCATTGATTGATTTTCAATGTTGAACAAGGCTTGCATATCTGAAATAAATCCCACTTGTTCGTAGTATATAATCCTTTACATACTTGGTTAAATTCAATTTGGTAATATTTTCTTGAACATTTTTGTGTCTATGTTTATAATAGGTATTGATCTGTAGTTTTTCTTTCTTGAAATGTCTTTATCTTGTTTTAATGTGTTATACTGGCCTCCATATAATGAATTAGAAAGTGCTGTCTTGGCCGGGTGCGGTGGCTCAAGCCTGTAATCCCAGCACTTTGGGAGGCAGAGGCGGGTGGATCACGAGGTCAAGAGATCGAGACCATCCTGGTCAACATGGTGAAACCCCGTCTCTACTAAAAATACAAAAAATTAGCTGGGCATGGTGGTGCGTGCCTGTAATCCCAGCTACTCAGGAGGCTGAGGCAGGATAATTGCCTGAACCCAGGAGGCGGAGGTTGCGGTGAGCCGAGATCGCGCCATTGCACTCCAGCCCGGGTAACATGAGTGAAACTCCATAAAAAAAAAAAAAAAAAAGAAAGTGCTGTCTTGCTTCTATTTTCTGAAAGAGATTATAGAGTATTGTTATTTCATTTTTTAAATGCTCCTAGAGTAAACCAATGAAAATATATATCCCAATGCTTTCTTTCTTGAAAGGTTATATATTATTGATTCAATTTATCTAATAGGTATATGGATATTCTGACTGTCAGTTTATCCTTATGAGATATTTGACATTTTCTGTCTTCAAGATTTAACCCATTTAATCTAAGTTTCCAAATTGTTTTTAATGTAAAAATCCTTTAAAATTTTATTTTTAATAGATGAATAATAATTGTACATCTTTATGAGGTACATAGTGATGTTTCTATGCATATAATGTATAATGATCAGATCAGGCTAATTAGCATATCTATCATTTCAAACATTTAGCATTTCTTTGTGTTCAGAACTTTCAGTATCCTCCTTCCAGCTATTTGAAACTACATTCATTGTTAACTATAGTCACCCTATGGTGGTATGGAACACTAGAACTTATTTCTCCTAGTTAGCTGTAATTTTATATTTTTTAACAAATCTAGTGTCTATCCTACCCTTCCCCCTACCCTTCCTATTCTCTAGTATCTTCTGTCCTACTTTTCATTTCTCTAAGATCAGCTTTTTTAAGCTTCCACATATGAGCGAGAATGTGTGGTGTTTAACTTTCTGTTCTTGGCTTATTTCACTTAAGATAATGTCCTCCAGTTCCATCCATGTTGCCATGAATGACAAGATTTCACTCTTTATTGTGGCTGGATAGTATTCCATAGCTTCTATATATTACATTTTTTTATCCATTCATCTGTTGTTGGACACCTAGGTTGATTTCATATCTTGGCTATTGTGAATAGTGCTGCAATAAGCATGAAGTTCAGATATCTCTTTGATAGTATGATTTCCTTTCCTTGGATAAATTCTCAGTAGTGATATTGCTGGATCATATGGTAGTTCTATTTGTAGTTTTTTGGGGAAACTTCATACTATTCTCCATAGTTGCTGTGGTAGTTTACGTTCTCAACAGCAATGTATAAGAGTTTTCTTTTCTCTGCATCCTTGTCAGCTTTTGTTATTTTTTTGTCGTCTTTATAATGGCCATACTAACTGAGATTAGATGATAACTCATTGTGGTTTTGATTTGCATTTCCCTGGTGATTAGTGATGTTGAGCATTTTTTCATATATTTGTTCACCATTTGTACGTCCTCTTCTGAGAAATGTTTGGTCAGATCATTTGCCCAGTTTTTAATTGAATTATCTTCTGTTTTGCTGTTGAAATGTTGGAGTTCCCTGTATCTTCTGAATATTATTGAATGAAGACTCAGTAAATATTTTAGTCCCATCCTGCAGATTGTCTTTTCACTCTGTTGATTGTTTCCTTTGTAGTACAGAAGCTTTTTAGTTTAATATAATCCTATTTGTTTATTTTTGCTTTCATTGCCTGTGCTTTTTGAGGTCTTATTTATAAATTTTTTTCCCAGACTAATGTTCTGAAGTGTTTCCCTTATGTTTTCTTCTAATAGTTTTATCATTTGGGGTCTTACATTTAGGTCTTTGATTCATTTTGAGTTAATTTTTATATAAAATGAGAAGTAGGACTCTAGTTTCATCCTTTTGCATATGGATATTCCGTTTTCCCAGCATCATTTATTGAAAAGGCTGTTTTTTTCCCCAAAGAATGATGTGGAAAACTTAGTCAAAAATCAGTCGGCTATAGATATGTAGATTAATTACTGGGTTCTCTATTCTGTTGCATTGGGCTCTGTGCCTGTTTTTATGCCAGTATCATGCTATTTTTGTTACTACAGCTTTGTGATATATTTTGATATCTGCTAGTATAATAACTCCAGCATTGTTCTTTCTGATCAGGATTGCTTTGACTGTTGGGCATGGGGTGGTGGTCTTTTGTGGTTCCATACAAATTTCAGAATTTTTTTTTTCTATTTCTGTAAATAACATCATTGGTATTTTGATAGGGATTGCATTAATCTGTATTGCTTTGGGTAGTATTGTCATTTTAACAATATTAATTTTTCCAATCCATGAGCATGGGATGTCTTTCCATTTGTTTGTATGTGCTTCAGTTTATTTCATCAAAGTTTTGTGGTTTTACTTGCAGAAGTTTCTCACTTCCTTGGTTAAATTTATTCCTGGGAATTTTATTTCATTTTTATAGTTATTGTAAATGAGATTGGCTTCTTGATTTTTTTTTAAAGCTAGTTTGTTTTTTGGGTATAGAAATGCTACTGGTTTTGCTTGTTAATTTTGAATCCTGCAACTTTACTGAATTTGTTTGTCAATTTTAAGCATTTTTGTAGACCCTTTAGGGTCTACAAAATATTTTATATATTTTATATAGAATATATTTTATATAGAAAACTATATAAAATATCATGTTGTCTGCAAACAGGGACAATTTGACTTCCTCTTTCCAGTTTAGATGCCCTTTATTTCCTTTTCTTGCCTAATTGCTCTGGCTAGGATTTCCAATACTATGTTGAATGAAAGTGGTGAGAGGACATCCTTGTCTTGTTTCAGTTCTTAGAGGAAAAACTTTCAGCTTTTCCTTGTTTAGTAAGAAGTTGGCTATGGGTTTGTCCTACATAGACTTTATTATGTTGAAGTACTTTCCTTCTATACCTAATTTATTAAGAGTTTTTATCATAAAGGAAGTTATATTTTATTAAAAGTTTTTCTGCATCTGTTGAGATCATCATACAGTTTCTGTCCTCCATTCTACTGATGTGATGATGTATGACATTTATTGATTTGCATATGTTGAGCCATCCTTGCATTCTGGGATAAATCCCACTTGATTATGGTGTGTTGTCTTTTTGATGTGTTGTTGTATTTGGTTTGCTAGTGTTTTGTTGAGAATTTTTGTTGGTTTGTTCATCAGGGATATTGGCCTTTAGTTTTCTTTTCCATGCTGTGTCTTTATCTGGTTTTGATATCAGGATTATATTGGCCTTGTAGAATGAGTTAGGAAGAATTTCCTCTGCTTCAATTGTTTTTGGAATAGTTTGATAAGAGTTATCATAGAGACAAGTTTGTAGCAATAAGTGCCTACATCAAAAAACTAGAAATGTTTCCAATAAACAATCTATTGTTGCACCTTGAGGAACTAGAAAAAAAGAATAAACCAAACCCAAATTAGTAGAATGAAATAAATAATAAAGATCAGAGCAGAAACAAACAAAATTGAGACTAAAAATATAAAAGATCAATGAAACAGAAAGCTGATAAACAAAATGACAAACCATTAGCTAGACTAAGAAAAAAAGAGAGAAGATGCAAATAAATAAAATCAGAAGTGAAAAAGGAGACGTCATAATGGATAACACAGAAATACAAAAGATCACTAAAGACTACTTATGAACAACTATATGCCAATAAATTTGAAAACCTGGAGGAAATGAATAAGTTCCTGGACACAAATACCTACCAAGATTGAACCAAGAAGAATTCGAAAACCTGAATAGATCGATAACAAGTAATGAGGTTGAATCAGTAATAAAATGTGTTCCTAAACAAAGAAAAGAAAAATGGCCTTACCACTGAATTCTATTGAACATTTAAAGAAGAATTAGTAACAATTCTTCTCAAACTAAGCTATTAAATTTCTGATAGAGTTGTTTGTAGTGTTTCTTTATTATATTTTTAATGCTTGTGCACCATAAGATTTTAATTTTATTTAAACCTAGATGGGTAATTTTTAAACTTTTTGGTGTATTGTTATAGTCTGGATAATTTTTCTTGTCAATTATTTTCTTTTCCGTTATTTCTCAAGGGTACATATATATGTGGCAAGAGTGCTTAGATTTCGGAAGTCAGTCTTCATCTTTCTGCTGTCAGGAAAGTTCTGGGCAGAATGTGAGGAAGTGCCATTGTGAGAAGTTTCCCATATTGCTGGGGGAACTTTTGGAGATGAACACAGATATACAGCAGGATCCAGAAATACCAGTATAATCCAAGAAGATTTCTTCAGTGATATGAGAATCTTAGAGTTAGGAAGATAATTGTCTTCCTAACTCTCCTCATGGAGGCCACAAGGACTAAAGTGGCCCTGGGACACAGGACAAGTCAATAGACCAACCTTGAACTTTATTCTGAGTTTTCCCTTCCCCATCCATAGAAGTTAAACCAGGACAGTTCACACCAAAGAGAGGAATAGGACCATCTCTTCTGAGAAACATGGATTTGGTTTCTTTGGATCTCTATCAGAGCCTTAGGATATGAGAAGGAGGAAATTTTCTTGTACTGTCTTCACTCTTCAGGGAATAAGCATCTGTGTTTTGGCCTGAGTCTTTGGACTCAATTTGACCAGCTCGAATGTCTCCAACTTTTCCCTGTTGTGAAGATTCTTGTGAGGCACATCCATGAGCATATACCTTTCTGCATTTGTTCTGTTTCCTCAGGATACATTTCTAGAAGTATAATTACAGTTCAGTGTATGTACATTTTAATTGTGCTTGATACATGTTGTTGGGCAAGTTTCTTGCTCATAAGGGCAATTATAATGATTAATCACCTATTTGATTCTCTTGTCAAATAACTTGCTCTAGTTGGCCAAGAATATGTTTCTTAACTGGATAATTAGGCTGAGTCCTGGCATAAGGGGAAAAGTGGTCTAGGAGACCAAGGCAGAGGCAATGGGATGCTAGCTCCTGGTATGGACAGTTAAAACAGAGTGGGCAATGCTGGTGGACCAGATGCCTCCCACTCCATTTGTCAAATGTTTAGATAGAATTTGATCTAGAAACACACCCTGAATGTTACGATACCAAACTGAAGTTTAATCAACCTCTCTAAAGGAGAGGAGTTATGTATATAAAGAATGGATTATCTTTTAAAATGAAAAATTCATTTATAAGATTAAAAAGTTTAAGCCTAAAACTTTGGCCCCAAAGCAAGGCAAAGTAAAAGACCACATTGTATTATAAATCTGCTTTATTTAGCAATTGCAAAGAGCGAAGACCGTAGAAATCATCATAGAGAGACAGGCTCTGTACATCATCAGACTAGTCACTTGTGCTTTCACGGGTAGTGCAGAGGGAGTTCACAACACTCGTAAGGCACAGAGTTTTGGAGCCAGGGAAAAGGAAGTAGAAGTTGTTCTGAAATAAGCCCGAGGCAGTCTTCTGCAATGAAAATGAGCAGAGATAATTTTCTCATAAGGCTCAACCTCAGAGATAGAACTCTGGAAACAAGAAGTTAATAATTTAGTAACAAAGTGAGGCTCCAGTGGTGATTACATCATGATGTAAAATCAGAGGTTGACCTTCTGATGGTGAGCAATGGATGCTTAGACGGGGCAGCAATAGACAGAGAGGAGAAATTAGGGCACTAAGCATCCATCCGCAGCTCTACCTGGGAGAGCAGGGGAGACTGGAGGCCAGGAGAGGACAAGCAACCTGAGGAGAGGGCTCTGCAGCCAGAGAGGGGCCTGAGGACTGCGGGACCGAGAGCTGGCGGCAGCACTTCAGTGCTTGTAGCTCTTCCTGCTGGAGGAGGAGCTGGTGGTGTACTTGATGGTGGAACTGCCGCCTCCGACGGAGCTGAGGCCACCCCCAATGACTCTGCCGCTGCTGGAACTGAAGCCGCCTCCAACGCCAAGACCACTGCCATAGGAGTAGCTGCTGCCTCCGCCCAGGCCTAAGCCACCGCCGACACCACTGGCGCCGCCATAACCGCTGGAGACGGTGGACTGTGTCACGGCTGTGGAGGGGAGGGGACAAGGACACAGGAAGCCACAGTGAGCTCATCCTGCCAGCCTGAGCCCAGTGAGAGGAGTGCAAGGGCAGGGGAGAAGGGCAAGCAGAGGTACTTACAGATGTTGACCTGTCCAACGCCTTCGCCATTCAGCCTGCGGGGAGGAACACAAGGAGGGTGAGACCTCAGAGAGCCCTTTCCTAGACCAGCGTGGGAAGCCTCAGTGGGCAGAAGAGTCCATGGGAAACTGCTCTTTTAGTTTTCTCCCAAGAAGAGCGATTACGGCCATGGGCAGCGCGCCCTAAAGTTGTGCTCAGTGCCAGGCACCTTGAAGATGGACTCAGCTGTTGGAGGAGGTCGTGTCGGTTACCCACCTGCACTCCTCGCCCTCCAGCAGCTTGCGGTAGGTGGCGATCTCCACGTCCAGGGCCAGCTTGACGTTCATCAGCTCCTGGTACTCCTTCAGCAGCCGGGCCAGGTCCTGCTTGGCCTTCTGCAGGGCGTCCTCCAGCCCCTCCAGCTTGTTCTTGGCATCCTTGAGTGCCATCTCCCCACGCTGCTCAGCATCAGCAATGGCGGCCTGCAGGTTGGCGCACTAGGAGGGGAAAGGAATAGAAAGAACTTGTCATCTGGTCTTCCAGAGGAGACTAACCCTGGCAGGTTCTTTTCTGGTGAAGAAGGGGCCAGGAACTCAGAATTGATGGTGAATGAGCTCTGACTCTTCTTGTCTATTGTCTTTTCATTTTGCAGGTTTTGTCCAGTCTGGTTCATTTGACAAAAACTCAAAACCGTTTTTGTGAATCACTGTGCTGGAGAATGTGGATATTTACTAATAGGAGACACTGTGGTGGACACAGACACTGTGGTGGACACAGACACTGCAAGATATGGACCTGCTAGTTTGTTTGGATTGTGGTTGCCATAGTCAAACCGAGGCCGCTTATGATTACCTTGTATGGATGCCACACTAACATACACATAATTAAGTCCATCCTGAAGCAAGGTGATGAGTTGCCACATGAGACTGCTGAGACCTTGCCTTCCTCCCCTCAGAAACTCTCATCTACTTGGACAGCAATTTTCTTTGTCCTCTGTCCTTCCTCTACTCTCTCTTTCACCTTGAGTCTTGAGCAGATTTGAAACAATCTTCCTTCTGCTTTCTTGTCTGCCCTTTTCCTTTTCAATTTGTTCCTTTGCAGTTCTCAAGTCAGTCTTCCTATGGAAACACATCCAATTCCTCTAGACCAAGCTTGTTCAACCTGCAGCCCACGGGCCGCATGCAGCCAAGGATGGCTTTAAATGCAGCCCAACTTAAGAATTTAAGTTAAATTCTTAAACTTTCTTAATACATTACGAGAGGGTTTTGTTTTGTTTTGCCTTCTTAGCTCATCGGCTATCGTTTGTGTTAGCGTATTTTATGTGTGGCTCAAGACACTTCTTGTTCTGCTGTGGCCAAGGAAAGCCAAAGCCTGGACACCCCTGCTCTAGGCCATGTTTCTGCAGCTCTGAGCCTCACGATTTGTTCTCTCACATGTTTGTGTCATGCCCTAGGTGGGATCCATGTCTTCTAGCCAGGGGGTACTGACTAGGGGTAGGAACTGCATAGCCTCCTCTCCCTGGTTTTGGTGAGTTCCAGGGGATTTTCACAAATATAATCGTTGATAACTGCCTGACAACCTGAAAAGAAAATGTTTTTCTCCTCCATTGCCCCTCACCGTACCTGCTTCTTGACGTGGTCGATCTCGGATCTCAGCCTCTGGATCATGCGGTTGATCTCAGAAATCTCCTGCTTGGTGTTGCGCAGGTCGTCCCCATGTCTGCCTGCTGTCACCTGCAGCTCCTCGTACTGCAGTGCAGAGGTGGAGAGAGAGACAGTGTCTACATGCTCTTACAGGGAGTGATGACTTTCACTTCTGTATCAAGCATGTGTTAAACTTGAACCTAATGGCTTCTCCTCAAGAAACTTGAGGAAAAGGTGATGTTAGGTGGTTGCTGGATACTAAACCCTGGAGTTACAGACCTTTCTCATTATGGCACCACTACCTGCCCAGTTTCCTTAGGGAGGGAGTAGAAATGTTCTGTACCATTTTCTAAAAGTCAGCAATCAGGAGAAGCTAAAGGCAGAGAGGACTAGGCCCTTGTCTATGGCAGCTTTCCCCCTGCATTGGGTTCTTTTTCCTCCTCGACTTGGGTGTAAGTTCCATAAGTATCTACTCTAATAGGGCAGGGCGCACATCCTGTGAGAGAGCCCCAGATTCCTGTCAGAGAATGTTCCCCGTGAAGCCTACAGTCCTCTGGCATTCAGGTTGGGACACAGGGATTCCTCAGCTGCTGCCCACTCCCTGCTCACCTTGGTCTGGTACCAGGACTCAGCCTCAGCCCGGCTCCTCTGAGCGATCTCCTCGTATTGGGCCTTGACCTCGGCGATGATGCTGTCCAGGTCCAGGTTGCGGTTGTTGTCCATGGACAGCACCACGGACGTGTCTGAGACGTGGGTCTGCATCTGGGACAGCTCCTGCGGAACAGAAGGCCAGAAGATCAAATTCACTTCTGACACTCAGAGATACCCATCCCGAGACATCTTCTCCCCTTTGCAGACCCCATCAGAGGAAATAGAAGGACGGTGGAGATGCTTACTGCCTCATACAAGGCTCTCAGGAAGTTGATCTCGTCTGTGAGGGTGTCTGCCTTGGCTTGCAGTTCAACCTTGTTCATGTAGGCAGCATCCACGTCCTGGGGAAAGAGCCAACAACCTGGAGTTACCTGAGCACACCTTTCCAATCTACCCATCTTCTAGATCCCCTAGGTCAGCAGGGACATGGAGCCATCTCTCCCCTTCTAAACCTGTTTGAACCCCGGGCTTCATCTGCTCACCTTCTTCAGAGTCACAAAGTCATTCTCTGCTGCTGTGCGCTTGTTGATTTCATCTTCATATCTATAGGAAGAAAGACACAGGGCACATTTGAGCCAGTGGGTAGGATGAAACAGAAAAGCAGCCTGGGATCCAACACTTTTCCCAAATGGAATGTATACTAATTCAGCTTTCCTGTCACAGGGAGCCTAAGAGATGATTTTTGCTGCTACTAAATTTGTAACTTCTTTAATCTTCTCATCCTCCCATAACCATCTTGCAGGTTTGCTTCTAGGGAATAATTTGTGCTTTCCATTTCCATGGACATGGGTTGTTAGGAATCCTACTGCCATCTGGACCTGGTCACCCGATAGTCTTGAAGTGTGTGTTGCAGGAAACTGAGTCCATTTCTGCTGTTTAACTCACTTGTTCTTGAAGTCCTCCACCAGGTCCTGCATGCCTCTGAGCTCCGAGTCCAGGCGGCCACGTTCCCCGACGATGCTGTCCAGCTGCCTCCTGAGGTTGTTGATGTACTGTTCGAACAACGGCTCCAGGCTCTGCCTCACGGACTTGGGGCCCTGCTCCTGCAGCAGGGTCCACTTGGTTTCCAGAACCTTGTTCTGCTGCTCCAGGAACCGCACCTGGAGGGGAGGCAAGCTGGTCATTTTCCAGGCAAAGGAAGGAAGAAAGAAGTGTCTGGTACCAGGTTTCCTGGCAGGTCCCCATGGTGCTGGACTATTACAGTGCCATGAAGGGAGGCTGAGGCTGAGCTCTGCTCCCCCAACCCCTTTTCCTTTGCACTCCACCAATCTCACTAGAGAAATTGTCCCATGGACCATTGAAGTCTTCTCCCTCTCTAAGTTATTGAACGTTTTAGTGAGTTTCAACATGTCTTTTCCATCTTTTTCCAACTACAATCACAAACATTGTTATAAAATAGCATTCATCTGGTATTTTGTGAACAGTTTTTATCACTGATAGGACCTCAGAAGAGATGTTAAATGTTGCCCAATGACTAGATTCCAGTCTCGTTTCCCATTTGTGCAAGTGTCTCCTCTAAAACATTCTGAAGTTATGGTCATTCCTTTTTTGAGGATTAATTAACATTTCCACATATTGTATAAATATTTTAAGTCTCTTTTTCTGTAAGCTAGCAAAAATATCCTTTCTTTTGTTTCCCATTTTTTAAATGAGCATTTCTCCATGTTTTATAGTTGTTTCTGTGTCCTTTTTTTCTTAATCCAGCCAGATTATCATTTCCTTTTTTTTCTAAATTTTTTTCCTCTTACCCAGACCCAGAGCGTAAGTCACCAGCCCATATCCTCCTGGCATTTTCTCTGTAATCTCTTAGACACTTCAGAGGGAAGACTTAACCTACTCCACTCTCTGAGGGCCTCATCTGTGCTTCAGGGTCATGAAAAGTTATGGCTTTCCCTAGGCAGGACTGAGGACCATTCCGGAGATCTCATGGGGAAGTGATGCCCATCTCTGCAGCCTGCAGTGCCTCAGGAGCCACCTGCACCCTCTGCAGAGCTGGGCTGAGCCCCGGCTCACCTTGTCGATGAAGGAGGCGAACTTGTTGTTGAGGGTCTTGATCTGCTCACGCTCCTCAGTCCGCACCCGCTGGATGGTGGGGTCGATTTGCAGGTTGAGAGGAGTCAGGAGACTCTGGTTGACGGTGACCTCTTGGATGCCTCCAGGGGGGCACACGGGGAAGCCGGGGCCCCCAAAGCCACCAGCAAGGCCGGCTCCACCACCCAGGCCAAAGCCAATGCCAGCTCCACCACCAAAACCAAATCCACTCCCGGCACCACCGAAGCCATAGCTGCCTCCAGCTCTGCTGCCATAGCCGCCACTGATGGCACAGCTGCCCCCTCCAATGGAGATCCTCTTGGAGCCCCCAAGGCTATAGAGACTGCGGCTGCCAAAGCCAGCTCCTCCACACGCGCCACCCAGGCCACCACTGCCCCTGGAGCGGGACACGGAGACGCTGCTGAAGCCAGAGCGGCTGACCCCAGGGAGCCTGGCTGAGCCGGCACTGAAGCCCCGGCGGCTGCTGCTGTGGCTCCTGATGGTGGTGGATGTGCTGGACATGGTTCCTGGAGATGAGAGGGCTGAAGAGGGCGTGAGAGGCTGGAGGCGAGAGGGAAGAGAAGCAGGACTAGGAATCGGGCTCCCGGCAACAGCTTATATATGGAGAGCATGGGCTGGGCCCAGTCCTGGAAGGTGAGCTTGCAGGTTGGGAAGGGCTGGGCTTTACCAACAGTGAGATCACACCCAGTTTCTAGAAAGGTATGAAATATGAAGATTGCTTTTTGGCTTTCTTTAGTCATAGAGGAATTCTCCTGCCTTCCAGCCTTGACTTGATCCTAACACAATAAGCCTGGATATACATTCACTGAAGTCATGAGTTAGTCATGTCCTCAAACAAAGGAGACAAGGAGCTGATCTGTGATAATTGTCCCCTCCTTCTTCTTCATCAGACACTCCCTGTGTGCCCCCTTCCCACACAGGTTTTCTCCTCCACTGGCACCAGCCTCACCCTCTGAGTGGGATTCTTCCTGAGGGCGTCTGGGCATTTGCTCAATGGCCTGAGCAAGAAGTGGCCTGTTGTATTTTTCCCGTTGTGTTTGGACCAGTTCTTCTGGAGCTCCTGGCTGTCCTCCCTGGTGTCCTGGACATAGGAACAAGGGCTACTTTGGGGATCTAACCCTCCTTTGTCAGACAAGAGGGACAAAGGAGTTGAGTCTGTATACCATAGGAGCAATATTTTCTCTGCGTGCTGTGTGATCACCTGCCCATGTGGTGTTTATCTAAGGTGGTGGGAGCAGACATTGCTCAGGTGCCTCTGCCCAGAGACCTGACTTCTACAAAGAGTTCCTTTCCATGTCTGCATCTCTCTCCCTAGTGCTTGCTTTCCCATTGAGCTTAGTTTCGTGTAAATCTGCCTTTCCAGTTGAAATTCATGGACATCCTCCCCCTCCTGTTTTGGAACATTTTACATAGAGCTTAATTTAAACAACTAAAAATGACCAGGGCAAAAATCATCAAGGAATTCACTGGATTTTTATTCTCACAGATTTTAACATTTCTTAAGAATCAAGAATCACACAGTTCAATGGGGTGTGTAGGGAAAGTCAAGGGGCCTATGGAAGCAGTGAATCATAAAAATGTGCCCTTACAAGTGTGATGATGTAACATGTCAATTCCACATTTTAATTTCTGATCTTAGCGCTTGAAATCTCGAATCCCTATACACCTTCTCAGAGGGTGGGCAGGCTGTCAAAGGCAAGTGTGCCTGGTTTAGGGGGGAATGAGCTTCACTTTGTCCAGGCCACGCGCTAAGCGCTGTGTATGAGAATGGAGAGCAATCCTGGGCAACATTTTTCTATGAGAACCTACGGTTAAATGAGCAACCATAGGAGGAAGGTCAAACTCCCACACTAGGAGGAGCCTCAGGAAAGCTCTTGTTACTATTTTAAAAGCAGTCCCATTTCTCAACCATTTGGAGGGGGGACATAGCATCCAGGAGAACAGGGTGTTCCCTCTCTAAAGGAGGTGCTAACTCAGCGTCTGGCAGGAATGAGATACCTTCTGAAGACAACGGAAGCAGCTCCCCTCCCTCCACCCTGCTTGCACAATGGTTGACCAAGAATGTGCTTCCACCCAGTTCTGGGAAAGAAGTGTTCCTTCTGGCATGTGCTCTGACCCACTCTACTGTCTCGGGATAGAGGCTTCAGGCTTGTCATGAATGATGCTAGGATGGGTAAGGAGGGTTGGCAAGTCAGGTGGGAGCAATATGCATTTACCCAGTGTCCTGTGTCTGTGTCAGTGTCCAATGTCCATGGCTGCTTTTACACTGCAACGACATAGTTGCGTAGTTGCAACAGAGACTGTATGCCCTGCAAAGCCTAAAACAATCACTACTTGTCCCCTTAAAGAAAACATTTGCCAACCTGTGGTTAAGAGTCCTCTGGAGTCAGAGTGCTCAGTCTCATGACCAAGCACCTGGGTATTCCTGTGCACTTTCTTAACACCTTTGTGCCTTGTTTTTACTCCTGTAAACTGGGAGTGAACATAGTACCGTCTTCAGAGTGCTGTTGTGAGGCTTAAGTGTGATAACTAATTGAAGGTTTTAGCGTGGTGTCTGGTATATAATTTCTCACCGAAGATGAGCTAATGTCGTTATAGGAAAGTATGAAGATACTTTGTATGCAGAGGCTCACAAGAAGCACCTTGAACGAGAACACAAGGGCAGCATATGTGTGTGAGGAAGGAGGGTGGTTCAGAGAACCGTAAGAGAAATGAAACCAATATTGCAGACTTGGACCACATTAGTAAGGACCTAGGAAACCATGTATAGAAATTTGCCCTGCTCCCAGAGGCCGCACGGAGCCGCAGAAGGCAGAAGAGCAACAGAATCAGAAGAGCAATTTGCAAGCTTGCAGCCGCTCTACTAAGCAGCAGCACAGGGCAGACAGAGCTCCGCCCCGGGGGAGGCAGCCTGTTGTCTGAGTGACTAGAAGGAAACACAGTTGTTGGAGAGAGGATCCAACCTCTGAGTCTTTGGCAGGAGCACAGAAGGCTGCTCTCCCTTTTCTGGAGTCAGGTTCCCCAGCTCATCCTCTCCTGGGTCTCAGGCTGTTCTCTGGGGTACCCACATAGCAGCACTGCCATTAACGAGCAACTGCATCAGTTCCTTTTCTAGCACTGAGTTCCTGTCTTTTTAAGTGTGGGAGTGAACTCATCCCTGAAAAAAAAATGTAGTGTAATTCATTTAGTTTGTCAGAGGACAGTTTAACTTCAACATATTATTCAATCTCAGGCTTGGCATGTGCATCAGACAGCACCAGCAATATAAAGTGCCCTGTTTAATTTCCTGACATAAGTGTATCTCCTTTTGCTAGATTTATATATTTCCACTAAGCGCTTTAAAAAAAAAAATCCCCATTCCCACCTGCCAGGCATGATCTGGGAACCAAGTCCAGTGAACCCACAGTGAGGTCAGCTGGGAGGACTCATGAGAAGCGATAAGGGGCTTCTAAGACCAGGAAGGGGGAGCTAGAAAGGAGGAATCCTGCTGCCCCTGGAAGATCTATTTCTGATTCCACTTCTTCCCAGCCCTCTCCACCCCTAAAGGGTCAAGTCTGCACCTGGCTCATTTGCCATTGATTGTCTGTGTCTTTCTTTGTCCGAGTGTGGGAGGTGACTATTGTCCCTGGCACGCTTTCAGACAGCTGCCCTAGGCTGGGACCTGCTTCTTTTCTCCCCTGTGAGTCCAGCCCTCTCCACTCTGCCTCTGAGAGGGTCACGTTCATAGGCAGACCACCCCCTCTACCCCGGATGTTATTCTCAGATGAAGCCTCCCCGATGACCATGGCTCATGTCCCATGGCGGTGCCCAGAGATATTCTGTTTTTCTAGAGGAGCCGAGTGGGGAAGGCACAACCTTCATAAAAAGATTAGAACAAAGGGTGATGGTTCAGTCAACTATGTGAGAGAAACCAAAGCATGCAGTGTGAGTAAGCAGGATGGCAGCCAGCCTCCTCCCCAGGGGGACAGCTGAACCCAGCCTCTTCCCTCTGCCGGGGAGCCTCCCTTTAGGTGGAAGCTGTCTCTGATTGCCTTGGAATGCAGAATGCCTTTGTTCCAGTCCCAGGGATTAACCTGCACTTCTCGAGTTGTTCCCAGTGTGGAGGGAGGGCAGGAGGGAGCTCCTGAAGCCTGAGCTCATGGAAAGTCTGCCTCAAAGAGGATTTGCCCAGGCATTCTGCCTCCCAGGGTGGAGGTGGCAGATGAGAATGAGGGAGAGGCTACTGTCATCATCATCATCAAAAGCTTAAGACTCAGTGCCTAATCCTGCAAGCCACAATGCAGGATGATGCTGTTCAGAGGGAATCCCAGTGAGCCAGGCCTGTGCCTAGGGAGCACCCACAGAAAGAGAAACACCTGCAGCCACACGTGTCAGCAACGTAGACAGCAGCATGAAGGCTTCTATGGCAGACCTAGTGGTTCAGAAAGCCTTGAAACCTTCAAAATTGTATTACTTAGTAGTGACATTGTTTATGAATGTGCAATATGCCCTTAGCTCTGGAGCTTCCCTTCTGTTTCTCAATTGTCACACACATAGTCCGTGTATTTTTTTTTTTTTTGCACAGAACACTGACAGCATTGCATATCTGAACATGATTCCTGAGTGGCTTTCTCTATAGCTGCAGGAAGAATCACAACTCCATTTTCCAGTGGGTTTGGGCTCTGCTTCAGATCCACTGTGGAGACCAGAGGTCACTGGAATAAAGTTTTGCACAGGCCAACCTGCGCCTAAAAGTGTGATCCCAAATCCCCAGATGTCACTCCATGTGACTTTCCCATTGAGGATACATCAAGAACCTCTTCCTCACAGACTTAAGGGATGGAGGGAAGCATTGTAGCTGCCACTTCAACCATCAAAAGTAGATTATATGCCAGGAGTGGTGGCTCACCCCTATAATCCCAGCACTTTGGGAGAGTGAGGTGGGTAGATCACTTGAGTCTAGGAGTTTGAGAGCAGCCTGGGCAACATAGTGATACCACATCTCTACTCTCTACAAAAAGCACAAAAATTAGTGGGGCGTGGTGGTGCACACCTGTAGTCCCAGCTGCTTGGGAGGCTGATGTGGGAGGATTGCTCGAGCTCAGGAACCAGAGGTTGGAGTGAACTATGATCATGCCACTGCACTCCAGCCTGGGCAACAGAGCAAAACCCTGTCTCAAAAAAAAAAAAAAAAAGGTAGATTTTTACAAGAAGTCTGGAGTGAACTGGAAACAATCATTAGCCTACAGGAATGATGCATGTTCTGTGCTTTGAAGGGCAGATATTGAGTGTTTGTTCAATTACAGAAATGTAATTGAACATTTCTGTAATGTTCCCTATACATTAAATTTGGCGCATATTCATGTAAAATCTAGTTACCGAGTAATACATTTGCATGTGTTCAATCTGTCTTGACTCACACTGTGCATGCTGGTATTGGGTAAATAGGTGCACGTGGATGTTTACATCATTGGAAAGTGCACAACTGGGGTGGGCACTATGGGCATATTTGGAAGAAGGAGACAACCTTTGGCTTTCCCAATCCATGTGGGGACACTAGCTAGAGAAGAAAGAGCAGTGTGCATCTCATGAATGAGGTCTTTTGATGATTGGAGACAAGAAGGGATGGAGGAGGTGCAGAGAAGTGCTTTAGGGAAGATGTGAAGGTGGGGAAGGGACAGGCTGCACAACAGGACGGAGCAGGGGTCCTCCTCAGTGAGCAGGGGACAGTGCGCGGGTGAAGCACCAGCCTCTCCTTCTGCCATGTGGCCAAGGTTCTTTATAAGAACAGGGTTGAAAGGAGTCATGCCAGCATTCCAGAGGGACCAGTAACATCTCCAAGGAGAGTTTCAAACGGGCTGGTTTCTTCTTCTCTCCACTGCCTTCCCCAGTTCCCATCTCCCTTCTTATCCCATCTCCACTTTGAACTCTGATTTCTACTTCCTTGTCACTGCAGGGCTCACCTCACTATACTGCGTATTTTTTTTTTTTTAGACGGAGTTTCGCTCTTGTTACCCAGGCTGGAGTGCAATGGCGCGATCTCGGCTCACCGCAACCTCCGCCTCCTGGGTTCAGGCAATTCTCCTGCCTCAGCCTCCTGAGTAGCTGGGATTACAGGCATGCGCCACCATGCCCAGCTAATTTTTTGTAGTTTTAGTAGAGACGGGGTTTCACCTTGTTGACCAGGACGGTCTCGATCTCTTGACCTCGTGATCCACCCGCCTCGGCCTCCCAAAGTGCTGGGATTACAGGCTTGAGCCACCGTGCCCGGCCTATACTGCATAATTTAAAAAAAAATGCAGATGGGAAAAAATACTCCAACTATCCTCCAGTGACATACCCAGGGTACCTGGCTTAAATAATGTGAAAGATGGGATGAAGTGCAGTCTTACAGAGGGATGTCTCACCCCATCGGCCTTCTGGTCACACCCCCTTTATTTCAGGAAAATATCTGGTTAATTCAGGAAAATACTTCAGGGAAGATATCTGATTAATTATGAGGTAATAGGTTATTCCTCCAAATTTGGAATGATTTGGAGTAACTCCCACCTGTAAAATTTACTTTGAAATCATTTTACTCTTAGAGTACAGATACCTTAGAAAGCAAACACGTCTCCTCTGAGATTTCTGGCATTTTATGGCTGCTTCCTCTGTTAATCTTGCATAATTTCACTTTAAGCCTAGGGGCAGGATTAGCAACAGATCATTGATATTCTGGCAAAAGTCTGTGGAACTCATGTTGCAAGTGAGGCCTCGGAGGGATCTGATATATTTAACTTCCTTCTCCTTTTCCTTTTCCCTTTCCTCAACTGTTTCAGGCAAATAGCCTGGATTTTTCCAGATAGACAAAGAAGAACACACAACATGGCTAGGAAAGTTTGTACTTTGTGGCAGAAACTATTGGTTAATCCACCCACAGGGAGGTTCCATTGCTAACACACGTCTTTCTTTCCTATCTCCACTATAGGAAGAGGAAAAGTGAGATCTTTCTCTCTTTATTTTTACTTTATTTCATATCATTTTATTTTTTAGAGATGGGAGTCTTGCCCTGTTCCATGGCTTGGAGTACAGTGGCGTGGTCAGGGCTCACTGCAGCCTCCAACTCCTGGGCTCAAGTGATCCTCTGGTCTTAGCCCCTCAGAGTGCTAGGATTAAAGGGAAGCTCCACTATGTCCAACCTCTTTCTCTTTTTAAGAAAACAGTTTTGTTTATTGAGGTAGAATTTATATACAGTGAAATGCACAGCTCTCAAGCATAGAGTTCAACCTATTTTGAAAAATCCATGCACTTCTATAACTCACAGGGATTTCCTATGAATCCCACTGCATCAAGCAAACACTGTTTTGATTTTTCCACCAAAGAATCATATGGTGTATACATACTGCATGTGCCATGTATATACACAGTGTGTGTGTCTGGTTTTTTACACTCAACAAAATGTTTTTGAGATTCATCCAGGTTGTTGTTCATATCAGCAGTTCATGCTTTTTTACAGCTGCGTGGTGTGCTATTGTATTAATATACCACAGTTTGCTTACTCATTCCTATAGATGAGTTCCTGGTATATTCCCAGTTTAGCCTTACTGTCAATAAAGCAGTTATGAACATATTTGTGAGTATTTCTGTGGGCAAATGTTTTCATTTTGCTTAAATAAATACCTAGATATTGAATTGTAACATCAAGGGTCAATGTGTACTAGTTTTCCAAATTAGATGTACAATTTTTTTTTTTTTTTGAGACAGAGTTTCGCTCTTGTTACCCAGGCTGGAGTGCAATGGTGTGATCTCGGCTCACCGCAACCTCCACCTCCTGGGTTCAAGCAATTCTCCTGCCTCAGCCTCCCAAATAACGGGGACTACAGGTGCGTGCCACCATGCCCAGCTAATTTTTGTATTTTTAGTAGAGACAGGGTTTCACCAAGTTGACCAGGATGGTCTCCATCTCCTGACCTCGAGATCCACCCACCTCAGCCTCCCAAAGTGCTGGGATTATAGGTGTAAGCCACCGCGCCCAGCCAGTTGTGCAATTTTTTAAAAATACACTTTATGAACAACTTCAGATTCATAGCAAAATTTAATGGAGGGTACAAAGAGTTCTTTTCCCCCAAACACACATGCATAGCTTTCTCATTATCCACATCCACCGCCAGAGTGGCACATTGGTTACAACTGGTGAAGCTACATTGGTGTGCCATTATTATTCAAAGGTCATAGCTTACATTAGAGTTCACTTTTGGCTTTGCACATTCTATGGGTCTTTTAAAAATGTATAATAATATGTATCCACCATTACAGTATCATACAGAATTGTTTCACTGCCCTAAAAATCCTCCTGTTCCACTTATTCATTCCTTCTTCCCCCATAACCATTGGCAGCCACTGAGCTTTTGATGGTCTCCATAGTTTTGCCTTTTTCAAAATGTCATATAGCTGGAATCATACAGTATGTGGCCTTTTCAGATTGGTCTCTTTCACTTAGCAATGTGCATTTAAGGCTCCTCTATCCCTGTTCATGGCTTGATAGCTTTTTTTTTTTTTNTTTTTTAAGCGCTGAATAGTGAATTTCTATTGTCTGGATGTACCGCAGATTGTCTATTTATTCACCCACTGAAAGACACCTTTGTTGCTTCCAAGGTTTGAAAATTAGAAATAAAGTTGCTATAAATATATATGTGCAAGTTTCTATGTGGGCGTTAGTTTTCCATTTATTTGGGTAAATATGAAGGAGTGAAACTTCTGGATTATGTGGCAAAAGTATGTTTACATTTGTACAAAACTACCAAACTGTCTCCCAAAGTAGCTATGCCATTTTGCATTCCCACCAGTAATGAATAAATGTTCTGGTGGCTCCATATTTTCACCAGCACCTGGCATTGTCAGTGTTCTGGATTTGGGCTATTCTAACAGACATGTACTGATATCTCGTTGTTGTTTTAATTTGTATTTCCCTGATGATCTATGATGTTGAAAATCTTTCATATGCTTACTTACTATTTGTATTATCTGCATTGGTGATGTGTCTGTTAAAGACTTTGGTCCATTTTGTAATCAGGTTGTTTCTTATGGTTAATTTTAAGATTTATCTGTGTAGTTTGGATAAGAGTCCTTTATTAGATCTGTCTTTTGCCAATATTTTCTTCTAGTCTGTGGCCAGACTTCTCATTCTTTAGGCACTGTGTTTTGCAGAACAGAAATTTTAATTTTAATGAAATCCAGCTTATCAATTATTCCTTTTATGGATCATGCCTTTGGTGTTGTATCTAAAAAGTCATCACCATACCCAAGGTCATCTAGGTTTTTTCCTGTGTTATCTTCTAGGAGTTTCATAGTTTTGCATTTTACATTTAGAGCTATGGTCTATTTTGAGTTAATTTTGTGGAGTGTAAAGTCTGCATTGAGATTCATTTGCATGTGGACATTCAATTTTTCCAATACCATTGTCTTTGCTCCGTTGTATTGCCATTGTTTCTTTGTCAAGGACAGTTAACTATATTTGTGTGGGTCTAATTCTGGGCTTTCTGTCATGTTCCATTGACTCATTTGTGAATTTGTTCACCAAAACAGCGTGGTCTTGTTTACTGTAGATCCATTGTAAGTCTTGAAGTATTGACAGTCCTCTGACTATGTTCTTCTTCAATATTGTGTTGGGCTATTTTAGGTCTTTTGCTTCTTCATAAGACTTAAGAATCCATTTTTTGGATTCTTAAATGACTTGCTGAGATTTTGATTGGGATTGTGTTGAATCTACATATCAAGTTGGGAAGAACTAACATCTTGACAATATTGAATCTTCTTATCCATGAACATGTACTATCTCTCAATTTATTTGGTGCTTTGATTTCTTTGATCAGAGTTTGTAGTTTTCCTTAGGTGGATATGTATATATTTTATTTTGTTAGATTTATACCAACTATTTCATTTCTGGAGGTGCTAATATGCATAGTATGATGTTTTTAATTTCAAATTTCAATTGTTCATTGCTAGTACATTGGAAATTGATTGACTTTTTATATTAGCTTTGTATCATGCAACTTTGCTGTAATCACTTATAAGTTTTGGTAGTTTTTTGTTGCATCTTTTTTCTACATAAAGAGTTATGTCATGTGATCAAAGTTTTATTTGTTCCCTCCCAATTTGTATAACTTTTATTTCCTTTTCTTGTCTTAT
Organism: Cebus imitator; assembly: GCF_001604975.1. Lineage (NCBI taxonomy): Eukaryota > Metazoa > Chordata > Mammalia > Primates > Cebidae > Cebus > Cebus imitator. Next base: position 143,334 of record NW_016107600.1, read on the forward strand.
TGCATTAATTAGGACTTCCAGTTATTTTGAAAAGTAGTGATGAGAAGGGACATCCTTGCCTTATTCCTGATCTTACCAGGAAAGCTTCTAGTTTCTCATCATCAAGTACAATCTTAGCACAGATTTTCTGTAAATGTTCTTTGTCAAGTTGTAAAAGTTCCCCTCTCCTCCAAGCTTGCTAAGAGTTTGTATTCTAAATGTTATTGAATATTGTGAAATTGTTTTTCACAATACACCCATTGACATAATCATGTGATTTTTTTTTTCTATAACCTATTGTTGTGATCGACTACATTAATTGATTTTCACATGTTGAACCAGTCTAACACACATGGAATAAATGTCACTTGGTCATGGTGCATAATTCTTTTTATGCGTTGTTGGATTTGATTTGCTAATATTTTTTAGGAGATTTTTACAGCTATGCTTATGAGAGATAATGGTCTGCAGTTTTCTGTTCTTGCAATATCTTTGTCTTGTTTTGGTATTATGATGCTGGCTTCATAGAATGAGTCAGGAAGTGTTCTCTGTGTTTCTATCTTTGGAAAGAGATTGTAGAGAATTGGTATAATTTCTTCCTTAAATGTTTGGTAGAATTCACCAGTGAACCCATCCAGGCCTGGGTGGGTAAATAAATAACTTTTGGAAAGTTATTTATTATTCGTTCAATGTCTTTAGTCTATTTTTTTTTCTTGTGTGAATTTTAGCAAATCACATCTTTCAAAGAATTGGTTCATTTAATTTAGGTTATCATATTTGTGGGTGTAGAATTGTTTATAATATTTCTTCATTATCCTTTCAATGGCCATGGAATATATAGTGATGTCTATTTATTCATTTCTGGTATTAGTAAATTTGTGTCCTTTCTATTTTTTTCTTAGCCTGGCTAGAAGCTTATTAATTTTATTGATCACTTTTGGTTTCATTAGTTTTCTCTATTAATTTCCTGTTTTTAACTTCATTGATTTCTGTGCTAATCTTTATTACTTTTTCTTCCACTTATTTCAAATTTAATTTACTCCTTTTTTTCTAGGTTCCTAAGGTGGAAGCTTAGATAATTGATTTTATATCTTCCTTCTTTCCTAATATATGCATTCAGTGGTATAAATTTCTCTCTCAACACTATTTTTGTTGTGTCTCATAAATTTTGATGTCATATTTTCATTTTCATTTAGTTTAAAATATTTTAAAATGTATGTTCAGATTTCTTCCTTCACCCATGTGTTATTCAGAAGTGTATTGTTTAATCTCCATGTATTTGGAGTTTTTTTTTTTTTTTTTTNTTTTTTTTTTTTTTTTTTTTTTTTTTTTTTTTTTTTTTTTTTTTTTTTTTTTTTTTTTTTTTTTTTTGAGATGGAGTCTCACTCTGTTGCCCAGGCTGGTGTGCAGCAGCCTGATCTCGGCTCACTGCAACCTCTGCCTACTGAGTTCAAACGATTCTCCTGCTTCAGCCTCCTGAGTAGCTGGGATTACAGGCATGTGCCACCACACCCAGCTAATTTTTGTATTTTTAGTAGAGAAGGGTTTTCACCACGTTGGTCAGGCTGGTCTCGAACTTCTGACCTTGTGATCTGCCCACTTTGGCCTTCCAAAGTGCTGAGATTACAGGCATGAGCCACTGTGCTTGCCATATTTGGGGATTTTTAAACTATCTTTTTGTTACTGATTTCTAGCTTACTTCTATTGTGATCTAAGAGCATACATTGTATGATTTATTTTTTTAAAAAATTTTAAGGTGTGTTTTATGACCAGAATGCAGTTTATCTTGGTGAATGTTCTATGTGAGTTTGAGAAGAATGTGTATTCTGCTCTTGTTTGATGAAATATTCTAAAGATGTCAATTATATCATGTTGATTGATGGTGTTTTTGAGTTCAACTATGTGCTTACTGATTTTCTAATAAAAAATCAATATAAATATTTTCTAACACAAAATAGTGTTGAAGTCACTGATTAGAATAGTGGATTCATCTGTTTCTCCACCCCACTCTACTGGTTTTTGCCTCACATATTTTGATGCTCTGTTGTTAAGCACATACGCATTAAGGATAGTTATGCCTTGGAATTAAGGATTGTTATTGACACCTTAATCATTAGGTAGTGCCCCTCTTTGTTACTGGTAATTTTCCTTGCTGTGAAGTCTGTCCTGTCCAAAATTAATACAGCTGCTCCAGCTTTCTTTTAATTAGTGCTAGCATGGTATGTCCTTTCTCCATGCCCTTACTTTTAATCATATATGTCTTCATATTTCAAATGGATTTCTTTTAGAAAGCATACAGTTGTGTTTTGTTTTTTGATGCATTCTGACAATCTATATCCTTCAATTGGTACATTTAGAGCGTCATCATTTAAAGTTATTGATATATTTAGATTAGTATCTACCATATTTCTTACTGTTTTCTAGTTATTGCCCTTGGTTTTTCTTCCTTTTTTGTCTCCCGCTCTTTTTTCACCTTTTGTGGTTTTAACTGTGCATTTTATATGATTCTATTTTCTCTCCTTTTTAGTATATCAGTTATACAGTTTTTTTTTAACCTCTTCCAGTGGTTGCCCTAGAGTTTGCAGTATACATTTACAACTAATCCAAGTCTACTTTCAAGTAACACTATACTGCCTCATGAGCATTGCAAGTTCTTTGTAATAACCAAGTACAGTTGATCCTTGAACAACATGGGTTTGAACTTCATGGATCCACATATACGTAGAATTCACAAGATGTAAAATCCAAGTACTATGAAGGACCAATTTTTCATGTAGAGGGTTCTACAGGGCTGACTGTGGGACCTGAGTATGCTGGGATTTTGGTATATGTGCAGGGTCCCCAAATCAACCTCTGGTATATACCAAGGGGTGACCGTATTGCTAATTCCTCCTTCTCGTCCTTTGTATTATTGCTGTCATGCATTTGACTTATACGTAAGGTATAAACATTGAAGACATTGTTGCTATTATTATTTTGAATGAACATTTATCTGTTAAATCTTATTCTTCTCTAATGTTTTTCCTTTCTTTATATAGATCCGAGTTTCTGACCTATATCATTTTCTTTCTCTGTGAAGAGCTTCTTTTAACATTTCTTGCAAGGCAGGACTACTGGCAACAAATTCTATTAATTTTTGTTTGTCTTGAGAAAGTCTTTATGTTTTTTTCACTTTTGAAGGATAATTTAGCAAGATGTGTTCCCTCGCCAAGCAGTAAATATTTCCACTCCAGTCTTTTCTTGCTTACATGGTTTCTGCGAGGAAGTGAGATGTAACCCTTGTCTTTGCTCCACTGTAGATAAGCTGTTTTTCCCCCATGGCTTTTTTCAAGGTGTTTTGTTCTCTATCTTTCATTTTCTACAGTTTGAATATAATATACACACGTGTCTTTTTATGCCTGACATTAATTTTTGGAAATTCTGAGTCATTACTGTCTCCAATATTTTTTGTTCCTTTCTCTGTTTCTTCTTCTAGTATTCTCTTTACATAAATTACATCTTTTCTAGTTGCCCCCACAGTTCTTGCATATTCTGTCTTTTTTTCTCAGTCTTTTTTTCTTTTTGCTTTTCAGTTTTGAAAGAATTGAAAAAAACAGTTCTATTGACTTATCTTCAACCTTAGATTCTAAAGTCAACTCTGTCTAGTCTACTAATGAGCCCACCAAAGGCGTTCGTCGTTTCTGTTATAGTGTTTCTATCTCTAGCATTTTTTTAATTCTTAGGATTTCTATCTCTCTGCTTTCATTACCCATCTGTTCTTGCATGTTGTCTACTTTGTTCATTTGTGCTCTTAGCATGTTAATCATGGTTGTTTTACATTCCTGATCTAATAATTCCAACATCCCTACCGTGTCTGAGGGTTGTTCTGGTACTTCCTCTGTCTTTTCAAACTGTGTTTTTTGCCTTTAAGTATGCTTTGTAATTTTTTTTGTTGAAAATGGATGGAAGAAACTGATAAATAAGCTTTTAATAATGTAGTGATGAGGTATGAGGTGAGAGGAGGTATTCTGTAGACCTACGATTAGGATTAGGTCTCAGTCTTTTAGTGAGCCTGTGCCTCTTGACTGTGAACTTCACAAGTGCTTTTTTCACCTCTTTAAGAAGGGACAGCACAGCTATAGGGAGCTGGAGTTGGGTATTTTCTTTCCCCAGGTAGACTAGGCTCTGAAAAAACCTCAGCAGATTAGGCTGTGGTTAGTTTTTCCTGAGGGCAGACTGCCTTAAGAACAGAATGGTGTGGCTATTTCAAAATGGTTCTTTGTCTGCTCCCCCTACTGGAAGTGTGAGATGTTTCTAACATTTTCTCTGTGAGGACCTGGTAGAGCCCCTGGAGGTAAAACTAATAAAAGTGTGCTCCTCTAAGACTGGGCTCCCCAGGAATTTTCAATACTCAAACTTACCCACACAGAGCCTCCGGCAATTTATCAATTACAGCTGAGGGTTTTCTACCCAAATTCTGGTTCCTGTGGAGATTTCTACTCTGGTAAGTCGGGATTCTCTGTAATTGCCTCTTTAACTCTCCAAGTGGGGGGCAGTGGTTTGCCCTGTAACCTCAGTTCTCTGACAGATGAAGAAGAGTTGCTTCTTTTCATTTGTTCAGTTTTTTACTTTTTGTCAGAATGTAGTGATGACTTTCAACCTCCTGATGCGCCACACTCCAAACTAAAAGTCCCTCTGATCTCTTTTGCTAAGTTAGAGCTGAGGTTTTCTACCCTTTGTTTCCCCTCTCTGGTGAAACCTGCTCCAGTGAGCTCCCATGAATCACCATCGAAAGATCAATGGTCATTGTCACACAGACATGCAAACGTCCTTCTCATGCTCCCATCTTATTACAGATATATGAGTCTGCCATAATTCTGAGACGAAAATGACACATGCCCCCCTAAAATCTGAAGCTCAGTCTGGGTCCAGCTGCAGAGGAGGAGTCATGTCTTCAATTGGCAACAGTTCTGCCCATCGTAGCTACTCTCAGGAGTTCCCATCCGAAAAATAAGTTGTCTTCTCTTGCAGTGTCCCTACTCTCTTTGCCTTCTTTTGTTCCGTTGAATAAAGCAGGTTGAGAATATGAACATTTTCTGTCAGATTGCATTGTTGACCATGTGCTGGTTTAGAAACATTCTTACCCCACAAACATTCCTCATCTTTGGGGAACTGCACCTGTCTACACCGACAACTCACCATGCTCCACACCCTACTCTGTCAGTCAACATTGCGTGATTCTGTAGGACACTCTGGCTGGACGATCACCAATGTTGCACAAGCCCCAAAAGCTGTTAGGACAATTTCCCAGTGTGCCAGGCAAAGTCTGTTCTCCCACCCAGCTGAAAAGCTCCAGGACAGCAGGCTGCTGGCAGAGTGCCTCACCAGCCTCGAGTGAAGCCCAGACCCTTACCCAGCTCTGAGAGGCCAACTAGATGCCAGCTGGCTTGAGACTTGGAGCAGGCATGGCCATCCCAGTCTTGTGAACAGAGTTGTTCAGAAAAAAAAGAAAATGTCCAGTTAAATTTACATTTCAGATTAACAACGAAAATATATAAAGTAGGCATGTTCCACATGTTGCATGGAACATACTTATACTAAAAAATTATTTATTGTTTATCTGAAATTCAGTCTGAACTGCACATCCTATATTTTTGTTTGCTAAATCTGGCAACCCTGCCTATAAAGACATTCTGCCTTTATCTGGAACCACAGACAAGAGCACAGGTCATTGGGCTACTGCTTTGAATTTCTCCTGTAAGGTGCAGGCAATAGAGAAGGACCAAGCTTAAGACCTTTCCTCCACATCATCCCCCTTGACTAATCCATAGGCTGCTTAGAAGTTTTGTTCCATTTCTAAATATTTTTGAATTTTTGAGATATATTTTCTTACTGATTTCTAATTTAATATGCCATGATCATAGAACATAGTCAATATGTTTTCAATATTTTGAAGTGTATTGGGACTGTTTTACAGCTTAGCATATCACTTATCTTTGTGAATGTTCTAAGTACACTTGAGAAGAATGCGGTTGTAGGTAGTGTTTTGTAGTACTTTGTATATTCTGAATACAATTTCATATATATAAATGACGTTTATATATATATATATAATTTTCCAGGGCTGTGGCTTATTGTTTTGCTCTCTTCATGTTGTTTTATGAGCAAAAGTTTACCAATTTTTTAAGGTAAGCTTTTTTTATCCTGTTTAAGAAATCTTTGCCTACCCTCAGGCCATAAAAATATCTTCTGTTTTCTTCCGAATAAATTATTGTTTTACTGTTCACATACAGGACCATAAAACAACTGAAATTGATTTTTGTCTATGGTATGAAGTAGAAATCACAATACATTTTCCCATATAGGCAGCCAACTAACCCTGCACCACTTATTGAAAAGGCTATCCTTTCTCTATTGCACTGTTATAGTACCTTTGTTGTAAACCAATTGATTCAATATGTAGTTTGCTTCTAGATTTTATATACCAGCTCATAGGTCCATTTGCCAATCATTCCCCAGTACCAAACTTTCTTAATTACTATAACTTTATAATAAGTTTCAGTATCTGGAACTATAAGTCTTCCAACTTTGTTCATCTTTTTTTTAAAATTAAATTAATTTTAATTTAATTTTAAGGTCTGGGATACATGTGCAGAATCTGCAGGTTTGTTATATAGGTAAACATGTGCCATGGTGGTTTGCTGCATCTATCAACCCATCACCTAGGTTTTAAACCTGCATGCATTAGCTGTTTATCCTGATGCCCTTCCTCCTTCGCAGCCCCTTTGACAGGCCCCAACGTGTGTTGTTCCCCTCCCTCTCTCCATGTTTTCTCACTGTTCAGCTCCCACTTATAAGTGGGAAGATGTGGTATTTGGTTTTCTGTTCCTGTATTAGTTTGCTGAGGATAACAGCTTCCAGCTCCATCCATGTCCCTTCAAAGGACATGATTTCATTCCTTTTTATGGCTGCATAGTATTCTGTGGTGTATACATATCACTTTTTCTTTTACCAGTCTGTCATTGATGGGCATTTAGGTTGGTTTCATGTCTTTGCTGTTGGGAATAGAGCTGCGGTAAACATACATGTGCATGTATCTTTATAAGAGAATAATTTGTATTCCTTTGGGTATATACCCAGTAATGAGATTCCTGGGTCAAATGACATTTCTGGTTCTAGGTCTTTGAACGCTTATCACGTTGTCTTCCACAATGGTTAAACTAATTTACATTACCACCAACAGTGTAAAAGCTGTTCTTTTTTTAAGGTTGTTTCAACTATTTTAGCTCCTTTTCATCTCCTGTCTTAGTTCGTTTTTTGCTGCTATCATGGAATAGCTGAGACTGGGTGGTTTAAAAAAACAAAAATTCATTTCTCACAATTCTGGAGGCTGGGAAGTTTAGGATCAAGACACTGATAGGTTTGGTTGTCTGATGAGGGCTGCATCCTCTGGAGGGGAGGAGTGCTGTCTCCTCACATGGCAGATGAGCAGAAAAGCAACCTAACTGAACCCTATGTGAAGCCTCTAACCTCTTGAAGGTGACATTTCTTAATACCATTATACTGGTAACATCCAATTTTGGAGGCAACACATTCAAATCATAGCATTTCAATACAAATTTTAGAATAGATTTATCAACTTCCACAAAACATCTACTAAAATTTGATTGAAATTACATTAAACCCATAGTTCAATTGGGAGAAATTGATGTATTTACAATATTAAGTTTTCCAATCCATGAAGTTATTGTATACCTTTGTTTATTAGGTCTTCTTTAATATTTTCAATAGGATCATTTTAGTTTTTTGTCTTATACAAAATAAAGATTGTCTTCAATGTTTGGTTAAGTTTATTTCTAGGTATTAGATTTTTTTATGCTACTAAAAATATCTTTCAAATTCTATTTTCTAATTGTTGTTTTCTAGTTACAAAAATATAATTGATTTTTGTATATTGATTTTCTGGTGACCTTGATAAATTCACTTATTAATTCTAGTAGTTTGTAGATTATTTTGATTTTCTGTATACACAATTATGTCATATGCAAGCACTGCAATTTGCTTTCCTTCTGATCTTTGTGATGCTTATTTCTTTGTGTTGCCTTATTGCAATGGCTAAGATCTCCAGTATAAAGTAGAATAATTGTGGTGATAATGTTATCCTTAACCCCTTCTTGCTCAATGGAAAAGTTTCATTTACTATTAAGTATAATATTTTTTGGTTTTTTGGTGACCATTTGATTTCTCTCCCTTTATTCTATTAATTTTGTGTATTACCTGATTTTTAAAATGTTAAACCATCTTGACTGCACTGATGTTTGACTGCTGACAACTTCTAAGCAAGCCCCTTTCTTCCCTCTCCTATTATGCTCATATCCTGAAAAACTGATAAGAAAACCCAGGTGTTCCTTCCTTTGGCACTGATAGCAACTTCCAACTTCAAACCTCATTCAGGCCCCACCCCTAACAACCATAAAAAAACTGATGCCATAAAAACCCTGCTCACCCAGGCTACTTTTGGAACGGCTTGGAAGTCTTGCCTTGCTTTCCTCAGAACACCTTATTATTTGAGTTAAATACCTATTCATCCCCTCTTGGAGTGTGTGTGTGTGTATGTGTGTGTGCGTGTGCATGCGTGTGTGTGTTTGTGATGTCATCAGTCTCAATAGCTACACAAAATTGTGGGTGGTTGTCCATCTTGCCTCTGGAAGGTGGTCATGATGACTGGCACTGTGATCCTGCTAGATGTCTGAGTGATGACTGCTCCCACCTTTCCTTTCTTGCTTTGGCTTGTAGTCTGGCTTTGCTGTCTGACTCTGGGCTGCTGCTTCTGACTAGTGGGCTCTTTGAGTTGTGTTGCTGCCAGCTGGCAAGCTTGGACTTTGAGCTGTGTTGCTTTGCACTGCATTTGCTGAGTTCTGCTAAGCCTCTGTTATGGATTTAACTGACCCAAGCCAGAAGTGTCAAAAATTGGCATTTAGGGAAAAGAAGTAAGCGGTTGGGACCCTCCTTGAGGAGGCCCTGGGTCATATTCCTCAGCCCAGACCTACCTTTATGTCCCATATTGAATTGTGTTTCTTGATTCCAGCATAAACTGGGACTGATGCTAAGCTCAGGGCTCTTACCCCATGACTACTGGTTGTATGTATCAAGCAGGTGCTGGCCCTCATTCTATGGAGTTCTCAGGGACAAGACTAATATGTGGTCCCTTCAGGTGGTCACTCATGTGGAAGAAGAACAGTTACTATGTGGCATGCTGAAGCCACGCTCGTAAAAACAGATGGCTTACTAGAGCCCTGTAAGGTGCCTTGGCTGCTATTGCTGCTGCTGCTGCCGCCACCTATGGCTTTGTTACCAGAAAAGACCCTCATCTTCTGCGTTATAGGGAAAAATGCACATGTCACAGCCTAAGGGTTAATTCAACTATTTCCATGGGGGAGGCTTTGAACCCTGATAATACAGATTTGAGGCTCTTTGGAGGAATAAATGTATAAATATGAGCAGAGACTCTCCTGCCAAATTATATTTAGAAATCACAAAAGAGAGAGAGAGAGAGAGAGAGGCAGAGACAGAGACAGAGAGTGAGAGAAAGAGAGAGAAACCTGGAAACAGGGAGAAGAAACAAAAAATTTTAAAAGTTTCACAATTTGATGCAATGGAAATCCAAAACTCACTAAAATAATTTATACACCTAAAAGATGAAAAGGTGTGCAGATTGTCTTGGTGTCTCCACCACATAAATTCTGAATGTATCTTCACATCTGCTGAAATACAATAATTGACAATTCTTCATGCCCTTAATCCATACTGAAGCTCAAATTATACTTATACCTGGGGATCCTATTAAATTTAAACAAGTTAACCCTGTAATATCAGGGAAGTTATTAAACACAAAATACAGAACAAGCAGATATGCCTCACCTTAATTAGCAAAACTACTGACTTGCTTAAATTTCCCATGATCATAGCATCCTCTAAATCTCCCACAGTGGGCACGGATAGTTTGACCCAATAAGTCATAAATTAAAATTAAATCAAGTCCTTGTCATTTATAAATTGGTTTGACAAAATAGGACACCATGGGCCTCCCCAACCCCTAGTTAAAATGGCTAATATGCCCTAAAATGAATTAAAACAGGACCTTCAAGGAGTGAATCCCATTAAATAGGATCTATTTAGAGAAGAGTTGGTTATATCCATCGGTTTTTTTTCCATCAACAACCTAATGTGGCCTATTTTTAAACTTGGGGAAAATGAATGATGCCTCACAGTGGATTACCACAACCAACAATATCATGGTCACACCTACTAAGGCTCCATACCCAGTATTACGGAAATTATTGACTTATCCAATCAGTAGCTGGTAGATATTTTCTTCTTACAGATTTGGCTAATAATATTCTGTTGAGTGCCCATTGCAACAGCCTCTCAGTCACAACTTACTTCCCCCCAAGGGAGCAAGACACAGCTTCCCCAGATACTCAGGCAGTACCTCAGCATCCCTGCCATAGCATGCAATTTTTGCAGTTAAGTTCTTAACTGCATCTGACTTTCTCCTCCAGGATCACAGATGTAATTAACACTGATGAATCCTCCTCCAAAGAGATGCATTTGATATACTCATTCAGGACATAGAGATACCAAGGAGCTCAGAAAAAAAAGGATATGCCATTGTCCCACAGGTCATGGAAAGTCCTGCCACCTCCATTAAATTTCAGAAATTATTTGGTAAACCAAGAGCTACTCCATCCCTGACACTGTCAAAAAAAAACAGCTATCGAGCATCTTAGCACCCACAATATTAAAATAGGCCCAACATCTTTTAGGTCTTTTGAGGTTCTGAAGGCAACATAGTCTTCATTTGCAAATGTTACTTAAGCCCATATATACTGCTACTTGCAAATCATCCCACCTTGCATAGGTCCCTCTTCAACAAAAGGCTCTAAAATCTGTCTAAATTGCAGTACAATGCACACTCCCATCATTAATCCCTCCAGAGACTCCTTCATTGTAGAGATGTTACAATCTCTGTGCTCCTTGGAGTCTCTGAGCCACCCCTGACAGTCACTTTCCCTTAAATGTTATCTCATTCTCCCTGCGGATCATCAAAAGAACCAATCACATCTGGGTATATTGAACCTCATGGTATCTGTAGGCTGATTGTGAACCTAGAAAAACAATTCTGCACACCAGTTTACATTATAAAAGCATTTTATTGAACAGACTCTGGAGGTAGAACCAGAACAAAATTTGGGATTGGGGTGGGGATTCTGTTTTGATGATTTAGATTTGGAAAAACTTTGGGTTCTCGTGTCATCAGGGACCATGCTGTGGGAAACCTAAAGGCTGATTTTAAGCAGAACATAGAATCTTGGCACGGGAGACCAGGGGCTGGGAATTGGGCTCTCCTGGAAACCAAAGAATGTGGTTCTGTAACCAGCTTGGTCTAGACTACTCTCCAGAAAAAGGAAAAACATGGCTGGAGCAACAGCCTGGAAGAGGCAGTCTCCATGGGCCAGGTTGCTGCCCTTGGGAGGCAGTGACTTGCAGCAGGCTCTTAGCTCTTGAAGCTCTTCCGGGAGGAGGAGGTGGTGGAGACAAATTTGACGCTGGAGCCGCTACCCCCACCACTGCCAAAGCCTACCCCCATGCCTCGGCCGCTGCTTGTACTGAAGCCAGAGCCCCCCACACTGAGCCCACTGCCTAGGCCAGCGCCCCCACTGCTGCTGGAGTAGTAGCTTGTACTGCCACCTCCAAGACCACCGCCAAGACCTCCACCGAGGCCGCCACCAAGACCTCCACCGAGGCCACTGCCGCCACCATATCCAGAGGAGACACTGCTTGTGACAACAGCTGCAGGGAAAAGAAGAGAGGACTCAGTGAGACCACCTGCCAGGGTGATCCAGCATGGCCCACTTATTTGATCCTGCTGGTGCTGAAGCTCTGTACGGGGCCCCCTTTACAGAGGAGCAAGCAAGGCACAGAAGAACTGTCATTTAGTTAAGGTCCCTAAAAAAGTGGGTGAGCGCAAGAGGCAAGGTGCTAGGTACTTTGGGGATCCAGGTACTGAGGGGAGCTGGGTACTACAGGGAGCTAAGTACTGAGGGAGCTAGATACTGAGGGGAGCTAGGTACTAAAGGGAGCTAGGTACTGAGGGAGCTAGGTACTGAAGTGAGCTAGGTACTGGGGGAAGCTAGGTACTAGGGGCAAGGCAAGGGACAGGGTCCAAGATGTGTAGGATGCATGGTTTATCCTTGAAGAGATGAGACATGAGCCACATTGCTTCCTGTATCAATCTGCCCTTCCCCTCCACCACCCACACCTTACTAAGTGTATTATTTTAAATAACCATATGCTGGGATGGGAAAGGTTTGGATATAGAAACAGCAGAATTTTGAGTAGGCGCTAAATATATCCCATATTATTGTCATTGTTAATGTCTGTTCAAAGCTACTTACAGATGTTGACTGGTCCAACTCCTTCTCCACTAAGCCTGAAAGGGGAAAAATTGAATTAGGGGTTAACAGCTCCCAAAACGACAGCATTAGTCTATGTAGCTAACTCCCATCCTCATTAGAGTTCAATCCATAAGCCAGGTGTCTGTACGCCCAAAGGCTACTTAAGTTAAAGGAAGGGAGAACTCTCCAGGGGGACTTTCCAATGAAGAGGGATTGACCTAGAAACAAGCTGTCGGGGAAAATTATAATTCACATTCTCCTCCACCCATTTTAAGGAAAGCAGAAGAGATTCTGGGAAATATGATTATGTCAAAAGCAGTTTTTGCCTCGTAGAAGTTACATTCTGTGAGAGAACTCGGCGCAGACAGAAATTCCTCAAACAGAAAGTAGGCAATGGGCAGTGTCGAGGTGGAAGCAAACAGGAGTCTGACAACCCAAAGGGAGATGAGTTTAACTCCGCTGGAGTAAACATGAAAGGCCTCCTGAAAGAAGAGGTACCAGAGGACAAGGGTGGATGGAGATGATGTGGTTACTGAGGCTGAGAGAAGAACAGGGGCAAAAGCAGAAAAGGCACAAGGGTCAAGACACGTTTGCCGAGTTGCTCCGGTGCTTGGAGGACAGGCAGCACCCAGGTGGGGGAAAAGAGCCAGAAAAGTGAGTTGAGGTCAGCTATATGGCCATGAGTCAGATTGAAATAGTATTGATGATGTGTTGTCATCACGCACAAGTCACGGATCACATGTATCTGCGTTGTACACCCCACAGTGGAGCAACTTCGCTTTGTCAACTGAGGGCCATCTTGAGTTCATGCTGTCTGCCCACCTGCACTCCTCGCCCTCCAGCAGCTTGCGGTAGGTGGCGATCTCCACGTCCAGGGCCAGCTTGGTGTTCATGAGCTCCTGGTACTCACGCAGCAGCCGGGCCATGTCCTGCTTGGCCTTCTGCAGGGCGTCCTCCAGCTCGGCCAGCTTGTTCCTGGCGTCCTTGAGCGCCATCTCCCCACGCTGCTCGGCATCCGCAATGGCATTCTGCAGGTTGGCGCACTACAGATGGAAAGGAGGAGGGTGGGGATGCTTGGGTAGCTGAGCTGGGCCTGAGGTGTCTCCCTCTGAGATTCTGGGTCAGGCAAACTAAACTATCGTGAACCCCAGAGAGAAACCAGCACATTGGTCCTGGTCATCGTGGGTGGCAGGACATTGAAACGCTGGTGCTGGATCTAGCTGCGTGTGATCAGCAAAAGTATAACAAAATAAACAAAACGAAATAGGTGTCCCTTTCAGAGCTCAGGCCCCTTCCTTGCTCTGTTTCAACCTCAGCCTACCTGTTTCTTGACGTTGTCAATCTCAGCTCTCAGCCTCTGGATCATCCGGTTCATCTCAGAGATCTCATGCTTGGTGTTGCGGAGGTCATCGCCGTGCCGGCCAGCTGTCTGCTGCAGCTCCTCGTACTGATGCCGCCAGAAAAGAGAAGAGATTCTGTTCATGTGAGAGCGGGAAGAACTTTCCCAAGTTCACAGGCAGTAAGTACTAAGAGGTAGCAAGTAGTCTGGGGTTGGTTCAGGCTCTCCCAAGGTGGAGCTAGTCTAGTGCCCGTGCTCTCCTGGAGACACTGGTGTGAGATTTAGAGTGAGATTCTTTTTCAGGTCCTTGGGGTTAGATGGAAAATGTCTACAGGGTCCTACCTATAAAGCATCCCAATGGGCCTCAGCAGGTTCCAGGAGCCACATCCTTAGTGTCGTCATGGCCTAGAATCCTAGACACAGGTCTATCCCCTCAGCCAGGAGATGGTCACCAGAGCACCCACCTTGGTCTGGTACCAGGACTCAGCTTCGGTCCGGCTGCGGTTGGCGATCTCTTCATACTGGGCCTTGACCTCAGCGATGATGCTATCCAGGTCCAGGCTGCGGTTGTTGTCCATGGAGAGGACCACGGAGGTGTCAGAGACATGTGTCTGCATCTGGGACAGCTCCTGCAGGAGATTTGGAGTCTGTCATCTGGTTCTGTGTTATTTAATGTCTGTTCCATTCAAATCTTCCACTCATTGGGATATGACAACTTGAGGGAAAAAACCCACCCATGTGAAAAATTTAGATAAATTTCTTACCGCATCAAAGAACATCTTCATGAAGTTGATCTCATCCATCAGTGCATCAACCTTGGCCTCCAGCTCCACCTTGTTCATGTAGGCAGCGTCTACATCCTGGGGAAATGGAGATGGTTGGCACTGCACACGCTGTCACCCTACTTAAGTGAGCTCCATGCTTAGAGAGCATAGCTACAGGCTGCCAGTTCTCTCCCACCCACACGCACCTTCTTCAGCATCACAAACTCATTCTCCGCAGTGGTACGCTTGTTGATTTCATCCTCATACCTGGTGGTGAAAAAGATGGGAAGTGTTTGTCAGAGGATGAGCAACAGGTAAGGGATCTTTATTACTCAGTCAACTGTGAGCCTGCTTTTGCAGTGGGAAGGGGCTTCTCACTTCTCACAGGCAGAGAGGGAGGGGTCACTAGTAGCATGGGCCTCTGGCCAAGGTCCTTCCCCATTAAAATGCTGCTTTCTCTGTAACTGCCTACCATCTAACAATTCTATTATTGCTGTAATTCAGTTGCTTTGAGCAGATTCCTGCAGAAAAGCTGTGCTGTTTCTCCCCAACTCCATTATCTAGTCAATTCCTCTAGTGTTCTTTTTTGAGCTTTCAGAGGCTTTTTAAAAAAAAAAAAAAAAAAGAAAAAAAGAAAAAGAAAAAAAGGAACAAAATTAAATCTAGCAGCCTAGTTGCTGGTTCCTAAGATTAAGGAAATTATCTGAGCCACCAAGCTGGGTTATGTCACCAGTTCCTGCTTTGAAACAAATCCATCCAAAGGCCCATGTATGAGCGAGGAAAGCCCCAGAGACCAAGCCTTCCATGAGGGCAGATTTCACCATATAGTGCCAAGGGCACAGAGCATGTTGCGCTGGCTGTTGGCTAAGTTCCTTGCAGAGGGCCTGAGCCTGGGGCTGGAACTTTCTAAATGTGAGCCTGGCTTGTGTATTTGTTTGTTTTTAGTACTGTAGGTGTCCATGGAAGGTATATCTTCCCAGCCCCCCAGGAAGGCATGGTAGAAGACTGGTTATGAAGCCCATCTAATGCCAAGAAGACATCCCCCTCCCCTGTGTCCACTCCCCACCCCAACTCACTTGTTCTTGAAGTCCTCCACCAGGTCCTGCATGTTTCTCAGCTCCGAGTCCAGGCGGCCGCGTTCCCCGACGATGCTGTCCAGCTGCCTCCTGAGGTTGTTGATGTACTGTTCGAACAACGGCTCCAGGTTCTGCCTCACGGTCTTGGTTCCCTGCTCCTGCAGCAGGGTCCACTTGGTGTCCAGAACCTTGTTCTGCTGCTCCAGGAACCGCACCTGGAGGGGAGCAGAATTTGAAGATAGAGAAACTTGGAATTCATGTTCTATGATCAATTCACTAAGGTGCCTCCCACCTCATTCTGTCCCCCTAAACCTTTCCTGTGCACGGTGCCTGGTCCAGGATCCCTGGAGGGGAGGTGCAGACTGAGGCACCCAACCTCACTTTTCCAGGGGAGACAGGACACCTATCCAGGGCACAGAGAGCACTAGGATGCTGCTTGGAGAGTGTGTCAGCTCAGTGGTGGCTGCAAAGGCACTTGTCTACCTTCCATGCAGTCCGCCCCATTATAAATGGCACAGAATTCATCTCTCTGTCCCACAGTTGTCAAGAGGCCCTTGTGAGCTAACCTCTGAACGGGAAGAAATAACTCTCCCTTCCACACTGCCAGTCTAACTCAGAAAATGTCCACAACTCCAGGGCACAGAAACAAATAGAAACACAGAGCTGTACAACTATAAAGGTATTTGCACAAAGCCAAAATGTCTCCCCTCTTCCTCTCTTTTTGGCATTTATTTCAGACCAACAGTGATTTTTTCACAAAGGCTCATGGCTTACCTTGTCGATGAAGGAGGCGAACTTGTTGTTGAGGGTCTTGATCTGCTCGCGCTCCTCAGTCCTCACCCGCTGGATGGTGGGGTCGATTTGCAGGTTGAGGGGAGTCAAGAGACTCTGGTTGACGGTGACCTCTTGGATACCTCCAGGGGGGCAGACAGGAAAGCCAGGGCCACCGAAGCCACCTCCAAAGCCGGCTCCACCACCGAGCCCAAAGCCACCACCAGCTCCACCGCCGAAACCAAATCCACCACCAGCACCGCCTCCAAAGCCGTAGCCGCCTCCAGCACCGGCACCAAATCGGTTCCTGAAGTTGCCACCACTAGTGCTGATGGATATCCTCTTGGAGCCCCCCAGATTGTAGAGGCTCCGACTGCCATAGCCACCCACTCCACCAGCACCCCCAAGGCTGACCCTACCAAAGCCACCACCACCGCCACCTCCGGACCGAGACACAGAGGTGAAACTGGTGCGGGAGACAGATGGGGTGATGGCAGAGGCGGTGCTGAAGCCACGACTGCCCCCACTCCGGAAGGACACACTTGACTGGCGAGACATGGTGGCTTGTTCCTGGCGGAGCAGGAGAACCCGGCACTAGTAGGTTGTGAGGCGCTAGAGAGAACAGAGCTCAGCAGGACGCAGAAGGTGGCTCTGTTACCCGGGAACCGCGATGCCCCCTTTTTATCCCTTAAGAACTGGGCTGGGCGAGAGAGCTGTCGAGCTGTGAATGATTAAGTGGGCTGGGCATGCCTAGGGGGCAGCTGTGAGCTCACCCGTCACACCTGCACAGTGGTGTGGGTTGCACACGCTTTCTTCCTGGCAGGCTGTGCTCAGTTAGAAATAACCTTGCCTTGCAGCACTGATCTCTTGGCAGCAAGTTGGCAAAGCTGCCAGCAAGTCTCTCTTCACCATAGAGGCTGGGGGCTGTGAGCAGTCCAAGAGGGATGCCAGGAAGTGAAGGGGTGTTGGCATGGCTGCCGTCCTGGGGATTCTTACAGGACCAGGGGTATTGATAAGCATCCAGTACTTACACACTGAGCATCTACCCTTCCAGCTTGGGGAAGCTGTCCGTCAGCGGGGGGCAAACGATTCTCCACAGTGATCTGCTCTTACAGTTTTCTAGGCATCAGGTTGCTGCAGGGTTTTCCCCTCTGGGAAAGGCAATCTATAGCCTTATATCTTGGTTATGTGCTAGAGGGAAAATAGAGTTCCATCCTTTTCTGCACAATCTCTTTCTTAGGAAAGCACAGCTATCCCAGGGCCCACTGGGCAGATCAGCCTGCAAGGTTCAGGCCTGAGAATGTGGGAAGCCCTCAGCACCCCCTATAAAACACTTTGACCTCTTTAAGGCCAGGTTTATCATTCCATAGCTCCTCCTAACTCAGCATTTTCTCTGCCTTTTGACCTTTTCCTTGCTGTTTGACCTGGGAGGGACACTGTGGGGGGCTTAGCAAACCCAGGGATCCCATGCAATCCCTTAAAAAAGCCCTGAGACTCGGGCTGCCGCGTCTCTCTTCAGGGGGAGCTGCTCTGCCGGCTCCCCAGCCCCCCAGGTGTGTTCCGGCAAGCTCTATTCCACTAGGGAAGAAATGAGTCATTGTATGTGTTGACACAGGCCGAAGGCCGCCACAAACACATACCTGCAGGAGCTTCTAGTCTCATCAGGAACATGTTGAGAGTCGGACGGCCTGTTATAACGGCGAACCGCCCTGCTCAAGCAGCGGGACTTGCTCTGCTTTCTCTATGCCGCAGCCCAAAGTCTCCTTCGGGGCCAAGGCAATGGAAAACGGGATTCAAAGTCTATAGATTGTCCTGCCAGAAAGGCTAGCTGGAGCAGGCCTGTGGGCCCAGGCAGCTGGCATGCCAATCCGTCGGTTGTTTCAGGGAGGGCCCTGTGAGCTCCCCTCTGCAAAACTTGTCTGTGGGGTTGTGGCACCAGGTGGAAGAAAGGGGGTTTCTCATGAAGCTTTAGCATACATCTGTTCTAAACCACACCCACGCTTTTTGGCAGCAGATCTGAGTGGGGCCACCTCTCTGCTGTCCCCCAAGTGGAAGCAGGGCTCTCAGGCAGGACAATGCTTGGGACATTCAGAGCTGTGGGGGCCCGAGTGAGCCAGAGCTGGAGGTAGGGATGCCATGGGGATGGGTTCAAAGTTTCAGGGAGGAGGGGTTGTGTTCTCAAGAATAGAAGAACAGGACCCAACCCAGGCTCAGGAATCCCTCGCCAGGGCCTGTGGTTGGCCACAAGGAAGCCAAGGCTGTGGGAAAATGATTCCCTGGTGCTGAGGATCAGCAGAAACAGTGACTTCTCACCAGAGGGCTGCGAAGAGAAAGCAGCTGACAGGTCAATCCCAGCAGGCAGACCCATGGCAGGAGCCGGTCTTACAGGTCTTGGGCAAAGAGGTTTGGGTGGCCTCCCTGGCTGGAGCATTTCTGAGACCCTCAGAGATGAATTGTGCTGAGTTCATCATTTTCACACTTTGTTGCTTTCTGGGGAACAGATGTGAGTGTCCTGGAGGCCTGAGACATACCAGGGGACCCTTGGCTCCTGATAGAACAGAACAGGTCCAAGCTTGAAGCAAGTGTCTGGGGACTTGTAGCGGGATGCTCTCTCTCCACTGGAAGATCGCTATCAGGGTACGTCCCCACCATCACACAAACTCACAGGTCCCAGGTACAGGCCTCACTGCCCTCAGGGAAGCCCCACCCCTCCTGAGACACTGGGACATTTTCTTCTCCCCATTCATTCTCCTCCCAGCTGTGTTGTGAAGAAAGAGGACTTGGCCGAGCGGGAATGTGTTCTGGCTAGTCTGAGGATTGCTAGACTGTGCCAAACTCAGATCTATGTGCCAGGGACCAACAGTGAGTATGTGACAAGTAACTGAGGCAGGGAGCGTGTAGGTGCTCCACGGGGGAAGAAGTGGCACCCTTCTGTCCAAGCTTCGTGGGAATCCTCCTGTGAGCAGGCAGGGCATCCCCTCCCTCAATGCCAGACTTGGGCAGGTATAAATGATGGAGCCGTTCCTGGTGGGGAGCCAAGCACCAACACCATTGCAGCTTGGGAGAGTCCCACCCCAGCCTGGAATTTCACTGTGGCAGGAAGGGAGGGATTGTTTTAAGCTCACCATGGAGCTTTTCTGCTGGGCACCCCACAGAGGCAGTTCCCAGGCTTGGTGGGACGTGTTGCTCAGCTTCTCCTCTGGGTGCTGCTTTCCTCGTCAGCAGAAGACAGTGCAGGCCTGGCCCTACTGCTCTCCCCATCAGAGAAAGGACAGTAAGGCACCGCCCTGGCCTCCCTTGCAGAGCTGTGCAGGGAATATACGACCCAGGCAACGCTTCATACAAGGAGAAGCCCTTCACAGACATCAGGGAGGGGCTGGTATCAGTTCATGGGACAAGAGTTAGGCAAATCCTGCCATCCCAGCCTGGGATTCCTTCTCAGAGCCTCCACTCCAATCTGTATGGCTTTAGTAGGAGATACAGTTAATAGAGCATAATAAACAGATCATGTTCAATAGAACAGCATTTGCACGTATCCTCTAGGTCTCCCCCAACAGGGCAGTCTCCAAGGTTAGGGAACACCTCCACGGGGCCCACACCCTCAGCCCAGCCTTGGGCACTCGAAGTGGTCAGCAGATATTTGTTTTGATTGAATTGACAGACAGAAAATCCTTTCCTCCACTCCTTCCCCAGATTGTTATGTAAAGCCCACAATGGCAAGAACTGCAATTACTTTTGCACCAACCTATATCTACATATTATACATCATAGAATGTGTGTGTGTGTGTGTGTGTGTGTGTGTGTGTGTGTGTGTGTGTGTATGTATTCACATGTATTTATTTGAATTCCCCAGCCCTTTGCTGAGTCCCACAGTCCTGTCCATCTGCTTTGGTCTCTGGGTGACCCATGTCTATAGGACAAGTCTCTTGTCCCCTTCACACTGGGTACTCTCTGTGTTTAGGATTTAGGATTTAATCCAGTGTTTAGAATTCTTTATTCCTTAGGCTTCTCTCCATTCCTCTTCTCCCCTCACCCTCATCCTGAGGATGTTCTGCATCTGAGTCCACTAACAAGTAGTCTGCATGTGGCACGTGCCACCCCAGCCCCCAGGCCCCTCCAGGAGAGAAAGAAAGCTTTAGTGGCCTCAACTTCTCAGCCCTTACACCTCATGCTTGTTCAGCACAAAAAGTGGGAGCAATAGTGGAGGTGTGAGTCACCCTATTCATCAGGCTATGGTTGGCAGCCCCATCAGGGAGCCTGCAGCTAGATTCGAGGGACGGGGAAGGGCAGATGGAGCAGCCCGCCAGCCCCAGATAACTCTTCACAAAGCCCTAGCCTCGGGGGGGATTTGAGGGAAGAATTTTCCTGCCTCCACCCAAAGCCAGTGAAATCTTGCCTCCATCCTAACTCTGGGTTCTAGCTCTGGACCTAACTAGCTTCTCAGGATCACAGGGCCTGGGGGTTAGTGGCCACTCTGTGGATCTGCAGAGCTGGACACACCGCCCCCTTCTGCATACAGCCCAGCATCTCTAGGACTTTCAGACTCCAGTCTGAAAACCAGCCTAGGTAGCAAGGCAGATGTCCAGAAGTAAAGCCACCGCCCAGCCTTGGCTCAGATGGACTTTGGAGGTGGTTCCCTGATGCCATTACTGAGGTCATAGTGACTCCCTGGAGTTAAGTTTTGCTGGTGCACGGGCCTTGCACAAATCGTGGGTCATAATATAGGTACAAAAGCATGTGGCCTCACTCTGGACCATGTCTTGGTTCTGATACAGCCCTTGAATGGTTCTGGGACCCTGAACAAGTTGCCTAACCTCTCACTGCATAGTTTTGCCCTGTAGAGCTGGGAGAGTAGGGAGGGGCCTGGGCTCCTTGGAGGGGCCATGCAAGCTGGAATTTTAATTTTGAGCTGGCTGGGGCTGAGCAGGAAGGGAGGGGCAGGCCTGCAGGGGGCTGAAGGAGCAGCCTTGGCCCCCATCCCTTAGATTCAGCAGCCGATTGGCCCTGGCAGGAGAGGGTGCAGAACAGAGCCCTCTGCTTCCCTCCAGCAGGCCCCTGCAAGTCTGAGGAATGTTCTTCTCTTGTTTGAAGGGTGTTTTGCTCATGGCATACCAAACTCTTTGAAAATCCCCTTTGGTTGATTGAAACTATGGGCTGGAAATCAACAAATACTTTAATTAGTCAGAGGGACTAAAAAAGGATATACAGCAAAATCCTCTGTGCTTTGCTTTCTCACAGAGGGTGGTTTTATTTTTTTAAATAAACACATACACAGGCATGACCATGTGCCAGGTGCTGCCCTCCACATTTTACACATATGAATCTGAAACTGGAGCATGCAAAGAAGGGCTCTTCATACTTCCTCAGCTTTGGCCATCTAATGCAGGTATGAGTGTGTCCCCGACTCTGGGGATTTGCCGCCTCCCTCTTCAGTGGAGAGGCAGAGACACGACTCATTTACACCAGGTTGGATCCCTGCAGGATCAGAGGTGCAGAAGGAAGCTTGCTGACATCCCTAACTCACCCCCTGTTCCTTTTCTCCCTGCTACTTTCTGTTCTCTCACTAGTAGCCACAGCCGGGAATGGGAAGGCGGAGGAGATGCTGCAGCTGCCCCCTCTCCAAGTTTCTGTTTGGCTCAGGGCTTCCTCGTCCTGGAAGGGAGGGCAAGTGCTGGGGACAGAGGCTTATTCCATCTGGCTTCCCCTTCTGCTTTGGGTGAGCACTGATCATAGGTAGGGGGCAGACGGGGTGAGTCGGGTGAGTTCTGATCATGGGCCAGGGGCAGGAGGGGTGAGTCAGTACAGAGGGTGATAATACAGTCGGGGAGAAAAGAAAGTAAATGACAGCATTGAGGCTGGAGCTGCTGCCTCTCCCAGGGCCACCCTCAGGAAATGCGCTTGGCATTTGCACAGCCCTTAAGGCCAGGGGACACCTTGCTGGCCCCAGTGCCCCCTCTGCACACACTCGCAGCTCCCGTCCTCACGTTCCGTGGGCACATGTGACCGCTGACCTGCTCACCATCTATTTGGACCAACAATCACTGTCGAGGGTTTGTGTAAACAGGTGAAAGCTTCTTCCAAGGGAGACTCAGTGTGAAAAGCAACTGAGAAAAGAGAGCATGCAGGAGCGTTCGGTTCATACCAGTCATTGAATCAGGTCCTGTTCCATACGTGTGACTTGACCAAGGTGGGTACCATGCCCTGGACTTCTGGGCTCTGGTTGTGTGACCCTGTGTCCTTCCCCATTTCCTCCCTCAGACTCTGGGACTGCGGACAGGGCTGGTCTCCTCTGGGATCTCCTTGCAGATCCAGGATGGTGGCCCACACCACTTGACAGTGATGGGTGGCTGTGCAAAGTCTGGGTTAGGGAAGCCGGGCTGACTTGATTTCAGAGAAAGCTCATTCCCCACAATGATCCATCCATAGAGGAACAGGCTGAGTTCAGGGAGGTGGAGCCTAATGCCAAGCCCTCGGCAAGGAGAGCTGAGAGCCAAGCCTAGGTCCTGGTCCTGTCCCACGCACCGTTGTTGCCCTGCACTGCCTGTCTGGGCCACAGCAAGAGTCTACTTGTATCTCCTCCAAGACAACCAGTGTCTCGGTCCCCTTCAGAGAGCCATTTCTCGAGGGCTGTGTGCATGCCAGTGCTGACAGGGTGAATGTAGTTTTCCTGCTCCCCACCCTTCCCCTGTCCAGAGCCCTGAGAACCGGTGCTGGTCTGGGTCTTTCCAGGGAGCAGACTGGCCTTCACGCCTAAGTCAGCACAGAAGCCTGTTCCTCCAAGGCATTTGCCTGCTCCAGGCCATGAGGTCCCGCCACGCTGCAGACGCTGATCGCCCTGACTCCACTGGCTGATAGAAAGAGTGAGAACTCACACATGGCTCCCTCTGCCCATGCCCAGAGCCCCACAGTGCTTGGCTGGGTCTCCAGCAAACCCACATCCTCTGAAACAGCTGTCAAGGACTCCCACTGTTCCTTGCTCATTCACAAGTCCCTGGTACCCAGGGCCTTTCAGCCTCACCTCCACTCTCCAGCCAGGTGGATCCCTTCACAGCCTCAACCCCGTGCCTGCCGGTTCCTGATTTAATGTTGAGGGGCAATGCTCAGTGCTGGCTCTGCCTGATCCCTCTCTCCCCACACCGTGTCTCCCCATCTCCATCCTCTCTGGCACGAAACATGAAACAAGGACCAAGATGCCTTCTCTGGCAGTCTCTTGCAAATGGGGGCAGACGTGGAGATGTATCTGATGATTTCTAGACAGTTTGTCTCTCTCAAGTTCTGGACTGTTGTGATCCTCAAAAACTCAGAGCGTGAGATGAGCCTGTGCCCCTGATGTGCTCTGTGGCTTGATGAAAGATGACGGCAGTCACCACACTTGGATGGCACGGACTGTGAACCAGGCATGGTTCTGGATGTATCAACTCATTACTCCTCACAGCCTTGTGGGGTGGGTCTATTACGATCCCTGTTTTACAGATGAGGAAACTGATGCGCAGAGAGGGTAAGCAACCGGTAAGTGACAGGTATAAGCCCAGGCAAGGGGGGCTCCAGAAGCCCTTGTCGTCACCATTGTGGGCACTCAGATTTTCAGAGCAGGACTTGTGATGTGGCTCTGAAGAGATGACTTCAGCAGAGGCCTCCGTCTCTGGACAGCCCGTGAGGGCAGCAAAAAAAGAGGGCCTCAGATGCCACTCAGCAGTCAGTGTACCTCAACACCTTCCAGCAACCCCAAGAGAGAAGGACCTCTATCCTGGAGTATAGACAGCGGAGGGGCCCTTGGAGACCCTCTCCCTTTTCTGGACTGCCAGAACCCAGGGCTGGGTCCTAAGACTCTGGGGCAAGATGTGGGGGATTGGGGTTCCCTATAAAATCCTCAAGGGTAAAGCTTGGGGATAGACTGACACCCATCTCCCTCCTATCCTGACACCAGGCCCAGGGCAAAGCCCAGATGCCTCCTGGAGCTTTGCCCTGGGCCTGGTGTCAGGATAAGACACCAGGTGTCCTACCTGGTGGGACACACCAGATGGCCGGGACATGGCTGACAACTGCTGCTACCTCCTAATACCTCAGGAGTAGCCTCGTGTCTTGGCTCAACCTTCAGCGATTCCCTCTATTCCTCACCTCTCCAAACTTCACAACCACTTACGGCCAAGACACTCAGACAGGGCCCTGCCACACTTTGTTCAGGATGAGCAGAGGCCACAAACAGGAGGGTAGGAAATGGGATCACCGAGCCTGAGTGTTATTTGGCATTTTGGATTCTTTGGGATGGGCCAAACCACCCTGTGGCCTCATCGAGACTGACCAGCTCCTTGCATGAGGCTGCCCCACTTAGAAAAGAAATTAGTGCCATTCACTGAGATAGGCAGCTTCGTTGTTTTTGGCAATACTGGACCTGATTCCTCCAGCCCTTCTTTGAAGTGAATGGATACCGAGTGCTTACTGTACGCCTGACATTGTGCCGAAGTGTAGCCTGCATGATCTTACTTACTCTTCAGGTTATCCACAGGTGATCAGCACCAGTGTTTTCCCATTTTCTGAACCTCAAAAAGGAACGTGTCTTACCTAAGCTCACACAGATAATACTTGTCAAACTGGAATTTGACCCCAGGTCTGGCTGCTCCTAGAGCTTATGCTCTCAATCAGCACATAAGTGGAGGTGCTGAGGGGACCCTGAGGAGCCAGTACCCCTGTAATCGGTATCAGCAGCCCATATACTGAAGCCACGCAGACAAACATGCCACTTAAACAAAATGGTACGCTTCTCAGCAAACCAGATTTGGCACAGATCTGCCATGCCACCACCTCCTCCTAACCAGATTACCACCTCTAAGCCCCAAGCCCTACCCAGGAAGAAATTCCGGGGGTGCTACTAGGGTCATCAATGTCAGAATGCCCCCTGCAAGATGGAGCTGTGAGCTCTCTGGATCTATGAGGCCCAAAAGCTCTCTGCCTACCCATCAGCCTTCGCAGGCAGGGCCGTGCCAAGGAGTAAACAAAAGCTCCATTCACCATGACCCTCTCCCTGCCCCCACCATGCCCTGCTTCCCTCCTCAGCCACCTGCCCCAGGAGTCCCAACCGGTTTCTCAGTCTGCTCTGAGGGCTTGACCCAGCCATCAGCCTCCTCATCCCCAGGCCATCCTGGGAGGGAGGGCTTCAGTGTCCGGGGCTGTGGAGACACTCAGCAGCCACTGACACTGCGCAGCAGATGCCATGACCTGTCCAGGCCTCTCAGGCAGCTGACCAGGGCATCCCCGAGGGCTGGGCCCCCTCACTGTGGCGTCAGCCATGGCCTCCTGCAGGTTGGCACGCCGCCCTCAGCAAAGAACAATAGCACGTTATGGTCTGCAAGTCCTCAGGTACAACATGGCTCCATTGTTCTGAGTCTGGAAAATGATCTCACACTCACCCTGAGAACCAAGTTTAGCCCAGTCTTTTGGTGAAGCAGGGCCCTCCTTTGCCCAGGAATGCACAGTAGCTTCCTATTGGCTTTACCCTCAACAACTCATTCTTCTGGGTCTCCCTTCCTCACCATTCGTTCACCGTCTATGGTAGGCAGGATAATGGCCCCCAAAGATGTCCCTATCTTAATCCCCAGAAACTGTAAATCTATTATGTTACATGGTAAAGGGAAGTTAAGACTGAAGATAGTGTGAAGCTTGCTAACCAGCCGACCTTAAAACAGGGAGATTATTCTCAATTATCTTGGTGGACCTAACATAATCCCAAGGGCCCTTAAATATGGAAGAGGGAAGCAGGAGACCGGAGTGACACCATCTGGGGTGAACTTGACCCTCTGTTGCTGGCTTTGATGAAGGGAGGTGGGCCATGAGCCAGGGAATGTGGGCAACTTCTAGAAGCTGGACATGCAGGGAAGCAGGGTCTCCAGGGGAAGTCAGCACTGCCAGCACCTTGATTTGGGCTCAGAGAGATTCTGACCTCCAGATCCATGACATCTAAACTCTGTGCCATCTTACCAGAGTTTATGGTAACTTTATGACAGGAAGAAAAAGAAACCATCTCTAGACACACCATCTCTATCTAGATTAGACACGCCGTCCCCGTCTAGATTAGACACACCATCTCTAGATTAGACACACCATCCCCGTCTAGATTAGACACACCGTCCCTGTCTAGATTAGACACACCATATCCAGATTAGACACACCGTCTCCATTTAGATTAGACACACCGTCTCCATCTAGATTAGACATACCGTCTCTATCTAGATTAGACACACCATCTCTAGATTAGACATACCGTCTCCATCTAGATTAGACACTGCGTCTCTATCTAGATTCTGCTTCAGCCAAAGGAGCCTTCCCTTTCTCCTCCACACTCCAGAGACCCTCTTCCAACTTCACGATCTCATCCTCTGCCCCTGCCTCCCAGCCCTGCCTGCCCTTTCTTCATCCTGAATTCTACTCCTGGAGGCTCCCTCCAAAAGCTGGCCTCCTCCTGGGGACTTCTCACCTCATTTACTTGCCCACCCCACAGACCTCACCACGCACCACAGTGTAGCTACAGGCTTTGGACTAGGTCTGTGGAACAAGTGAGCAGGCTGCCTTTACCATCCGCCCAGATCCTCTGCAGGATGTGCCCTTTACTGCCCCAGCGTCTCTATGTATTTGAGGGTTTTGTCCACCGGACTCAGATTGAGAACTCACTGTGGACGGGGTCCCTGAGTCCACCTTCCCTAGTATCGACTTTCCCTCCCCACCCCTCCACATTCCCTTGCCCCAAGGCTCAGCAGGAGCTGTGCCCTGTGCTGACGGCCAGGCTCAGGTGCTCTCTCTCTGGCTGAGGGGAGGAAGAACTGGGGCTGGAATTAGACCCACCCTTTGGCTACTGCTTCAAACCCATGCCAGCTCCACCCAGGGGTCTGGTGAAGCACGTCCCTCTTTGCCAGCCTTCTCCTGGTTTGTTTCCCAGCAGCTCTGTGGTCTTATTTCCCGGGCAACTGGCTCCACCCATTGCTGCTTTTGTCCACTTTTGGTTCTTCCCCTGTCGCTGGCTGCTAGCTATAGGCTCTCACTCTGGAGAGGCCAAGGAAGGCAAGACAGCAGCTTGCAGGGAAGAGTCGCATTGAGGCATGTGTCTGTCCTATCATATGACACCATAGCTGGTATCTCTCTGAGGTTGTTGACCTGGCAGACAAATGCAGACATTTCCTGAGCAGCCAGCTCCTGTGGGAACGCAGTGGAAACCAGCTAGATGTCCCAGAGGGCTCAGCCTGAAAAAAATGGGCTCTGTCCATCTTCCCAAGGCTCCGTAGCCTTCTTAGTTGGCAGAGAACTGTGGCGCCCTTTGTGTAGAATACCGACAGTGTCTACTCATTGAGGAGAAGAGGGGCATTCCGGATAAGTTTATCTCATCATGACCTCAGCAGGGAGCACAGCCTAGAGACCATGTCTTTGATCTGAAAATAGCTTTGGGCCACTTGGGAATCCTGCCCTGCACTTTACCCTACACCCTCATGAGGGTTACCACAGCCTGTACCCTCTCCACTCCCCTCCGGGGAATGAGCATGGCGGGTCCCACTGCTGGGGGACAGCCCTAGATGAAGGTGGAAGGGACAGAGTAGAGGAGACCTTGAGTTTCCTCCTGAGGAAGCCAACCCAGCATGGGAGCGCTAACCTCCAATCCTGGGGTTCACATTACTAAACTGAACCCCATCTTCTGAGTCAGTGGGGCAGGTGCCTCCAAAGGCCTTTAGCGCCCTCATTACCTGCCTCGGTCAGGTTCCGGGGCCCAGCTTGGCCTAGGGCTGGGCAGCAGGTTGGCCCCTGGCTTTCTTCCGGCCTGCTCAGGTCCAGCCTGCATCTGTTTTCCATGGACAAGAATCCTAAGATGGCTGAGGCAGGCTCTGTTTCCAAAACCCTCCTGAGGGCTTAGGCCAGGAGCACGTCAATCAGGCTTCAGAGTCTGCACTCTCTGTTCCCATTCATCTTGCTCTGAAGCAGAATTAGCCTTCGACCAGCCTGCAAAGCGTCTCTCATCAGGCACGTGGCTGGGGCCCCAAGTGACACTGGCCGCCTGGACGCGGATGTCTTCCTCCACCTGCCTCTCAAAGCACAGTGGCTGTGTCTCCCTTCCACCTCCTTTTGCTGGAGCACCACAATCAGACTGTGCTTGCTGGGAGGCGCTAGCAAAACAGAGCTCGCCACGCACGCGTCAGACCCGCAGTGCAGCTGCTGGCAGTTCTCACGGCCAGCATGTTCTTCCTCATTGTGAGTTGAAATCTGCCTCCCCCCAACATCCACTTCCACGTTGTTGTTCTGCTCCATGGAGTGTCACAGAAGGGGATCAGACCTCTTCCTCTTTAACAAATATGTCTACGTTTGTGGGCATTTCTTGGTCTCCCTCCTCCAACTCCAAGAACACTGACTCCCAGGGAAAAGCCGTGGTTAAATCCCAGGCTGCCTGCACCGGCAGCTTCCTGACCCAGCTCCTCGCAGCCCTCAGGAGTGTCTGCAGCCCTTGCCACCAATGCAAGCCCAGTCTGGGACTGCTGGCCTCTCCAGCGGTGCCCCGTCAGCCCTCTCTCACATTTATATGACTCAAATATTTCCCAAACTACGGTCATTTAAGGGCCACGATCAGAAGTTTACCTGTATCCACAAACCACCTGTACTTTTATTTTCTTTCTTATGTATTTTTTTAACTGGCTTACATGTTTACCTAGTATATTTATTTGATAAGGAAATACTGTTAACTACGGACTTACGTATCTTCTAATATACATCAAAATCGTTCCGTGACCATAACACAGGCCGTGCCATGCCACCTGAAGTGATTCTGTGTGCCTGCAGAGGCACGCCCTTTCTGCCCAGGGAGCCTAGCTTTACCGTATCTGCACTCCCTCTGCCCCTCCTCAAGCCCTGGCCCCCTAGACTCCTAACATAGCTCTGGGCTCCTCCTTTGAGTAAGCAGTTTCAGAGACAGACCTTTCCTCTGTTTCCTGGTCCCCGTTCATTCTCCAGCCTGGAAGGCCAGCCCTTTCCCTCACTCTCTATTCTCAGTTCTCTTCTCCTGCCGCACAAGAAACCCCCTCTGCAGCATGTAGGAGAGGGCTGGGTTTTGGGGCCAGAGCCCACACCTGGGCTGCCTCAAACCTCTGAGTGTCCGGCTGTGCGCCTGGATGAATACACACATCTGACGCAGAGTCAGGGCGGCGTGGGGCAGTCGCTGTAATTACACCATCGAGGGGCTGGAAACCACAAATGAGTGCTTGAAATGTCATACTGCAGTCCTTAGAGGATGAGAAAGGTGAACGTGGCAAACTGCAACTTCTGACCAGGCTGTCAAAACAACAGGGGCTGTGGGAGGTTCAGCCTAGGTGTGTTGGGGAAGGGGGAGGGGGCTGAGGTGCTCCACCCTACCCCACCCCACCTGTGATAGGTGATGCCTACAGAGAGATGCTGGGAACCACTCTCGCCATCCTCTGGCAAGACCTGGGGCAAATACCTGAAAAGCTTCTCACCTTGACGCACTTGGCTCCGCCCTGGGTCACTGGGTGCCTTGCTTGGTTTTGACCATCTCTGGCAGTTCCTACCCAGTCCCAAGGGCTGACTCCAGCTTCATCCTTTTCCCTCCCAGACCCTTATTGCTGGTCCCACACAGAGTCCTCTTCTCTGGAAGCCCTAAGGGCCCTTGTGACTCCAAGACTTGGTTCTGTGTCTTCGGGTGCTGGATTTGGGACACGAGAGGGAAACAGTAAAATTTCTCTCTCCCTAGGTAGGAGAGCATATGGCCAGCCACTTCACCCTGGTGACCCTAAGCATGCTTCATAGTCTCCCTGGCCCTAAATTTTCTTGTTTATATAAATGGGGGGGGGGTGCTAACAGGATTGTTGAGGATTTAATTAGGAAATATCCTTAAAGAACCCAGCTCATGGCCTGACACACAGGAAGCCCTAATGAACCATAGCAATGATCACTATTCCCACCTACAAGGTTCATCTCTGTGTTTACTTCCCATTCCCATCTCCTTGATGGGCTCTGCGCCTCCCCTTCCTATCCTGTCCTCCTGTCCTTTGACACCCAAAGCTTGATCTGGGTGCCTGGTTCTTCTCCAGTTGGTGTCCCAAGTGTGGATGCTGTCTCCAAAGCTGCCTTAGACTTGGTCAATAGGGGCCCCTGCCCTGGACCTTCCAGCTGCCCTCGTTCTACAGAACGAGGAGCTGCAGGGCCACAGGGGCATGCTCATGGGGGCCACAGTCCCCTTCTCGACCTGCTTAGCTACCTAAAACCCAGAACTCCCTCCCCAGTGACTCCCAGCATACCCTCAGGCCTGTCCTCTGGAGAGCAGACTGCCCAATGCTGGGCACGCCTCCAGGCTGTCCGAAGATTGTGGTTGTATAGGAAAGGGGACAAAGCCAGGGGTAGGAAGAGAAAGGGGCAGGCTGTAGGCCGGCAGCTGGGAATCCTCTCCATGCTGCCACATTCCAGAGTCCTGGAATTCTGATGAGTCCAAAAATAAAAACTCCATCTGAGCCTGGCCTACTGGGTCTGTCTGTGGGAGACACAAACCTCTCAGGCCACTGGCCTGGAGACATTTTGGAAGTGGAGACTTTTGTCTCGGTGCATGGAGGGGATAGGGCTGCCTGGGCCCCCAACCTGCCGACTTGTTCTGCTTGGCACCAGGCCAGCTGGGCTAAGGGCTGAGAGGCAAAGAGGAAGCTGCTGGGCCTCCAGACAGCAGATGCAAAGCAGAGGCGCCAAACACCTAGACCTTTCTCAGGGGCCAACGTAAGCAAATTGCTTTATCAGCTTCACCAGTTTTTATGTTTTCCTTAGGCATTTTCATAGAATTTGCCCCATGTTCCATGCCATTTTCTCAGGACAACATTTTGAGTATCCTGGACCTGATGATCTTCATAGAAGGAGAAAAATTTTAGTTTTGGTTTCATCCATGATTATCCTAGACCCAAACATTTAGAAATAATTTGTTTTCTGGAATAGCCCCCCAAAGGTGTGAGCTTGGGCTTAAAAAAGCATACATTGCATATATCCTTATCTACATATAGTCACGCGGACCTGGTTCTGCCACCTGCTGGCTGCATCACTTTAGGCAAGTTATTTAACCTCTCCAGGCCTCAGGCTCCCTGTCTGTAAACCGAAGCCCTGGCCTGGTAGATCTCCAGATAAACTCTAAGATCACTCGCGCCCATAAAACTCTGGTACTTGGTCCCTTTACTCTTCCTTCCTTATCTTGCAATCATCCCAGGGGTCTCATCTTCCCCAAGTATCTTTCACATTCCTGCCCTTTTTACCTTCACAGTTCCTGACACTGGAGGAGGCAGTGTTTTAAAGTCCAGCTCAGGGTGAGCACGGTGGTTCACGCCTGTAATCCCAGCACTTTTGGAGGCTGAGGCGGGCAGATCACCAGGTCAGGAGATCAAGACCATCCTGGCCAACACGGTAAAACCTTGTCTCTACTAAAAATTCAAAAATAAAAATTTGCCAGGTTTGGTGGCACACACCTGTACTCCCAGCTACTCAGCAGGCTGAGGCAGGAGAATTGCTTGAACCCAGGAGGCAGAGGTTGCAGTGAGCCAAGATCGCATCACTACACTACAACCTGGGTGACAGAGCAAGATTCTGTCTCAAAAAATAAAAAATAAAAATAAAAATAAAGCCCAGCTCAAATGCCCTTTTATCCAGAAAGCTCACTCACTGCATTGGAAAACCCACCTTGGAGGCCGGAAGGACCTGAGGGTTCACCCAGCTCAACCCTCTTATTTAACAGGCAGGGAAACTGAGTGCAAATGAGGCAGTGACTTAGAGACAGAGCCAGGTCTGTAAATTAACCTTGCCACCTCTGGGATCTACAACCCTCAGGGCCACCATTATAACTTGCATGTATTATTGTTACTGTGATCAGCTGTGCGTCCTTAAGATCTCCAGACCTCCAAGTGCCAGAATCACATTGTGTTCATTATGTATCCACCCTGACCTGCGCCAACCCTCCAGCATCATCCCTGCACCAGAATAAATGTCTACTAAGTTTCACTAGACATAAATCCCATCTTGATCCTTACCAAAAAAAACCCATGTCTCCTTTGAAGACCTCTGTGTGTTCTTATATCTGACTACTGTTGTGGTAGAGCAGACTGAAAGGGTTTTCAAAAGCCAATTGTTAAATTTTCAAGAATGTTGTGAGCTGTTATTAAACATAGCCACAATTCAAATTAAATTAGGTAAAATTATAGTTAAATACATTGCATTAAAAACAAAGGGAAGAAATGCTTACAACTCATCGTTTTCTAATTTTATTATACTATGATCTAAGTTTTTGTGGCCGTTTACCTTTATTGAATCTATATGCAGAAATCCCACACCACAGTGTGCTGTGACACATCTCTTTCCAGTCTGTAATCAGTGACATCATGTTGTTAGCTTGAAATCATTATTGTGGGAGAATTTACACCAAGTGAACTGGCAAGCACTACAGATCTGAGCTTGATTGATTATTTTGTTGATCGCCTGGAGCTGCACAGTCTGACACAGCTGCCACTAGCTCCATGTGGCTGAGCACTTGAAACGTGGCTAGTCCCAGCTTAGATATGTCATACGTATGGGATATTGAAGATTCAGGATGGGAAAAAAGAATGTAAAATATATCATAAAAAATGTTTATTCATTACATATCGAAATAATAGCATTTTCTATGTATTATGTCAAATATAATATATTAGAATTAATTTCATCTATTTCTTTCTTTTTTTTTTTTTTTTTTTTTTTTTTTTTTTTTTTTTTTTTTTTTGAGATGGAGTCTCTCTCTGTCACCCAGGCTGGAGTGCAGTGGTGCGATCTCGGCTCACTAGGACCTCTGCCTCCTGGGTTCAAGCAATTCTCCTGCCTCAGCCTCCTGAGTAGCTGGGATTACAGGTGCCCACCACCACGCCCGGCTAATTTTTGTACTCTTAGTAGAAACAGGGTTTTGCCATGTTGGCCAGGCTAGTCTTGAACTCCTGATCTCAGGTGATCTGCCTGCCTGAGTCTCCCAAAGTGCTAACATTATAGGCATCTGCCACTGCGCCCAGCCTCATCTATTTCTTTAATGTGGCTACTAGCAGATTTTAAATAACATCTGTGGCTTTTGTGGCATTTCTACCGGACAGCTCTGGTCTAAATTTAATAAAGTGATGGAGAAAATGTTTGTAATGTAGATTAAAATTAAAAGTACATTGTGCCCATTGCTAATAACATTATGAATAGCCAAAAAATACAAAATAATCTCCCGGTATTTAAAAACCATGATTTGATTCAGCAAAGAAGTGACTCACATCACTGAGGAGCAAGTGAAGTTCCAGCACTCATCTTCACTGTTTCACATTCATCTTAACCGTGAAGATGAACACAGGAGCTAATATTCATGTGGGAGCTCTACTGGTTTGTTAGTTGCAGCCACAGGCCAGCCATGAGTATGAGGCCCCTCTCTTCCCATTTGGCTGGATCCTAAGACCATCAAAGATCTATTCAAACAAACAAACAAAAAAAAGAGTTTGGCAAAAACCAACTGAAAGCATCCTGTGAGGGACACTTGGCTTTATCAAGTTTATAATAAATAGTGATATAAATTTTATTATTATTTATAATTGTATGCTACATAGCTAACATAGCAATAAAACTTGTGATAAACTTATGACAAAAATAAACACGCATTTACATGTACACATATTTGTATACATGCACATCCATGCATCTTTTCAGAGACCTGGTTGTTAGGCTCAGCAGCACATTTTAGGTACCAGCACACCTCTGTCTCCACCCCTCCCACTACCTGTGTGCCCATTGCACAGGCCCTGTCCTCTGTGGCAGTGACAGGCCATCTCTTCCCTTCCTTCACTTTCCAAATCCACAGGACCTCAGAGGTGTGGACTAGAGGTCCCTCTGCCTCCTCTTCCCCTCCTCCCTTTGTTTCATGTGGAACATCTTTTTCAGTCTATTCTCTCCACTGTCCTGCGTCCCATCCCAGTTTGTAAACAGGTACCCTGGATAGTCAACCCCAGTGCCACAGAGATGTCATTTCCCAGGTTGGCGCTCAGCCCCAGCCCTGCCTGCCTGCTCGTGGCCTCTGGTACTGGCTGCTGACAGCCCTGGCCCTTGAGGATGTCAGGGGTGACTCGGTCTCCCCCCTGCCTGCTGGTCTTTCCTAACCCCATCAAAGATAGCTCTGAAGCAAGACCAAGGGGTTGCCATGGCACAGAGAGGGGAGTCTGCTGGTGAGTGGTGTCCAAAGCATTGGGGACACAGCTCTGCGGCTCTACACGTTTCTTGTAATCACCATCATTGCAAACAACTTGTGCAGCCTGTAGCAATTCTGTCACAAACACCACACACAAAGAACAGTACAGCACCCAGGCTGTACCCACCAGGAACCTCCAGGATGCAGGGGGCACATTGACCGAGACTTCCAAAGGGTGAGGAGGGGGCACTTGGGGGTAGAAGTAGCCATCCTGGCTGGGCGCGGTGGCTCACACTTGTAATTCCAGCACTTTGGGAGGCCGAGGAGGGCGGATCATGAGGTCAGGAGTTCCAGACAAGCCTGTCCAACATGGTAAAACCCTGTTTCTACTAAAATATACGAAAATTAGTCAGGTGTGGTGGCACATGCATGTAGTCCCAGCTACTCAGGAAGCGGATGCAGGAGAATTGCTTGAACCCAGAGGCAGAGGTCACAGTGAGCCGAGATCGTGCCACTGCACTCCAGCCTGGGAGACAAGAGTGAGACTGTCTCAAACAAACAAACAAAAAAGTGGCAATCCTGTTTAAAGTAAATCATGAACTTAGGAGCAAGGCATGGCCTTAGAAGGAGACTCCAAGAGTTTGGTTCAGGGAGAAGTACAGGGGGAAGTTTCACTGCAGCGGGGCAAGATGGAGAAAGAAGCTATGGACGCTGAAGCTCTGATTAGTCCCCTGAAAGAGGCAACATTTCAGAAACACGGTCTAAAACACACTGGTCTGGAGCACACGATGAAGGAGAAGGAGACAAGTTCTCCTGCTGCTGGGAAATCGATTTAGGACTAAAGTACCCAATGAACCCCTAAAGATTACCCACGGTTTCTTGGGTAGGTATTATTTACTTAATAATAGTAATAATTTATTATTATAGCTACTATTGAGCTCTTTCTATGGGCTTGGAACTTTTTATGGCATTGTGGTTATTTCTATTTTTTTATTATATTTTAAGGTCTGGGGTTCACGTGCAGATCATGCAAGATTGTTACATAGGTATACACATGCCATGGTGGTTTGCTGCATTCATCCTCCCGTCATCTACATTAGGTATTTCTCGTAATGTGGTCACTTCCCAATTCCTCTGCCCCCTGCTATCCCTCTCCTAGCCCCCCCAACCCCCAGCAGGTCCCAGTGTGTGATGTTCTCTTTCATGTGTCTATGTGTTCTCATTGTTCAACACCCACTTATGAGTGAGAACATGCAATGTTTGGTTTTTTGTTCTTGTGTCAGTTTGCTGAGAATGATGGTTTCCAGCTTCATCCATGTCCCTGCAAAGGACACGAACTCATCCTTTTTTATGACTGCATAGTATTCCATGGTGTATATATGCCACATTTTTTTTATCCAGTCTATCATTGATGGACATTTGGGTTGGATCCAAGTCTTTGCTATTGTAAACAGTGCCACAGTGAGAATATGTGTGCATGTGTCTCTATAACAGAACAATTTATCATCCTTTGGGTATATGGGATTGCTGGGTCCAATGATATTTCTATTTCTAGACCCTAAGGAATCGCCACACTGTCTTCCACAATAATTGAACTAATTTACACTCCCAGCAACCGTGTAAAAGCATTCCTATTTCTCCACATCCTCCCCAGCACCTGTTGTCTCCAGATTTTTGTATTGTTTGGAATAGTTTCAGAAGGAATGGTACCAGCTCCTC
Source organism: Cebus imitator (assembly GCF_001604975.1). Taxonomy (NCBI): domain Eukaryota; kingdom Metazoa; phylum Chordata; class Mammalia; order Primates; family Cebidae; genus Cebus; species Cebus imitator. The sequence goes on from NW_016107600.1 coordinate 179,609, forward strand.
TTTGTATACAGAATTTGGCTGTGAACCCAACTGGTCCTGGACTTTTTTTAGTTGGTAGGCTATTAATTGCTGCCTCGACTTCAGACCTTGTAATTGGTCTGCTCAGGGATTCAGCTTCTTCCTGGTTTAGTCTTGGGGTGTGGTCCAGGAATTTATCCATTTCTTTTAGATTTACTGGTTTACATGCATAGAGGTGTTTGTAGGAATCTCTGATGATAGTTTGTATTTCTGTGGAATCAGTGGTGATATCCCCTTTATCATTTTTTTATTGCATCTATTCAACTCTTCTCTCTTTTCTTTTTTATTAGTCTGGCTAGCAGTCTATCTGTTTAGTTTATCTTTTCAAAAAAACCAGCTCATGGATTCATTGATTTTTTGGAAGGGTTTTTTGTGTCTCTATCTTCTTAAGTTCTGCTCTGATCTTAGTTATTTCTTGTCTTCTGTTAGTTTTTTAATTTGCTTGATCTTGCTCCTCTAGTTCTTTTAATTGTGAAGTTAGGGTATCGATTTTATATCTTTCCTCCCTTCTCATGTGGTCATTTAGTGCTATAATTTTTCCTCTAGACATTATTTTAAATGTGTTCCAGAGATTCTGGTATGTTGTGTCTTCATTCTCATTGTTGTGAGTCTGATGGGCTTCCCTTTGTGGGTAACCTGACCTTTCTCTCTGGCTGCTCTTAGCATTTTTTCCTTCATTTCAACCCTGGTGAATCTGACGATTATGTGCCTTGGGGTTGCTATTCTTGAGGAGTATCTTTGTGGTGTTCTCTGTATTTTCTGGATTTGATTGTTGACCTGCCTTGCTGGGTTGGGAAAGTTCTCCTGGATAATATCCAGAAGAGTGTTTTCCAGCTTGGATTCATTCTCCCCATCACATTCAGGTACACCGATCAAACATAGATTTGGTCTTTTCACATAATCCCATATTTCTTGGAGGCTTTGTTCATTTCTTTTCACTCTTTTATCTCTAATATTGCCTTCTCATTTTATTTCATTGAGTTGATCTTCAATCTCTGATATCTTTTTTTCTACTTGATCAATTCAGCTATTGAAACTTGTGTATGCTTCACAAAGTTCTCGTGCTGTATTTTTCAGCTCCATCAAGTCATTTATGTTATTCTCTAAGCTGGTTATTCTAGTTAGCATTTTGTCTAACTTTTTTCAACGTTCTGAGTTTCTTTGCATTGTGTTAGAACATGCTCCTTTAGCTCAGAGAAGTTTGTTATTACCCACCTTCTATAGCCTCCTTCTGTCAATTCATCACACTCATTCTCCATCCAGTTTTGTTCCCTTACTGGTGAGGAGTTGTGATCTCTTGGAGGAGAAGAGGCGTTCTGGTTTTTGATGATTTCAGCCTTTTGTGCTGGTTTCTTCCCATCTTCATGGATTTATCTATCTTTGATCTTTGAAGCTGCTGACTTTTGGATGAGGTCTCTGAGTGATTGTCCTTTCTGTTGATGTTGAAGCTATTTCTTTCTGTTTTTTAGTTTCCCTTCTAACAGTCAGGACCCTCTGCTGCAGAACTGCTGGAGGTCCACTTTAGACCCTGCTTGCCTGGGAATCACCCACAGGGGCTACAGAACAGCAAGGGTTGCTGCCTGTTCCTTCCTCTGGTGGCTTTGTCCCAGAAGGGTATCTGCCAGATGTCAGCCAGAGCTCTCCTGTATGAGGTGTCTCTTAGCATATATGTGGGTCAGGGAGCCACTTGAGGAGGCAGTCTGTCCTTTATCAGAGCTCAAGTGCTGTGCTGGGAGCTCTGTTGCTCCCTTCAGAGCGCTGGGCAGGGACATTTAAGTCTGTTAAAGTGGAACTCACAACCACCCCTTTTCCCAGGTGTTCTGTCTTGGGAAGGTGGGGCTTTATTTATAAGTCCCTGACAGCCTGCTGCCCTTTTTCAGAGATGCAATGCCCAGCAAGGAGGGAGACTCGGGGATTGGGATTTTATGTCTCTACCAAAACAATGCAAAGAAGTAGTTATTATTATTTTTACTGTTATTGGTATTATTATCCTCACTTTTACAGAGGAGGAAAGAGACACAAAAAGATTAAAGAACTTGCTGAATGTGGCAGCTCTGCTGGAGACTGGACCCAGAGCCAGGCCTCTCATCCCTGCGAAGCATCACTCCTGCAGGATGGTCCTCACCCTCATCATTGCCATCCTTGTTCCTGACAGGCAGGAGCTCCTGGTATTGTTTTGCATGCTCCCCTTCTCCATCCCTTCTGCTGATTTTCTGAACATTGTGCAGTGAGCAGTGCGGTCATCTTCCCATGATGGAGATGAGGACCCTGAGGTCTGAAGAGGTGGCATGGTAAATGCTGAGACAGGTTGCAGGTTTGATGTGTTTCTCAGTAATCTGAAGCAATTGAGAAAACCATTGTCTTCCACAATGCCTGAACTAATTTGCACTCCCACGAACAGTGTAGAAGTGTTCCTATTTCTCCACATCCTCTCCAGCATCTGTTGTCTCCAAATTTTTTAATGATCGCCATTCTAACTGGCGTGAGATGGTATCTCAATGTGGTTTTGATTTACATTTCTCTAATGACCAGTGATGATGAGCATTTTTTCATATGTTTGTTGGCCTCATATATGTCTTCTTTTGAAAAGTGTCTGTTCATGTCCTTTGCCCACTTTTGAATGGGTTTGTTTTTTTCTTGTAAATCTGTTGTAGTTCTTTGTAGATTCTGGATATTAGCCCTTTTTCAGATGGGTAGATTGCAAAAAGTTTTCCCATTCTGTTGATTGCTGGTTCACTCGAATGATTGTTTCTTTTGCTGTACAGAAGCTCTGGAGTTTAATTAGATCCCATTGTTGCATTCTTAATGTCCAATTTTGGCAAAATAAAAGACTGGTTCATCTGGCACTCCAAAGTAGCCCCAGCAGCTGATGTGAAATGCTGCTTGATGATGGGGGACTCCCAGCATCTGACTCCAGTGGTCTGGAGCCTCTGGGGCTGGCTCAGGATTCCCTCACTACACATCTCTTCCAGCCAAAGCACTTACCCAGGGACACCTATGCTGCTCACAAACATGAAGGATGCTCAAAGGTGGTGGCCCTGCTGCTGCCCACTGAGTTGGGAAAATGCCTTCCATTACCCCTGACCGTGGATTAAGGGGTCTCAGATCCAGAGAGCCCTGAGTCTGGGCTGGACTTGCCTGCAAGGATGTGCAGAGGGAATGTCCCAGCCTTTCTGACTTCAGAGGCTATGGTGTCTCCACCAACTCTCTTTTCCAAACCTGCCTCTGGTACCCAGAGACATCAGGCTTTGACTGATGGAATATGACGGAATTGCCAACAGAAAATGGGCAGGGAGCCTGCAGGGCACACAGTTCCCATCCCGGGAGGCAGGGCCGTGGTGTGGAAAGAGTATGGTCTATGGAGAGACAGACCTCACTGGATCCTGGCTCTGCAGCCCTGGGGTTAGTATGTCTCTGCCTTGGGAATAATAACACCCACCTCAGAAGGATGATGTGGGAGCCGTGCCCAGCCTCCAGAGCCTGGCCCATGGAAGGTGACCCATAAACATCAGCTTCCATTTCCCCTGCCTGGTACTCTGGGCCTGAAGTACAGGACAGGCCATGGAGGCGAGGCTCTGTAGATGGAGAGAAGGAGCCAAGCAGCAGCCAAGGCTGGGAGGCCTCTGACACCTTGTTAGAACTCCCAGGTGCCACGGGGAACCCACCGCTCTCCTCAGCCCCAGAGGTGTCCTGAGGGTGCCAACCTCCATGTCTACAGCCGGCTTGACCCCCAGCAGCCTCTGGTAATGCCCCCACTGAGCTGCTTTGTCTGGCTTGGCCTGCTGTGGGCACCCTCCAGCAGGTGTCCCAAGGACCAGCTCCCATCAGTGTCTGCAGGGACAGCCTGGAGTCAGAGCCTCACGGGGAGGGGAGATAGGCCATCAACCTGTGCTGAGTGTGAATGGGTGTCAAGCACCTTCACGAAGGTGAAGGCAATCCAGTCTCCTTCAACCACAGCCCCCTCTACCTTTAGATGCCTTCCTCACCCCGCCCTGGTCCCGTAGCCCCCGCCTCAGGCTCCCTTTTGCACAAAGCACTCCTGCTTAGTGAAGCTGCCCAGTTGCTTATAGTGCTGTCATGGGCCAGTCTCTGTTTCCATCCCAAGAGATGCCCCAGCATCTCCATCTCACCTTGGGATTGACCCACTGACATTCTTGTTCCTGCTGGTAAAATAAACAGAGAAATTCCTGCTATATAGTACAGAGGCCACCCCACATCAGGACACCAGGGCCTTGTGAAGGGTCCATGCAGCAGTCCTCTTCCACATTGACCCTGTGATGGCCTCTTCTTGGAAGCTTCCAGGTAGGAGAAGCAGGCAGGTGACAGCACTGCCAAGGACGAACCCCTGTCCAGATTTGTGAGCCAGAGCCCTGCGCCCACTCTCCTCCCCTCAGCCCCCTAAAAGGCAGACAATACACAGGGTGTCCTTGAGGTCTAGCCCAGGGTGGCTGTAGATAGGCTGGGGCTCTGATCCTCAATTTTTTCATCTATATAATAGCTATTATGTAAAACAGTCCTTCACTCCCAGCACTGTTCTTAGTTAATGTGTATGAAAATGCTTTGTAAACTGTAAAGCAACAGGTAGGCACCCATCAGAAGAAAAATATACAGTATCACTTCCTCCTCTGGTGACCATGGCAGACATTACTAATCGATCAAACCATTATTTACCTCTGTGTCTGGACAGAACCACAGTGTCCCCCAAATCACAGTTTAGGCTGATGGTTCCCAGCTCTGGCTGCTCATTAGAACCCCTTTGCTGACTTTCAGAAGATACCAGTTAGTGCTTAGGCCCTACTTCCTGTACGTAGCCTTACTTAATTGGTTTGGAGTAGAGGCTTGGACATCAGTATTTTTCTAAGTTGCTGGATTATTTTTCAGCCTGTGTAAAGAGCTGCTACTCTTGGCAGCCATAACCAAATTACCATGTAGATTCACATGATGGCCACCTTGCCTGCTAGTCATTGTCATTATTTCCTTTCCCCAGAGCCCTCACTTGCTTCCAAAATTGTCCATCAAACCCTGCCCTCTCATGCTGGAACCTGTCAAGCTGATAGCTCAGGCCCCTGACATGGGCCAGTGCTGGGCTTCTGAGTCTCCTGCAGGAGGCTCCAGTCTCCAGCACTTTGTTTTGTGGCTTTAGAAAACAGAACCCAGAATAACCCTGTCCACTCAGGAGAACTGTGAGCCCTGGGGCATAAAAGGAGTTCTTCCCTCCCTCCGTAAATCTGTGTGATGAACCAGCAGCATCTAGAGAAACCTCCACCTCCACATTTGAGAATCTAGCCATTTCTTTTAGCCTCTCAACTGGAAAGTTCTTTCTGCTATCCAGCCTCAGTCCTTACTGTTGCAAAGGCAGGAGGTGTGCATGGTGCCTGCACTGAGGAAATGGCAATGTCTGTGCCCAGTACTGAACACACACACACACACACACACACACACACACACACACACGCTTCACCTTATCAACCAAGGGAGCAAACGTGTTGCTGAGTCTTGTTCCACTCACCCACCTGCTAGATGGCGATGCTGACAGGTTGATGACAGCCAGGAGTCTCTGGTTCCAACTACCTCCTGGGTGGGGGCTTTTGAGCCTTGCCCTAAGCCCCAGTCCCTACTCTAAATGTCCTAGATGTCAACCCAGACCATCCGTCCCTTCCTCTGGACCCTGTGTCTTCCTTTGCCATCACATTTGCTCTTCTTGACCCAAACCTTTGATCCCCCTCCAACCCAGCCCCATCCCCAGGCCTCCCTTCTCCTCTATGAAACTGAAACACTCTTCCTTCCCCCAAACAATGCCAATACTGTGGCTACTCTGAGACTAGATCACTGCCCAGTCACTGCAAAGATGTTGGCTTCCCACCTGCCTGCAAATGCCCTACGCCTCCTACGCCTCCCCTGCCAGCCACAGATGACACAGAGCTGGCCTGAGGGATCTGTCTGTTCACTCTCCTTACAACCCTCATGAGACAGGACTGGCCATCACCATAGTGGTTCTGGAAGGTGGGACAGGAGTATGTCTGGGGCAGTGCCAGCTGCACAGTTACTGAAATTCATAGCTCACCTCCCACCCTTGGCAGGACCCCCCAGCTCACTCCCCCCTACTCCAGCCCCAACTTCCAAGACTTGTTACTTACCTTTCCATCAGAGAGGCCCAGAGTGTAGGACTCCCACCTGCTGACCCCCTAGGAGGCCAGGCCTCTGAGCAGTGAGGAAGCGCAAATACCTGTGCACTAAGCCCACCTTGCAAAGAGGTGCAGTCCCAGAAACAGGCAGGGTCAGGTCAAGAACACGACCATTTCTGTCACTGGACACAGTGTGTGTGTGTCTGTCTGCTGAAGCCTGCCTGCAGCGAATACATGCACATGCTTTCTGGACTTCACCTTTTCTCCCTCCCTGTCCCTCATCCCTGACTCTGCTCCACACCCCATTTGCCTCCTGAAAATTTAACACAGGTGTATAGGCTGCATGGGCAGTGCACAGTGATGTACGTGTGTGTGTGTGTGTGTGTGTGTGTGTTTGTGCTTCGTGTGTTCATGAATGTGTATGGTGCATGCTCAAGTGAGTGAATTGAGGTACATGTGTGTACTTTGAATACTCAGAGACCAAGCCATCAGATTGTGCTATTTATTGAGGATGCAACAGAGGAAGGCTGTTAAGAATGAAGGAAAAGTGAACAGTGCATGCTCTTCTCTGCTTCTGGGTGCAGGTGGAGAAAAAGGCTTTGAATTGCACTTGGTCCCACTCAGATCTGAGACTCAGCTGGATGTGGGGGTGGGGACTGGGCCACTCTTGGTCGCTTGTCCTTCAGCCCTTCTTTTCTTGAACACAGAGCCAGCTCCTAGCATAGGCAGGTGCTGTGCTAGGCCCCAGTGTGTGCAGGGTCTCAGTGGGAGATCCAGGGAGCTCAGCAGAATAGTTAGCAACTGAGCCAGAGGCTGGGCAGAGGAGGAAAGCTGGGAGCCAGGGCCTGGGCTGGTAGTGTAGCCAGGGGACCACAGCCAAGGAGTGAACAGGGAGTGTACAGGGAGGAATCTCACCAAGCGTGGTCATCCAGGCCTTCCCAGGCTCAGGAAGACACAGGAAGACACAGGCTGGGAGAAGTGGGTGGCCAAGGCCAGTGCCAGGTGTACAGGAGCAGGACCAGCAGGGTGCAGATGGAGCTGATAGTGGGCTGTGGGAACTACAGTGTGGGAGCCGGAGCCGGGTCACGGGACTAGGCGGGGCCCGGGGCATAACTCTCTACCGACTGGCTTTCTTGGAGGGGGCACTCAGGCTGGAACCCTTCCCCAGGGTGTCTTTGTAATCACTGGTACTGCCCCAGCTCCTGCCTTCCCCGCCTCGCACGCTGCACACTCCAGAGATGCAGCTGCTGCTGTTGGCCACGTAGCCGCCGCTGACCGTGCTGGGCCGGAAGCCATAGCCACTGCCGCCACTGGTGCTGCTGATGATGGCTGCAGAGGGAGCCGAGGCCAACACCCACTCAGGCAGAGAGCTGGAGAGGCCTCCTTTCCCCAGGCAGACAGAGCTCTTTTTGGAGTAGTTGAGGGGGGAGGCGCACAACCGCTCCCTCCCCCTGGGGAGAATATACCAAAGACAGCTTCCCTCGTGCTCTGTCCTTGGCTTGCTTGGCTTATACCCAATCTGGCTGAGTCTTGCCCCATTAATGCCCAGAAGCCCAACTCCTTTGTCCAGACACCAATACTTCTACCTGTCCTCCTGAACACCCACCCACTGCCTTTTCTATTAGCCTTTGTGCTAAACTTCCCAGCCTCCAACCTCTCCCTCCTGCTAGCTGTCCCACAGCAGGCATCTTTCGGAAGCTCTGGTTTAACTCTTCTAGTCCTGCTAAGCAATGCAGTGAGCTGATACTGCCAGCTTGACCCCTGAGACCCCTCATTCACTCATTCCCTCAGCCCTCCCTACTTCCCAAGCCCAGGTCTGACTGCAGTTTGCAAACCTGGCTCCCTAGGCCTCACATAGACCCATGCATCATTCTTCTGCAACATGACCCCTTTGTTTCCCCATGACAATAGCTTTCCCTTGCTGCCATCCCTGGGAACAGAAAGTTGGAGTGATAAAGATGAAGGAGGCTTGGGCTGGGAGTCAGGAGAGCTGATTCTGGCCATGGCTCTGCCGCCTGGCTTTGTGATCTCAGGGAACTGTTTCCCTTTCTGGTCCTTAGATCCCTCATCTACACACATAGGGTGTCACTAAGGTCCTTTCCAGTCTGCATTTTAAAATTTTAGGTCAAAGTATACAAATACTTACAGATGCTGACAGGGGAGGGAAATTCTCCTGACATCCTGTTAAGGAGAGAAATCAAATAAGAGAGAGGTAATCCAGCTCACAGTCTCTTCAAAGCTTCTGCCACCATCAGCCTGATGTGGGTTTTTGAACCCAACAGGCACCTGTGCAAATCCCAGAGCTTCTTTGAGGCAAGCAGAGCCTGAGAAATTTTGGAGGCCACCCCCGAATCTTTGGGGTAACCAGACAACAACCCTAGACAAACAATAGTTTACAAGAGGTGCACACGTGGGGACAGTGCAGCTGCCTCCCACACACCAGCCTGCCCATCCCTGCAGAGCCCTGGGGAAGGTGGGGTGGCTGCCCTGGCACACCTCCGACAAGCCCATGTTGTACATGGACAGATCAGGAGGAGCAAACAAGAATGCCTAATAGAGTAATGGGGTTTTGCAGGGAGCAGGGCAGTGGATGTTTCCAGCGTGCCCGGGAAGAATGAGTGAATCTGCATAGCGTACGACATCTCACAGGGCCTGCCATGAAGCAAGCTCTCACCGTCTGTTACGAGTGGATGCTCATGTCCACTCACAGCAGTATTATTAATCGCTATCACTGTTTCTATCCTCACCACCCCATCACTCCCTAAGAGCTCGTCTCCTCTGGATTATGTTAGGCTTTCTCCTTTGGGTCTTCCCTAACCCCTGGGGCCCTCCTGCCTGGGAACGCCCCGCCCACCTGCACTCCTCGCTTTCCAGCAGTTTGCGGTAGGTGGCAATCTCCATGTCCAGGGCCAGCTTCAGGCTCATGAGCTCCTGGTACTCGCGCAGCATCCGCGCCAGCTCCTCCTTGGCCTGGTGCAGGGCCCCCTCCAGCTCGTCCAGCTTGGCCCGGGCATCCTTCAGGGCGTTGTCCCCCCGCTGTTCGGCGTCGGCGATGGCCGTCTCCAGGTTGGAAGCCTAAGGAAGGAATTGGTGAAGTCGGAAAACTGGGAGGAACCACTGCAGCCATCCACATCCACATCCCTCTGGGTCCTCAGAGTGGGACAGAGCAGCCCACCCCCACCCTACACACCACCACACTTCTCTTGCAGCCGGAGCCCCTTCTGGGGCTGGCGTGTCCCTCCTTAGCTCTAGCCCCATTCTGTGTTAGATTAGATGTGTGGGTGATGGAAATGACTCAGCCCTGCCTTCTGAACACCACTTGAGTTCAGTGTAAATACATGTATTCAGCCATACTGTGCCAAGGGCACAAAATGAGTGACAACAAGATTGGCTTTCTGCTCTTGAGCCATAGGTCTGGGAGGAGAGATGGTTGAATATACTGCGGCAGGTGCAAGGGCAGCAGCTGCCCAGGAGCATGACGCCACAGACAAGGGGGACAGGGAAGGACACACCCCAGGAGCAACTGTTATTTGGCAAGCACTTAGTGTATGCCAGCGCCAGCTCAATACTGCACATACTGTTGACATAACTCATTTAGTCCTTGCAACACCCTGTGAAGTGAGCAGAAGTCACAAAGGTCCAAGGTCACAAAGCAACTGCTGAAGCCCATGGGAGAACAGAAGGAGCACTGGGCTAGGAGACCAGAGACCTTGGTCCAGATCACAGCTCTGCCACTTACCAGCTGTGTAACCCCCTTATCCTCTCTGAGCCTCAGTTTCCTCATCTATTTCAACAAGGAGGGCAGCTGTTGCCTCTCAGGGTGTTGGTGAGGATGACGTGTGACAGAACAGTAGGCGCCGCTGCCATTGTTGTCATGTATGTACCTGCTGTGTCTCACCTACAAGCTGAGGTTGCCCCCTATATTCCTGGGAGCAGTCCCTCGTCAATCCTTAACAAGGCACCTTAATGGGTGCTCCCTGAGCCCATGTCTCCATCTCAATCATGAACTCCACAGATGCTTAGCAAGCTGTGATGGTGTGCCAGGCACTGTGCTAGATGGTGGGGAAACAGGGCACAAAGCAGCCAGCTCCCTGCCTCTTTTCAGTCTGGTGGGGCTGGGGGAACAGGCAGTGTCAGTACTAACAGAAAGTGTGACAAGTACAAAGAAGCACAGGTGCCAGGAGGGCACATCACAGGGGGGGAGGTCCTGCCAGAGCTGAGGAGGCTTCCTGGGGAGAGGCTTTGAGGCCAAGGTCCTTGGAGTGAGTAGGAGATGAATAGCCCCCAGGGATGTCCTGCTCCAGGCAGGACCTCATTGAGGCAGTGACCTCATTGGCCTCCTCTCTTCTCCCAGGCAGTGACCTGGGAGGCCGATGTTCTCAGCAGCTCGTCTCCCCTCCACTCATGCTCCCTTGCACTTGACCACAGGCCAAGGCCAAGACGCCCTCACCTGCTTCTTCACGTTCTCGATCTCTGAGCGGATTCTCTGGATGAGCCGAGTGAGCTCCGAGATTTCATTCTTGGTGTTTTTGAGGTCATCCCCATGCCGGCCAGCCGCCAGCTGCAGCTCCTGGAACTGGGGATCCCAAAGCACAGAGCCATGAGCATGTTATGGGAGTGCATGTATCTCGAGGGCAGAACACAACAGACTTACCAGGGCACTGCCTCTATTCTGGATGCAATCGGGCCCCATCTGCTGCCCGCTGGTGTCCCCCTCCCTGGCCCAGCCTCAGCCCAGCTCACCTTGGTCTGGTACAGGGCCTCGGCCTCGGCCTTGCTCTTCAGGGCGATCTCCTCATACTGGGCGCGGACCTCGTCGATGATGCTGTCCAGGTCCAGGTTCCGGTTGTTGTCCATGGACAGGATGACGGACATGTCGCTGATGTGGGACTGGATCTGAGCGATCTCCTGCAGGGAACACAGGGATGGCCTCTTGGCTCAACCACCGTCAGAGCCCAACCACCTCCCCGACACAAGATGAGCAAATGCTGGAGATGCCAGCTTGGAGGCTGGAACCCGGGGCTTTTGCCTTCCAGGGCTGTTTGCTTTGGGGCAAGGCAAGTCCCCTGCTGGGCCCAGACAGGTTCCCATTGCCATAGCAAGGGCCTGGCCCATTCCCTTTCTGCTTGGAGGGTGGAGACTGAGGCTGATGTGAGAGATGGATGGCTAACTGGGGGGTCTCACTGAGGGCTGGGGCCTCCATGTCTCTTGCAGCCCCTAGAATAGAGTTTAACCCACTAGCCTCCCCCAGATGAATGGAGTGGACAGACAGACTTACGGCTTCAAAGAGACACCTGAAGAACTTGATCTCCTGGTCCATGGATTCCACCTTGGCCTGCAGCTCCACCTTATTGGCGTAAGCCGCGTCCACATCCTGAAAGACGCCACCACCATCCTCTGTCACAGCTGGTATAGCCAAGAAACCAGCACCCATCCCTGCCTGGGTTCCTTGTGTGGGGAAGGAGTCATGCTCTTCTCTTCACTTTGCTATGGGAAAGGAGATAGAGGAGCAAAGGCCCAGCCCACTTCACTCTGAGAATCTGTTCCTGCAGTAGGAATGAAGTGCCTGTGGTGTCCGTGCTGGGTCCCGGGGCTGCAGGGGAGACTCTCAGTGGTGTCCTTTGTTATTCTTCCCCGTGTTCAAACCACAGCCGCATTGGATATGCAGTCAGGTGTCCTCTCACTGCCACCCTCCCTGCCTTTTCATTCCTTTTCCTGTATTGTCTTTCATCAAGCTTTTTTCTGCCTTCACCTCACTATTCTTGAATCATTTTGCCTCAGGGTCTAGCAGAGCACCTTGGCAGGCTCCGCTCCCCCAGGTCCCAGGCCAGCCCCAGACTCAAGGCCTGCCTTCCCCTCACCTTCTTGAGCAGCACAAACTCGTTCTCTGCCGCTGTCCGCTTGTTGATTTCCTCCTCATACCTGTGGGAATGTGAGGGCTTGTCAGTTAATAACTCACTGAAAGCCCTTGCTTGTACAGGGCAAAGCTTGAGCAAGGAGCAGTGTGCCCATCAGAAGGTATGGGTGCTGGGGGCCACAGGGTACTGGGCAGGAGTGAGTGGGGGAAGGCTTCCTAGAGGAGGGAACATGCTAACCAGTAAGAATGAGACTATTGAAGATCGAGCTTGGCAAATGAGGAAGGAGCATATGAAGCGAATGCCCTCTGGGACTCTCGGAGGAAGCAAGAGAGTGAACCTGCTCTCCCCAAATTTGAGTACAGCTTTACAAATGACCAACTGCTCCGATCTGTGTTTCCTCAGTGACCCCTGAGAGCAGTCTTGGAGCCAGATGCACCTAACTGTCCCGTTACATGAGAGAAGAACATGAGGGGTTTCCCCAGGCATCCCCTAAACCCAGAGCCAGAGGTCACCCTCTGCCCACTGCCCAGCTCACCGGGCATTTGTCCTAATAGTAGGGCCAGAGGCTGGAGGAACAGAGAGCTAGTTCCAGAGTGTTGTTGGGGTGATTCTGCTTGGTATGACCAAGAACAATGCCCCCCATCGACCTCCAAAACATGAAGCTGGGTGACTGCCAGGGGTCCCTAGGAGGGACAGGGCAGTTGTCCAGCTAGCAGGGGGCTCCTCCTGCTCACCTCTTCTTGTAGTCCTCCACCACGTCCCGCACATTCCTCAGCTCCGAGTCCAGCCTCACCCTGTCCCCGGACAGCGTCTCCAGCTGCTTCCGCAGGTTGCTGATGTAGCCCTCGAGGATGGGCTCCAGGTTGTTCCTGCAGTTGTTCAGGTCCAGCTGCTGCAGCAGCTCCCACTTGGTCTCCAGCACCTGGTTCTGCTGCTCCAGGAATCGCACCTGGAACCCAAATCCCGGAAACTGCTGAACCCCCACCGCAGCAGTCACACGCGTCTCTCACAGGGCACTGTGCAAAGCCTCTACCTGCATTTTCTCCTCACTAGAGCAGAATGAGGTAGGAAACTCTTTACCCTCTGCGGTGGAGAGAAAATGGAGACACAGAGCAGCTTAGCCTCTTTCCAAGACCCAACAGTTTAAGAAGAAGTGGAGTCCGAAACTGAACCTAGACACGTGTCCCTGTAACCCATGCATCCAATCACCCAGCACCCACCATGGCCGACCAGCTCAGGGCATGGGTGTAACTGAAAATACCAGCAGAGAAGCCAAGATAGGTCCATCATTTTGGACAGTTGACCATCTTGAAGAACAAAGTCTGCTCTTCATTTCCGGGCATGTCAGAGCTCAGTAAGCCTTGGGCCAAGGACTTCTAGGTATTTTAAATGCCTGCAGCAGGCCCCAGCTTTATCATTGCTCATAGCTTCTCCTCTCCCTCCTTGGTCCTGCTCCTCAGAACCATCTTCTCTACAACAAGCAAGGTACATGGAGCACGATGGACGGATGGAGCTCCTGGTCCCATTGCAGCCCCTCACTGAGCCGGGAAACTGACCAGGAGATCTCCATACATAACGTCTTGTTCGGTTTGGGGGAGCACAGCTTTTAAAATGTAACTTCCCTTAATCTACATGAGCACAGCTACTGCTTGAATAAGGTTGTCTTCCCCCAAATGAGAAACACAAGACACGGGAAAACTACCTAGGATTCGGTGTCAAGATAGACGTATCCCCTGAAAATTTGTCTCTAGACCATCATCCAACATTTGGTCTGGTTTAACCAATGCTGAATTTTTCACATGATCTACAAGGCTGAGCATTAACCACAGACTAAACCCTGAATCTGAGACACCACAATACACATCTGCACTACTGAGCACATCTGGGTTACCAAAATACCCGTCTTCCCTGGCTGCCTGAGGCTAAGGGACTGAGCTTCTCGGGAGACTAAAATGATTTGGGAACTGTCCAAGCCTTTCAGCCTCCTTTCCCTCCCTCTGGGCAGGACCATCTTTATAAAAAAAGATGCGACTGTCCTCATGTTCATCTTTCTTCCCATATCTCCAGACTTTATCCCTGCATAGGTTCTGACCAGCTGAACCAAGAATCAGTCCACTCCCATCCCCCAGACCCCACTTCAGAACACTTTGATCTTCCAGATATGAAAAGGCTTAGAAGCGTAAGAAGCCACAGAGCCAGTCCTAGCCCCTGAGGCTGAGCCGAGGGCAGCAGGGACTCCTCCAGACAGGAAGCCTGAGCTGCAGGAGCTGGCTAAGCTCTGATGGCCAGATGACCGTCTCGACTACGGGCTTTGTCCTGGGTGGACCCGCCCTTGGTGCCTGACTGTCACAGAGCCAACACAGCCCTCCAGCCTCCTCCTCTGGGTTTGGAGGTAAGAGGCTGAGGGTCCAGCCTCACCGAAAGGAGACTTGACCAGAAGAAGGTACAGAGAAGACAAATGGCCTTGGGAATGGCATTTACCGCCATGCCTTCCATGACTCATAAAATAGGGATAATCATTTCTTCTCTGCCAGAAGTTGGGGGCCTGTCTGGACTGTGTCATCTCATCAGGTCTCTAGACACCTTTGATTCCTCCCCCGAGCATCCCTCCCCCACCTTCCGGAAATAAGAAATGAGAGTCACAATCATGATCATTTTTGGAGTATTTAGTGTGTGCCAGGCTTATGACAAGATCTCCACCTGCATTTTCTTTTATAAACCTGACAACAACCCCAAGACGTAGGTAATTATCTCCATTTTAGAGATGAGGAAATGTAGGTGCAGACAGGCAAATAACTTTCCCAGAGCCACATAGCTGGCCAGAGGTGACGCGAGAGGACAGTGGAGTCCCCTTCCCCGGCGCCCTCTTCTGCCTCTCGAGAAAGTCCTTAACCGACTGGAGCAAATGCCCATGGCAGACACCCATGAACCAGAGGGCTTGGAGCGGCCCCTCCCTGAGGCTTCTGACCTGTCAGGCAAGTAACTAGTGGGCAGGACAGCATCCCATGGGAGGAGGACAGCCTTCCCTGCTTGCTCTGGGCCAGAATCTCTCACATAGGCCTTTTCTGCACACGGCCTGCATAGTCTTCAGGCCTAACAATGGCACCAAGCTAGCCCTCGAGAGGAAGGACCACATCTCTTGCTGGGAGCCCTGAGAAGCCTCTGCCAGTAGAAATTGACCTGCCTCTGTTTTCTTTCTGGACAGACAACACAGAGAACCTTATACAGGTCACCCTGATGATGGGATGTACCTCCCTTGTCCACAGTAAAGGCCTCCTCACATCTAACCTCAACCTCTCCTACTGTGACAAAATCTTATGTTCCAAGAAGAGAAAAGGAAGGCTGCTCACAGGTTTTCCAGGTCCTAGCAGACCCACCTTGTCGATGAAGGTGGCGAACTTGTTGTTCAGCGCCTTGATCTGTTCTCGCTCCTGGGAGCGCACTTTCTGGATCTCGGGGTCCAGCTCCACGTTGAGGGGAGCCAAGAGGCTCTCATTGACGGTGACCTGGTGGATGCCTCCAGGTGGGCATACAGTTGGGCACACAGGCCCCAGGCCCACACTGCCAAACATGCTGCCAGCAAAGCCGCTGGCCCGGCCCCGGCCAAATCCATAGCCTCCGCTCTTCCCGCTGCCACTGGCCACATTGAAAGAGATGTTCCGGGCACCCCCCAGGCTGTAGAGGCTCCGGCTGCCAAAGCCTCCACTGAGCCCTTTGCCCCCTGCCCGGAAGGAGGATGAGCTGCCCCCCGAGAGCACAGCCGAGCAGCCGCTGAAGCCCCCCTTGGTAGCAGCTCCTGACTTGCAGGTGAATTGGCGGCTCATGGTGCTGGTGGTGACAAAGCTCAGATGCAGAAGGGAGGAAGGCAAAATCCCACAAAGGTTCTGCTGGTTGCAGTGAGGACTGGCAGGTGCCTTTATATGTGCTTGGCACTGGGGCTTGCGGATGGGCAGTCAAGAGCTTAATTCGTGGGTTTGGTTTGCCTGGGAGCAAGAAGTCATTTTCTCTATGCTGAGCCAGAGATCAAGCCCTCCCCACCTCTGAAACAACATGAAACCTTCAAATTGCTGGGTAATTTGAAGCTTTGCTCATGTAATTTGGGTCTTATCTAATTAACCTGCTGTTATAAGGTAATTTGCCCCAGGCCCAAGCCTCTCCAGGGGGATGTCACTGGCTCTGCACCATCCCTATCCTGATTAATCTTCTCTGGGTTGTTGGCTTCCTCCTGGAGATGCAGAAGGTCCATCTTGTCTTCAAGATGGACTTTCCTAGACAGTGCAGGACACTGGGTAGAGTACCTGGGCCTCCAACCTCTGTTCTCCTCCTTCCTAGAAAGGGACTGATGGTTGGGCATCACCCCTCCCCAGGCCTCCGGGACACATGACCCACAGAGGACAGCTGCTCTCACTCACGGGGTATGAGGGGTGGGGTGACCCTCTCCCCTCATGGATGGGACAGGAGCAGCCCAGGCCAGAGCCAACCTTGGGCACATGGGTGCTCCATGCTTTTGCAGGTCCTCTGGGGACATGGCTGTCCTCCCTTCACCCCTGTCAAACACCCATAATAAAGCAAGCTGGAGGCTGCACTGCAGACAAGCCCTCCAAACACAGGAGAAAACGAGGAAGAGAAAAGGAGGATGGAGTTGGGGCAGGTGGCTGAGAAATTCGGGACTCCAGTGGAAGGAGGTACAGAAACGACAAAGAGAGAGGCTCGCCAATGGCCTGGAGGGTTACGGAGATTCCCGGGTGGTCTATTTCATCATTTCTGTCTCTCCTCCAATGTGTATCTGCTAATAAGACTAGGAACAACTCGAGGACAGTCATCATCTTTTTAGAGTTCAAATAAACTGTTATCAACATGAAACTTAACTCCTATTGCATCTCTTCCAGCCTAAGTGGGCCAAGAACCAGGCTGGCTGGGGCCCTCCCCAGGAGTGCAGGCCTCCGTGCAGACTCAGCCTAGAAAGACTGTTTATAAAGTAGATATATTGACTATATATATAGTCAGCCTCTATAAAGGTATCTACATATTTATAAAGACTACTTAATTTTTCTACAATGAGGACGACCCAGTAAGCACGATGTCATTCTACTCCAAACAGTCCTTTGATACCAGCCCCAGAGACTCTTCCTGCGTCCCCTGCATCCTGGCCACTGGCTCCTGTGATGGGCCCCAGCTACTCCCATGATCGCCTTTGCCACTGTGGCCCTATTCAGCCCAAGGCAGCTCTGTCCCTGGAGATCACCCTCGCCCAGAGATCCCTGCTGGAGCCCCGTGGGTGAGCTGCAGTGCTTGACTGGGTGAGGCACAGGAGGGAGGAAAATTTGGAGACAGGCTGGTTTGGGGCTCTCTCTCACATTGTTTAGGGGAAGAGCCTGGACTCCAGTCCCTCCCCATCCTCTGCATTCCTTCCTCTACTCTTGCCCCTGCCGTTTTGTCTTCTTCATTCTTACTGAAACCACCAGAATGTTTCTCCCCCTCTTCTTTCTCACCTTCTCTCTCCATTCCTCTTCATCCCTCTCCTCTATCTTCCCTCCATCCTTCCCTCCCAACCTTTCACCATGTCTTGTTCTGCCACTTACCCAACCTGCTCTCCTCCAGAGGTCTTCCTACACCCACACAGCCCAGATCTGAGCTCTCCTCACCTCCCTCGGCTCTGACACATCCTTAGCATGTGCTGGAGGGGCTGTGACTCTGTGACAGCTCCCATGGGGCCCCTCTGAAGCCATGTCACATGTCATCTTAGTTTTTCTTTGTAAGGCGAGTAGAGTCTTCTCCAGATTAGAGACCACCTAGTGCACTCTGAGATGGAGCAGGGACCCCCTCTTAGGGGCCTACATGGAAATAAAGGAAAACCTTGAGTTCCTTCAAGGGAAATTCTGGTCACCTTGCTACCCCGGAGAAATAAATAAGCAGTTTGACAAGCAAGAAGGTAACAGTAGCCTAAAACAATAGCCAAGAAAGCTAGAATCATGGGATGTTTGGTTCCCCTCCAGAAACTAAAGATAGCATCTTAACATATGTCCCTGAGTTGTTTGCCAGGAACCCAAACCCCACCAGAAGGGATGCCTGGGCGCACAGACCTCAGATAAAGGGACTGGACACTGACCACCACTCTTTGTTCGAAATTTCTTCCAAAGGGGCCTGGGGAATGTCACACTCACAACCCAGAGCTAACATTATTTTCTGCTGACCCCAAATTTTTAAACAAAGCTTCTCTTCCTTAACCAATTGCAAATCAGAAAATCTTTGAATCTATTTATGAGCTGTAAGTTCCCACTTTAAAACATCCTGACCGAACACTGCATGTTCTCACTCATAGTAGGACTTGAACAGTGAGAACGCATGGACACAGAGAGGGGAGCAACACACACCAGGGCCCGTTGGGGGGTGAGGGGTGAGGGGAGGGAACTTAGAGGATGGGTGAATAGGTGCAGCAAACCACTATGGCACAACTATACCTATGTAACAAACCTGCATGTTCTGTACATGTATCCCATTTTTTTTTAGAAGAAATAAAGAGAAAAAAAGAAGACATCCTGCCTTTTTAGGCCAAAGTCAATATGTAGCCTTCATGTATTGAGTTTTGCCTATAACTTCTGTTCTGCTGAAATTTATCCCGCCTTTAAAACCTCCGATATTTAAGCCATGGGGAAGGTTAGGACTTCAGCATTAGTTGCCTGGTCCTTCTTGCTTGGTGTCCTGCAAATAAACACCTTCCTTGGCCAGGCGCAGTGGCTCACATCTGTAATCCCAGCACTTTGGGAGGCCAAGGTGGGTAGATCATCTGAGGTCAGGAGTTTGAGGCCAGCCTGACCAACATGAAGAAACCCTATCTCTACTAAAAAAATACAAAATTACCCGGGCATGGTGGCACATGCCTGCAATCCCAGCTACTTGGGAGGCTGAGGCAGAAGAATTGCTTGAACCTGGGAGGCAGAGGTTGCAGTGAGCCAAGATTGTGCCATTGTACTCCAGCCTGGGCAACAAGAACAAAACTCTGTCTCAAAAAATAAAAAATAAAAAAAAGCACCTTCTACCACTGCAAACCTCGGTGTAGCTATCTGGTCTTACTGGGCCAGGCAAGTGGACTCCAATTTGGTTCTGTAACTCCTGCGTCCCTCCCACCCTTCCTTTCTTCCTTTGGTGGATTTCTGCTGAGTGCCTGCTGTATGCCTCTGTCATGCTCATGACACAGGAGTTGGTGGTGCACACTGACGATTTGAAGGTTTTCTGGAGCTCTTCAGTTTGGTCCTCCACTTCTGACTCTGCTGGCTTCATTTCTCAACATGTGTGGCAGAGCCCTCGCCCGGCCTTCAATGTCCCTAGTGCTACTGCTGCAGCCACCCTGACCCATCCCACAACCTCCTTCCTTGCTGCTCCCTGCCCCAGCCAAGGACATCTGATCCAATGGCCCCATCTTCAACTACCTCCAAAATTTTGCCAAGCTATTCTTACTCATCCTGGAACCCCTTCTCTCCCCATCTCCTCTGACCCCAATCCCACTGCTCTTCTGAACTCCTGCTTAAAACCCTGGAATCTGCAGTCTTCCCTCCCCAGCGTCCCGATTCCTCTGCCCATGGAAACCCATGTGCAGGTTGCTGTTTCCTAGGCCTGGGAGCTGGGTCCTGGGGAGGGTCCCATGTCCCCAGGCAATGCTACCCTCTGTGCCTTCTGTCAGAGCCTCTGAACACCCAGGACCAGCCTCTGAACACCCCCCTCTCAGGTGTGGGAGAACCAATGAATAGCCCCTTGTTGGAGAAGCAACACAAAGAGCAGAGCGGGGCATCTTTAGGGAGCTTACAGGCCTGTATCCACCTGGAGTGACCCCAGGTTGGCACCCAGGCTGTAGGGATCTGAACTCCACGCCACCACCCAGTAGCACAGCTTGCTTGGTCTCTCTAAGCTTCAACTTCCCCAGCTGTAAATGGGATAATAAACTTCTGGTGGGATAGTAGGGATGATGACACATGTTAACCCATACAGAGTGCCTACTTTATAAAACACATACTTAATGTCCAATAAATGTTAACGACTGAAAGCGGAGAGCACAGTAGAACTGGCGAATCGGCCTGTCCTCTCCTCTCTCCGTTCTCTCCTGTGGACCAGCATATTCCCATACAGAGTCATCTGATGTTGGATGTGGCTATAAAACCAGAGCCAGGGGGAAGGAGTAGAGTTCCTAGAGGCCCCAGGAAGGGAGTGGGGTTCCTACAGGCCCCAGGCCCAAAAAATCTGTCGACTCAGACCCTCCTTGTTATTGGAAAATTTACCATTAAAAATAAAAATAGTAGACCGGGTCTGGTGGCTCATGCCTACAATCTCATCAATTTGGGAGGCTGAGACAGGTGGATCATTTGAGGTCAGGAGTTCGAGACCAGACTGGCCAACATGGCAAAACCCCACCTCTACTAAAAATACAAAAAAATTAGCCAGGCGTGGTAGCGTGAGTCTGTAATCCCAGTTACTTGGGAAGCTAAGACACAAGAATCGCTTGAAGCCGGGAGGCAGAGATTGCAGTGAGCTGAGATCACACCACTGCACTTCAGCCTGGGTGACAGAGTGAGATTCTGTCTCAATAAATAAATAAACAAATAGGCTAGGCGCAGTGGCTCACACCTGTAATCCCAGCACTTTGGGAGGTCAAAGCGGGTGGATCACCTGAGGTCAGGAGTTCAAGACCAGCTGGGCCAACATGGCAAAACCCCCATCTCTACAAAAAATACAAAAGTTAGCCGGACATGGTGACACGTGCCTGCAATCCCAGCTACTCAGGAGGCTGAGGCAGGAGAATCACTTGAACCCAGGAGGCAGAGGTTACAGTGAGCTGAGATCACACCATTGCATTCTAACCTCTGTGACAGTGAGACTCCATCTCAAAAAAAATAAAAAATAAAAATAACAGCCACGATGTAGTAAGTGCTAGCCAAGTACAAAACTCAGCAGGAAGCATTCTACAAATATTATCTCAGATCTTTTGGTATTGATCTTTTTATCAAATATTTATTGAGCACCTACCAAGTGCTAAGGGGGCCATACAAAGTTTCCTGCCCTCAAAGGATTTAGTCTCTGAGTCCCTCCAAATGCAGGCACCCCTAGGAGAAGCAGCTCATCAAACTATTAAGAAGTCATTAACACCTTAGCATGAATCAGATACCGGCCATTAGGTGTGAGACACCCAGTGTTGTTGATGAGGCTGGTGATAGAGGAGGAAGGAGAGCTCCAGACCTCCCACAGGAAGGGAGGGCCTAGGTGGGGCTCCTGGGGTGCCTGTGCTTCTCTGGAGGGAAAAGAGGATAGACTGAAGAAAACCAGGACAGGGCCACAGCTCACCAAGGTGACAAAACTCCCAGCCCCCCAACCCCGATTTAACTGAGATCTGGGAAGATTTAGGGATGGGAGGAGACAGCACCCCTGTTGGGGGAACCCCCTGGCCTGGTGGGAGGCAGGATGTGAGCTGCCCATCTGGCTGTCTTTCTTTCATGCCCTCCATGGGAGGGGTCAGCTTTCCACGTGAGAATTGGATTCTGAGCAAAGCTTGGCCAGGCATGGACGTCTCCGGGCCAGTTATATCCATCTGTGAACCAGTCAGGGGAATGTGTCAGATCAGAGGATCAAACCCCCAAGATACCAGGAACATCTGGCTTGGACATTCAAGAAAGAATTAAATGGCTTGCTGCGTTACATTTGTGTGGCTCTTGGTTTTATAGCCACGTTTTATTTGACTTACACGTATAATTTGTAACTGTCTTTGTATTGTTGTTTCTGTGTCTGTGATGATGACCAGTTTGACACATTTGTGTGTGACCCCGTGGCTCTAATTTGTATCTTGCTCTCTCCTCTCAGTACTCTTGGGTCTAATAAGTCTGGAGAGAGAAGGCCTCTGAGAGCAAGGCAAGAAAACCGAGTACAATATAAGAGGATATTTGCCGGGTGAGAGGAAAGGGGAATGCATAGATGTGGGGACACTAAATCCACAAGGGCTGCCTGGAGGATGAAGTTTGGATCCCAGTCTCTTAAGGGAAGAAGGCTTGGATGGACAGGCATGGAGGAATGAGGAAAACTGCCCTGGGTGGCAGGAGGCAGGGCATTTGAGAGGAAAAGAACCCCAAGGCTGAAGCAATCATGAATAAAGGACGACTTCAGGTGGAGAAACTCTAGATGCCAGGCTGTGTACATGATGGGGTGAGTGATGGGGAGCCACTGAGGGCTGCTGAGCCAGGGAGGGCCTGAGCAATCCATGTTTGAGGCAGCAGAATCCAGGTGCTAGGTGGGCAGGCTTGGTGGGGGTGGAGAGACGCTGGAGGCACTGAGAGAGGGGCAGGTGGTTCTCTGAGCAAATAATTGTCCCCAGAATTAGAGAGAATGAGCTGAGCTATTTGGATGACATCAGCCCAGGTCCTGCCAGCCCTCCTCAGCAGATGGACCCAGGAAATAACATGTCATCTATGGATCCCCCAGAAGTCCCCCTCCTGGTACCCCCACATCCTCCAATGGTTTTAGATAGGCAGGGTGTTTAGCCCGAGCCAGCTGAGGGAGCACAGCCCCCGGGGCCTGGCTAAAACCCACTGCTCATTGTGGCGGTGAGGGGAGGACAGCTGGTCAGCATTTTTGCAGCTGCCAAGGCCAAGGGTGTGCCCATCCCAGAGGAGCTGGGATATAAAGGACAGGAGGGCTGTCCTGCCAGGCACAGCTCCACTCCTATTCTGCCATATTTCTGACAGAGGGGTGTCATCTGGGACTGCCCCTCTCCTCGTCACTCAGCTCCGTGGCTGGGAGTACCTCCTCTGAGCTGTGCTCCAGCCCCATTCCAAGCCTCTAATGAAGTACATGGACTTGAGACCCTGAAGACCAGGGTCCCAGTCTTGCCTTGGCCACTCATAAGCCATGTGACTGTGGGCAGGTCTCCTACCTTCCTAAGCCTCTGTTTCCACATCTCTGAAAAAGGGGGTGTCAACACCTGCTCCACCTACTCCCCAAGGTGGTTGGGAGGCACCTTGTAAATAAGCATAATAGCGACTATGATAATGGTAATAGTGGGTAACACATATACAATGTGAATGCTGTGAGGCATTGTTTTGAGACCTTCACATGTATTAATTCATTTAATTCTCACAACAGCCCCATGAGATAGGTACCATTATTGTCCCCACTTTACAGATGAAGATGCTGAGGCACAGGAAGTTAAGCAGCTTACTCAAGGTTGCACAACTAGAGGGTAGCTCAACCACGATTTTTTTTGGCGGGGGGGAAAGAGTCTCACTCTGTCGCCCAGGCTGGAGTGCAGTGGCACAATCTCAGTTCACTGCAACCTCCACCTCCCAGGTTTAAGTGATTCTCCTGCCTCAGCCTCCTGAGCAGCTGGGACTACAGGTGCGCACCACCACACCCGGTTAATTTTTGTACTTTTAGTAGATGCAGGGTTTCACCATGTTGGCCAGGCTGATCTCAAACTTTTGACCTCAAGTGATTTGCCCTCCTTGGCCTCCCAAAGTGCTAGGATTACAGGCATGAACCACCGAGTCCAGCCCTCAACCGGAATTTGAGCCAGGGTTCAAACCCAGGCTGGCTGCAGTCTGTGCCCTTAGCCTTCACCCCATCCTGGCTTTCTCAAGTGTAAATGTCTAGTGCCGCCGCGTGTCCTATTCCCAGGTGAGCATGCCCACCTCTCACCCTCACCAGCTGTGGTCTCTGCTCTCTTCTGTCCCTTCGACACCCGAACCACAGTGTGAAAAGTTGAGCTCATCACTTTCTATCCCAAATGTGCCCTCCCATTGCATGAGTGCCCACGCCCCCACTCACCCAGGTGCTCTCCACCCTCAAGAAGACATCTGCAGTCTCTTGAGCCAATTGCTCTACATCTATCATCACGGCATGGCCCAGGTTGCCCCTCATCCTCTCCCCTCTGGAATTCTGGCAGCAGCAGCTTGGGTGGCCCTCCCACCAGCCCACCCTACAAGCCCACGGTTTCCAGGATCAACATTTCACACACTCCTGTCCTCCTGTCACAACGCTCCAGCCAGCCACATCTGACCCCTTAGTCCCCTTTTCAGCCTTCTTTCCTCTTTTGAAGCAAATAGCTGTGATGTCAGGACCCAGGTGAGGACAGGGTGGGGATGCTTGTGAGGCTCTGATGTGTTTCTTACAGACAGCTTCCTTTTTCCTGACGTCATGCTCTGGGCTATTCTCCCAGCCTCCTGCCTACCGAGGTTGGCTTGTCTTACTTTTAAAAGACACGAATCCTCCAAGAAGCCTCCTGCATTCCCCTGGATTCCACCACTTCCCTGTCAGGGTAGGCTGCACCTTTCTCCTGCTGCTCAAGCTCTGGACACATCCCTCCACCCTAAAATGACCAAAGGCTCCAGGGCTTGATGCATGAAGTGTGAGCATTACATGTCTTACCAGCTGACAGACATGTTCCAAGGCACGTCAGAAGATGTGTGTGCAATCTGTATGTAGGTGGCTGGGAGCAGAACAGGTGTCCAGCCATTATGAACACGGCTGTCCTGGTTGTCCATGGCCAACACCTCTGATTGTTAGTGCCTGATTGTACCAGCTGTTAAATGTTTTTAGCGTCTTTCATAGACATCAGCCTGTGAGCCTACAGGCTCATGTCTGTGCATGTGTACATGGGTTTCTGATGACAGTCCACCTGATAATGGGTCTCATCTTCTATTAGCTGTTGCTTTCAGACCTCCGAGTCTTCATTCTTCTCCATTAGTGGTTCCTAAGAGGGAGCTGATTGTCCCTTTTTCATATATTTTCAATATGTTCTTTTTCAATGATAGCCATAAGGGGAGGGAGGAATGCAGTGGCTCTCAGCTGGTGACCAAGTGAGGGATTCAAATTCATTCATTCGTCCATTCATTCAACATCTCTGAGACCATGAAAGCAGAAGTCATGACAGCTTAGACCTGAAAGAACATCCCTTCCCCGGGGCAGGAGGATGGCCAAGGTGACTTTTCAAGGTCACAGGAATCCATTTCAATATGACTTTCTCTACCAATGAACACAGATTGCTCAGTTAAAGCCTCATGCCATACCGAGTTTGGAACCTAGAGAGAATGTTTAGAAAAATCAGAAAATGAGAAGGTCAGAGGCAGAGGGAGAGGCATAGGAAGAAGCTGTAGGAAAGGGCAGATGAGGTTCCAGGAAACAGTGCACAGACACTGATTGCTGTCTTCTTTTGCATTCAGTGATTCATTCAACACTGGCTAAGCAGCCTCTCTGTGCCAGGCATTTGCGACATACAGGGATAGAGGAAGACACCAGCCTGCCTTTGAGGACTTCTCAGTCCAGCAGATAGATCTGCCATTGCTGAGTCTTGTAGCTTTCATTAAATTCCAGGCAGAGAGAAGGTTACAGTGGCAATTGGGTTTTGTACTCTCTTGCACTAATGAAGCAAGATGGAGTGCGTCTGGGAATGTAAGCAACATTTTGAGTGTCCACTTAAAATCTTAATCCAAGTCGCTGTGCAGAGGCCATGACCCTGGCAAAGAAAAGAAATATTGCAGTTTGTTGACCTGGGTTGCTTCAACTCAACAGGCATCAGCAAGGGCTATGAGAGCCACTTGAGGCCACTGAGTGGCTCTTCATGACCAAAGTCTGAGACTCAGGTGGTTAGTTATGCAAGCACTTAATGAACTGAGAGAGACAGCCAGCGGTTGCCCTCAGCTGGGTGGCGGCCAAGTGTCCAGAGACATGGTCAGCTCTTGGCCATCAGAAGTCCAGCTCCCCCAGGCTTGCCTTGGCCAGTCAAATAGAGGGTAAGTGCTGTCTGTCCCCCTGCTGGCCCTGGACAACTATGTCTTTATGCCAGGTTGCTATTTGCCATGTTGTAGGGAAGGCAGAGAACAAAGTCCAGGGATATGGTTTCTTTGGCCTTTTCTCTGCTACACTCTCGAATTTTATTTTTTACTGGGGTGAGATTCACATAACATAAAATTAACTATTGAAAGTGAACTATTCCGTGGCATTTAGTATATTCACAGCATTGTGCAACTATAACCTCTATCTAGTTCTAAAACATTGTCATCGCCAGAAAAGAAAACCCTGTGCCCACTAGCAACCACCCCATCCTGCTTCCCCAACTCCGGCAACCACCAATTCACATTCTGTCCGCATGGATTTACCTATTCGAGACTTTTCATGTAAATGGAATTATATAATGTGTGTTTTTTTGTTTGGCTTCTTTCCCTGAGCATAATATTTTTGAGACCCAACCACATTGTAGCATATATCAATAAGTCATTTCTTTCTATGGCTGAATGATATTCCATTGAAAGTATATACCACAATTTTTTTCCATAACTTGTGTGCCGTATTTTATACTCTATTGTCTTAGAATTGTTTTATTTTTGTTCTGTGGACCTGTCCATTATAGCCCTAAATTGTCAATAAAAGTGATGTTTCCAAAAAAAAAAAAAAGGTGTTTCCCCTTTAGCTATGGTGAATAGTGCTCCTGTGAACATGCGTGCGCATATGTTTGTTTGAGCACCGCGTTTTATTTTTATTTATTTATTTACTTATTTTTGACGGGCTCTTGCTCTGCCACCCAGGCTGGAGTGCAGTGGCATAAGCAGGCTCACTGCAGCCTTGAACTCCCGGGCCCAAGTGATCCTCCCAGCTCAGCCTCCCAAGTAGCTAGGTATGCATCACCATACCTGGCTTTTTTTTTTTCCTCTTTAAGGGACAGGGTCTCCCTGTCTCCCTTGCCCTGGGTTGCCCAAGGACAACCTCCCTTGTCCAGGTTGGTCTCAAGCTCCTGGGTTCAGGCGATCCTCTAGCCTCCACTTCCCAAAGTGCTGGAATTACAGAGATGAGCCACGGGGCTCGGCCATGTTTTCAATTATCTTGGCTTTATATCTAGGAGTGGAATTGCTGGGTCATATGGCAATTCTGTTTAACTCTTTGAGGAACTGCCAAACTTTTCCACAGAGGCTGAACCAGCTTACATTCCCAACAGCAATGTGTGAATGTTCACAGTTCTCCACAACTTCACCAGCATTTATTATTTTCTGTTATTTTTATTATAAATCAAGCTAGTCGGTATAAATTGGTACCTAGTTACGGCTTTGGTTTACATTTCCCTGATGACTAATCATGGTGAGCATCTTTTCCTGGGCTTATTGACCATTGTGTATCTTCTAAAGAAAGTTTATTAAAATTACTTGTTCATTTTTAACTGGGATGTTTGTTTTTTTATTGTTGAGTTGCAAGAGTACTTTATATATTCTGGATACTGGACCCTTATCAGCTATATGATTTTCCAATATTTTCTTGATAATGTCCCTTACTGTAAAGAAGATTTTTAACATTGAGGAAGTCCAGTTTATCTAGTTTCTCTTGTGTTGCTTATGCTTTGGGTGTCATAGGTAAGAATCCCTTGCCAAACCAGGGTCACAAAGATTTCCCTCCACATTTTTTTCTAAGAGTCTGATGGTGTTAGCTCTCATATTTAGGTTGTTGATTCATTTTGATTAATTTTTACGTGTGGTATAAAATAGAGATCCAACATTCTTTGGCATGTGGATACCTCACTTTCTCAGCTCCTTTTGTTGAAGAAACTATTCTTTCCCCTATTAAATGATCTTGATACCCATGTCAAAATGGCCATAACAATTGAATTTAACAATTCAATTAAATAATTGAAATTATTTAATAATTGAAATAATTGAAATAACAATTTCAATTAAATAATTGAAATTAACAATCGCCTCTGGTCCTGCCTTTATGATGTCACCTCTTGGGCTCCAGCGGACTCTCTGATTCTGAAAGCAAAAGCATAGTCACTCCTGTGCATCTCTCAGCATCTTCATAACCCCGGGTGAGAGCAAATCCCTCCATTTCACAGGTGGGTAAGCTGCAGCCAGGGAAGCTGCTCCTTCTGCCCACCTTGGCCCGCTCCCCCATCAGAGGACACATTGTATCTCATCTGCTTAACCTTTCATCCCTGCATCCAGAGCCCCGCGCACGTGCGAGCATCACAGCCCAACACCACCAACGCAGGTGTGCCCAGCAGTCAGGGGCATGCTGCACAGCGGCCTTGAAAGAGGTGATTTCACGGAGGCTCATGTATTAATATTTCTCCAAAGGTTATTTCAGGTTGTGGGTCCCATTCCCTCTCTCACCTCAGCCCCTCTTACTGGGTCCCTCACTGGGAATGTGGTCTTTTGGGAAAGACAGAACATCAATGCTAGGGAACAGCCTTAAGAGTATCTGGTCCAAAGGCTCTTAACCTGGGGTGCATGACCCAGAGAATCCATGGATGGGCTGTGGGGATCTGTGAACCTCTGGATGTGCAGTTGGCTCTGTCCACATTTCAGGGGAAAGATCTGTGGCTTTTATCAGCTCTCAAAAGTTTCATGACTTACAAGGTTAAGAGCCACTGGGCATAACAGGTGACTAGTTAGTGGTAGAGCTGGAACGGAGCCCCCCACAACTCCCAGGGCACTAGTTCAGTACCACAGTGGTGGCAGTGGTGACATCAGAGGGAGACATTTGGGCAGAAAGCCCAACACACTCCTGGGATCTTGTGCTTCCCACGGTTTATTGCACCCTTGCACACAGAGAAGAGGGCCTCCTTAATACATGAAAGGCACAGTGAGGCGAATGGAGGTCACTACTTAGGCCAGGGGCCCCCTCCTCCGGAGGCCCGGCACTATTATCCTGAAGCCTGTAGAGGAGAGCATCCTTTTCGGCACGACTGTGACACAAGAGCAATTGGAAAGCTGCTTAGATGGCTAGACTCTGCCAGCCACAGCTGAGGGACTTGGAAATCTACCCAGCCCCACTAAAGATTAAGCATCTCTAATCCAAAAGTCTGAAATCCAAAGTCCTCCAAAACTTTTGGAGCACCAACATGATGCTACAAGTGGAAAATTCCATGCCTGACCTCATGTGATGGGTCATAGTCAAAACACAGTCAAAACTTTGTTTTATGCACAAAAAGTATTTAAAATTTGTATAAAATTATCTTTAGTCTATGCATAAGGTATATATGAAACATAAATGAATTTCATGTTTAGATTTGGGTTCCATCCCCAAAATATCTCATTATGCACATGCAAATATTTCAAAATCCAAAATCAGAAATGCTTCTAGTCCCAAGCATTTTGGGTAAGATATACTGAATCTGTACTGACTTGGGAAATCTGAGGTCTCCCACTCCCTACTAAATAAGTACGTTAAAGTCTATGTTCAAACCTACCGTGATGCTGTGATTTAAATTCTCCCTCCAGAAGCCATCTTTCTAGTTATTTGATTAAACTCTCCTCCTCCAGGAAGGCTTCCTCGCTTAGCCTCTCCATTCTGGTCACTTCTCAGTGTTGCTGCCCTAGGCTGCCCTTGCCTGATTTGCATGAGTGTGTGTCTGCCTCTTCCAGCAGCCTGAGACTGCTTCCAGAGCAGCCTCATCTGGGTTGGCCTGCAGCTTCCCAGCAAGAGTCCTGCACACATGCAGGGGTGAAATGGAGAGTGGCACATCATCACTGGAGGGTGGAACATTCAGAGAGATTGACAGACCGACAGAAGTGTACCTCTGACACCACTCAAGGACAGTTTATTGAATATAAAGCAGAAATTCAGAGTCTTTAATCCAAGCAAAAGAGAAACTAGTTGCCACCATTCTTAGGAATATCTACACCCTGAGCCACAATGTCCGGACTAGGCAGTACCACCCAGAGACAGAAGAGCACACTCCGCTCACTGAGCTCAGCTCATGGCACCAGAAATTGAGAGTCAGAGGCCACATAGGACACAACCCCAGTGAGAGGGCTGAAGACAAATCACATACCCACAGTCCTGAACAAAAAGTAATGTAATTACACTGCCCTCATCAAAAAGAACGGTGACTTTGTTAAAGAGACAGTGACATGCCATGGAAAGAGCATAGGCCCTGGAGTCAGCCAGGCCCGACTCTGGCGCATAGGTGGGTGACTGGGGCCAGTTCTGCAGCCTCTCAGGATCAGGCTCCCAGTCTGTTCCCAGGATGCTGATCGCATCTTCTTTGCAGGACTGGATGAGAATTAGAGGCAATGCATGGAGGGTGCCTGGCATCTAGTAGGTGCTTGACAAATGATGGTAGCTATTGCTGATAATAAAGGAGGTGGGTGGGTGAAACAGACTGGCAGAGAATCCCTACTTCTCCTTCACTTGGCTTTGCGGAGATGAGTACGGCTGGTGGTCTGCAGATGTACACACGCTGTCCTACGTATTGGCGTTGTCCTGCCAAGCTGTTTGTGGTGGAGCGAGTAAAGGCTGTCTAACTTCTCACCACCTGGTTGCAGGTCTCATGTTCAACCTGCCATGCTGGCAGGGGTTGTAAAACCTCTCAGACAACAGCTAACTTGGCCTAAGCGCAGAAGAAACTAGCCCCTCCCCTGTCCTCTCTTGCTCCTACCCTCTCTCTAGGGATGATCACAGCTTCCTTAGGGCCAAGAAGGTTATAATGGCTTGTGCCTCCAAAGCCTCCTACCAGCCGAAGGCAGCAAGGAAAATAAGAAGTCGTAAGTCGACATGGGACCTAAGGAAACAGGCCAGGTGACCATATCCATCAGAGCTTGAAAGTCAAAAGCTAAACCACGATGCAGACAGTTGAGTGTACTACAGACAGTTTTAAGACTTGGGGGCTGAGGATTCGGGTGTGGCAGACACCTTTGTGGGGCGGTAAAGTCACCTCTTCTTCCAGGTGCTGAAGTGGGTGAGCCCATGGATCTAGCGGGTGGTTTTCCTGGCAGGGGTGCTGGCTGGGGTGCTCTTGCCCTGGGAGTCCTTGAGGTCTCCCCCTCGCGCCCCTTTGGTCTTGGTCTGCCCGCTCCGGGTGCCACCAGAGCTGCCTGCCACAGCGCTGGCCTTGAGGTCCGCACCTGCAGAGCTGGGGTGGTGGTAGGTGTAGCTGTTGCTGCTGATGATGGCTGAGGAGGAGGGGCCGAGAGCAGGGGAGAGGACCAGTGTCAATCAGCAGGTAACAGCAATGGTAACAGCTGCCTCCAAAGGCTTCTCTACAACAACACCCTATTTAATCTGCAGAATGACCCTTAGTAGTCCAGAAGCACTACAGAGATGAATTGAGAGACTCTTATTAGGAGGACTTGGTGTGAGGCGAAGATCCCATAGGATAGATACAGTCCATGCCCTCCTGGAAATTCTAGGAAAATCCACATCCCCAACCCTTTCTCCAAATGACAACACCCCAGGGGAGAGACAGGAAGGGAAAAGGGTGGGCATGACCTCAGTCACCATTTCATAGGGTGAAAAAGGAGTACTTTTCTTTGAAGCCCAAGAACCTTCCCAAGATAGCAACACAAACTTCTGCGTGGGGTGAGACAGTAAATGGAGGTGACATCACTTTGTCTCAGGGTCTCCAGCTTTCCCAACCCAATGTGTCTCTCAGGAATACTCACAGATGCTTACAGAGGATGGATTCTCACCAGACATCCTGTAAGACAGAAAGTTAGAGGAAGATAAAAGCTCAGTGTCCAGATTCCACTAAACCTTAACGGGCTCCTGCTTTTATATGTGCATCATTTAAACTCATAACAGCATGAGACTGACACTATCACCTTCATCTTATACATGAGAAAACAAGAGGCCTGGAGATATTAGATGATTTATGGGAACCACACCACTAGCTTGCCGTCAAGCCGATAATTCGCCCCAGGTCTCTCTGAGCCCCCGGTTCTCTTCACAGCAGCACGCGGCCGCCTGTGGGTCACATCTGACTTTCCCTTGCAGGAAGCTGCCTCTGAGTCCAGGAAATCGCCACGTCCCTTGCTTGTATTGGCGCTAACCCTGTTGTTCTTTATGTGGCCCCTCAGCCAGGCAGGAGCCACCCCCAGCCCCTTCTCACCCTTTCCCCTCCGCCCCGCCCACCTGCACTCCTCGCCCTCCAGCAGTTTGCGGTAGGTGGCGATCTCCACATCCAGGGCCAGCTTCAGGCTCATGAGCTCTTGGTACTCGCGCAGCATCCGCGCCAGCTCCTCCTTAGCCTGGTGCAGGGCACCCTCCAGCTCGTCCAGCTTGGCCTGGGCGTCCTTCAGGGCGCAGTCCCCCCGCTGCTCAGCGTCGGCAATGGTTGTTTCCAGGCTGGCGCACTGAATGGCAAAGAGCAGAGAGACCATCGGAATAGAAAATGACATTTGGATCACACCGGTTAAATGGAACAATGCCCTCATTTTGCAGATGGGGCCCTAGGTGACAAGGAGTAAAAGCTGCAAAGCCAATACCAGAACTTTGTCTCTTCTATTTTCTATTGCAGAGGAATATCAAAGTGCCGTCACATGGAGCTGTGAAGTGGTTGCATTTCAGGAGGTCAGGAAGAAATGCCATGTTTGAAAAGTTAGGTAGTGCCTGAGGCTGGAGGCCATCAGCATCTACAGATTCAAAATACTCCAGGTCCAGGAAAATCATGCCCGATCCCCCAGCTAGGATGGCTTCGAGGATGAGACAGTGTGCCAAGGTCCCATTGCGATCAGATTCCTGCTGCAGGATCTCTCCCTGGTGGGATCCTTCCAATCTGTTAGCATCCAGATGAGTGTTTCTGGACTCCAGCACTCTGTGGGGCAGGTCTGCCTGAAGGATATCACATCTAGCCTTCCCTTAGAGCAGGAAGTAAGGCCCTAAATTATAGGCACAGCCTCAGAAGCCGGACTCTGATGAACGTCTGGGGGCATTGCGATGCCTGGTGCTAACAGAGCAGGAGGAACTGTGCTCATGGAATTTGTGAACTGGCCAAATGCAGAGTGGCAGAGCTGTCCCTGTGTTGCCCCACAGAGCATGGAGGGTTGTAGGGGCGCCGGAAGGAGAACAGGCTGAGATCTTTCTGCTGGGCAATTTTATCGCTAGCAGAGTGGACCTGGTTCTCAAAGAGGTCACAGAAGGATCCTTGAGCCTCCAAAATCATATCCCCACTGACGCAGTGTTTAAGATTTGCTGCTGTCAGGTAAGACAGCCCCACCCACTGACTAGCATGGAAGTAGCGCTGTGGCACAGGGCAAGGGAACC
The DNA here is from genome assembly GCF_001604975.1 of Cebus imitator. NCBI lineage: Eukaryota > Metazoa > Chordata > Mammalia > Primates > Cebidae > Cebus > Cebus imitator. The sequence continues at coordinate 212,613 of NW_016107600.1, forward strand.
CTGGAGAGCTTCGTCAGCGGCTGTGTCCCTCGGTTGCCAGACCATGCCCCTCCGAGGGCAGGAACCTGGTGCGGCCACAGAGGCACCTGATGCCTACCCCCTGTGCCCCACATATGTTCTGTGTCTAGTGGGAGGAGGAGGCAGAGGGTCTGCCCTCAGTGGGGACACCTGAAGGGGACATGGGGCAGGTTCGTTGGACACAGAAAAAGTCTGCAGAAGAGGAACCTGGGTTCTAATCCTAGCTCTATTATTACCAGCTGGGGACCCTGGGCAAGTCTCTTCCTCTTCCCAGTCCAGTTGCTTTATCTGCAAACTGGGGAGTCAGAGAAACAGGCTTGAGGCTCCTCCCAGTTCTGGTGGAGTGCCAGATCTGATGGCAGGGGACTGAGGCAGGGTGGGAAAGGGGCACTGTGGGTGGCCCAGGGACCCCTCAGCCCGGCAGGGGAGATTTCCTTATTCCCAAAGGGCAGGCCCCATTTCCACATCCCAGAGCCATCTCCGAGGGGCTGCTGCCCACCTGCCTCTTCACATTCCCGATCTCACACCGGATCCTCTGGATGAGCCGGTTCAGCTCCGCCATCTCGCTCCTGGTGTGTTTCAGGTCGTCACCGTGCCGACTGGCCGCCAGCTGCAGCTCCTGGATCTGGTTTCCCAGAGACAGGAAGTTGGCGATGAGACAAGGGCACTGGGGAAGGGTCCTGTGCATAAGCCACCCCTGCCACCCTGGCTGTGAGTGGGATTCAATGGAGCTAAAGAGAAGCACTGGAGCAAGGGCCTGGGTGCCCAGGTGAGGGGTTTTCTTCCTGATGCCCCAAATCAGTTTGCCCAAGGCATAGCTCCGTACTTAGAGCATTCCTGCCCTTCCACTTCTTTTTGGAAGTCTTCCTGTAGGGATCAGGAAAGAGCTACAGGCTTCTCCTTCTCCCGCTCGCCCCCCGACAATCCACCCATAGCTACCCACCCCCAAGTCTGTGACTCTCCCTCTGCCCTGTGGCAACATGTCCCCATTCCTATAAGTGCATTTGTTTTGCCACCTCACTTCTTTCACATGCAACAGAGAGAGACAGGCAGCTCTTGGATGGAGGAAAGAAGTGAGGGGTCCTCTCTGTTGCATATATGCAATACACACCAGTTTCACGATTCATTTTTGATAACAAGCTGTACTGAGAATTCATTTTGCCCTTGAACCCTTGGTTGGAACCATTCTTTCATTCTGCATGCCCATAAAGGTATCCCGCACATTCACTGCGGCGGTGACCTTTCCCAGGAAGCAAGGGGCCGCTGCAGGAGGAAACCCATTCAGTGCCTACCTTGGTCTGGTACAGGGCCTCAGCCTCGGCCTTGCTCTTCAGGGCGATCTCCTCGTAATGCATGCGGACCTCGGCAAGGATGCTGTCCAGGTCCAGGTCCCGGCTGTTGTCCATGGACAGGATTACGGAGGTCTCACTGGCGTGAGTCTGGATCTGAGCGATCTCCTGCATGGAGAGAGGAGGACAGAATCAGAACCCCCCTGGCTTCCCTCCTCTGCCCCCTCAGTCTTCTGGGCCCATGGTCCCTGGCCCCATAGGCTGCTAGGAGCCACAGCGCCGAAGTAGGGGGAAGAAGTGCCCTCTGGGATGTGTCTGCAGGGCTGAGGGAGAGCAGCTCACAGCAGCAGGAAGCCTGCATGCGGCAGGCACCCTCTGGCACATGCACGTGGGTGAAGAATGTATTTTCCACAATGTCACAGATGCAAGGGTCTGTGCTTTAGTAGGACCTCACTGGGCCATCTTTTCCTGCCTGTGGGCAAGGCCACTATTGTGTTCTGGATCGATTTCCTCCTGTGTGTATGGCCTCCAGGGACCAGCATCCTGCCCTTCCACAGTCTTCTGGCGCAGGATTTTGTACCTTTCCATGAAAACATCTTTCACTGTGTTGATCCTAAGCCTCTCCTGTTGGCATTTCCCTGGAAGAGTTGGGAAGGAGGTGGGGTGAGGGTGGGGGGACAGGAGTGTCCTCACCGCATCGTACAGACACTTGAGGAACTTGATGTCTTTCTCCAGAGAGTCCACTTTGGCCTGAAGCTCCACCTTGACTGCATAGGCTGCATCCGCATCCTGCCAAGAGGCCCCAAAGTCATTGGTGGATGCAACCCTCATCCCATAGCTGCCCTGCCCAACCCCTGCCCCAAAGCCCCCTGATTTCCTGCTTTCTACCCACAAAGGAAAGCTCACTCAATATCAGTTTCCTCCCAGACTCCCTGAAGCTTTGGGAATAGGGAAAGGAGGATGGGGCTGCTCTTGTTATGCCTGGAGAAAACAAGGCCCAGAGGGGTAGTGGGTTTTCTCAGGTCACACAGCAAGGCTGAGCTGGACCAGAGTTTCACAGTTCCCAGACCAGAATCCTCTGTCTGTCTCTGTCCATTTCCCAAGTGTGTGTCTCTCCTCTCCAACTCACTGGAGACCAGGACTATGACTCCATCCTCACCAGGCACCAGTCCCTCCCCAGATGCCTGGGCTGAAGTCCTGAGTTGTTAGGATGGGGATGCGAGAGGTCAGGATAAAGAGGCTCTTCCTTCCCTTACCTTCTTGAGCACCACAAACTCATTCTCTGCTGCTGTGCGCTGATTAATCTCCACCTCGTATCTGCCGGCAGGGAGAGAAGATGGCCTCAGCCCCCTTAGCCAAGGAACTTTCTCTTCCTGCTGGCCAGGCAAACTTTTGGGATGCAGAGTCTCTGCAGGGCCTGAGCAGTAAGAGGCTAGTGACAGGAGTAAGATGCCCCTGAGCTGCCTCACTTGCCTCCCACCCTTTGCATGTTAGCAAAACACCCAGGTGCCTATTGGGCCCCCCACACCAGCAACTGAAACTTTCAGTGGGTCAAGGAACACAGGAACTCCTTCCTATCAATCAGGCCGGAAGTTATCATCAAACAAGGTAGGCCCTTCCCCCCAGCCGGAGAAGGGAATGTGAGCTCCTGACCCTGGAGCATACCACCCTCCCAACTCCTAAAAATTAATGGCACAGAGATCAGGTGAGCCCAGAGCCATGGGGAACATGGTCTGTGACCCTTGGGTGGGGCCTGCTCACCTCTTCTTGTAGTCCTCCACCAGGTCCCTCATGCTCCTCAGCTCAGAGTCCAGCCTCACCCTGTCCCCCGACAGCATCTCCAGCTGCTTCCGCAGGTTGCTGATGTAGCCCTCAAAGATGGGCTCCAGGTTCTTCCTGCAGTTGCTCAGGTCCAGCTGCTGCAGCAGCTCCCACTTGGTCTCCAGCACCTGGTTCTGCTGCTCCAGGAACCGCACCTGGAACCCAAATCAACAGACACCTGGAACCACATGTGGGTGCAATCATGCCCCGTGGACACACACCATTAACTCCCCAGGTTTTGCCACAGACGGTTGTAAAGTCATTTTCCTCATGTCTTGACTCTCCACCCTGGCCATTCCACACAGACTAGACCCTTTCCAAGTGCTCATTTCCTAGCCTTCTTGACAAGCAATCTCTGAAGCCTCACTCAAGGAAATTCCATAGCTTTCACAGCTTTCTTCTATTGCTTGGCCCTGGTCCCAAGCCATTTCCTTCCTTATGTCTCAACTAAGTGTCTCTTCCTGTACCATGAGCCCTTCCGTTTGGAACAGTGCTGGATTCTATTAGTCTTTCATGTTCTTGGAAGATCCAGCTGTCCTCAAGAAACCAATCACTTTTTTGTTAAGGAAGGGCTGCTCTTTACCTAGCTTCCCATCCTTCTCTGTGAAATCCCCAAAGAAGCCAATACATTCATGTATTCCTCCGTTCTCTGTGCTTCACAGACCTGCTCTCCTTCCCTAATGATGAAGAAGCCCTCCCCGAGCCCAGCTGCACCTTTCCAGCCACAGTGCCCAGTCCATGCCCAGGCAGCAGGAAAACTGCTCAGGCCTCAAGCGCCTGCCTCATCCTCCTCCTGTGAGACCCACCTTGTCGATGAAGGAAGCAAACTTGTCATTCAGTGCCTTGATCTGTTCCCGTTCCTGGGTGCGCACCTTCTGGATCTCGGGGTCCAGCTCCACGTTGAGGGGGGCCAGGAGGCTCTTGTTGATGGTGACCTGGTGGATGCCCCCGGGTGGGCACACAGATGGACATGCAGGCCCCAGGCCCACACTGCCAAACATGCTGCCTGCAAAGCCGCTGGCCCGGCCCGCTCCATACCCAGAGCCAGGCCTGAAGCCATAACCTCCAGCCCGAATGCCACCACCAGCCACACTGAAAGAAATACACCGATTCCCTCTGAGGCTGTAGAGGCTCCGACTGCCGAAGGCAGCTCCAGCCCCTCTGCCAGCTGCAGAGTGAGAGGCCAGGCTGCCCACAGCTTTCCTCGGCACCACTGCCGAATGCACGCTGAAGTTGCCCTTGTCGCCACCGGACTTGACGTTCAGTTGCCGACTCATGGTGGGAAAGGTGGCGTTGACAGAGCTGGAGGAGAGCCGTTGCCAAGGGGTAGAGAACACACTGATGGGACACCGGGACTACTGCCTCCTTTTATCCCGGTTGAGCCCAGGACACCGGAAAAGGGCGTCTCTCCTCTATCTCCTTTCACCTGCTGAAGGGCCAGGGGCTATGGGCAATTGGTAGAACAGAGATCTCCAAGCCCTTTGCAGCAACAAAGCTCTTCTGATAGCAAGTGGAATATGCTTCCCTTGCAGACTGGAGTGGTCTAATTTGGAGTTTATCTGTGCTCCCTAATAAGGGACCTGAAGAGTTATCCCCTGACGAGATCTCTTAGCTTTATTTTTCCAGTGCTACCTCTTTCTTGCTTATCTGTCAGCAAGGGGCAGGGGAAATGCCTGGCTTTCCCCAGAGGAAGCTCACCTGAAAAAACACCAGGTTTCTTCCCAAAGAAACCATCTCCCTACTATAGGGTTTTGTGCGGAAGCTGGGATTTCTTTTACATCAGGGAAAAGAAGACATGGAAAGATGATTCTTTTTGGAAAGGTGTCCTCAAAGATCAGGATCCGAGTAAGAAGCTCCAGGACCCGACCCTAGGCCATGCTAAGGACCATGGCTGTCCAGCAGTGAAGTGGACCCCAGGAAGGGTGGGTGAATAATCACGGCGCATCTGCATGGCACCCTAGCAGGGATACTGACTGGGGTCTTCTGTGTCGGGCAGGGCCTGGGCGGTGGTAACCTTGACATTGCCTTTTCCGCAGTGAGAACCTTTCCAGCCAGCTGCATCTCCCCCAGCTGGACTTTCTCTCCTGGATAAGATTAACTGTCCTACTCTAGGAGGTCAGGCAGGAGCTGGGACATTAGCCCCTGCACTCCCTGGGGAAACACCCCATGGCTGAAGTCACCAAAAAACAGGACCCCGTGAGTTTCACTCCCAGGTCCAAGGTAGGCTGCTCTGCCGGTTTCCCGGCAACTTCAGGGAGCACTCGATTTTGGAACAGGAAGTATCAGCCCTTTATAGCTCAGGTAGTGTGGGTTGGTGGCTCATGCCTGTAATCCTAGCACTTTGGCAGGCCGAGGTGGGCTAATCACAAGGTCAGGAGTTTGAGACCAGCCTGACCAACATGGTGAAACCCTGTCTCTACTACAAAATACAAAAATCAGTTGGGCATGGTGGCACATGCCTGTAGTCCCATCTACTCAGGAGGCTGAGGCAAGAGAATCCCTTGAACCCGGGAGGCGGAGGTTGCAGTGAGCCGAGATCATGCCACTGCCCTCCAGCCTGGGCTACAGAGTGAGATTCCAGCTCAAAAAAAAATATTTTGGGGGACAAACATAGTGGCTTACACCTGTAATCCCAGCTCTTTGGGAGGCTGAGGTGGGTGGATTGCCTGAGGTCGGGAGTTTGAGACCAGCCTGGCTAACATGGTGAAACCCCATCCTTACTAAAAATACAAAAATTAGCTGAGCATGGTGGTACATGCCTGTAGTCCCAGCTACTCAGGAGGCGGAGGCAGGAAAATCGCTTGAACCCAGGAGGTGGAAGTTGCAGTGAGCCGAGATTGTGCCACTGCACTCCAGCCTGGGCAACTCCATCTCAAAAAAAAAAAAAAAAAAAAAATTAGAAACTAGGTATCTGGCAGCTGCCCTCATGCAAGACTCTGACCACTTCCTATAACTAAACTGGGGACGCTTGCCCTGTTTGGGTCCATCTGAGGGCAGAAGACAACCGCTCCCACTGTTGGAGAGGAAAAGGGAGAAGCTGAGCTGGGCAGTTGGGTGGAGCTTAGTCCTGGAACCCGCCCCTGAAGACCTTCCCCTTCACAGGGTGTTTTCCTCTCAGCCCCTGAGGCCACAGTGGGAGGTCCTTCCCCAGGGACCCTGTCTCCAGGCCCTCCTGGCAGGGCCTAGTCCTAGAGCACAGGCGCATGTAATTGAAGGGGTTGCTTGTGGCTTTCGAAGGTTGCGAGGGCAGCAGCAGAGGTGCTTCCAGATGCTGTGTTTGCCTCCTTCCTGTGCTGGTGTGTGCAAGTCAACAAACAGTGTGAGTTCCTTGATCTGGGGGTGACTGTCCTACAGCCCCAGCCCCCAAGAAGCCTGCAGACCAATGAGAGGAATCTACACAAAGAACTTAATCTCCAGCCAAAGCTCTGGAATAACAGAAGAGCATTATGAACCGTGGATCAGAGGTTCACTGAGGAGTGGCTCGTTTTGATTAGGGTTTTTGGGGAATTTCCAGAAGCCAGGTTTGTATTCCCAATAGCGCCCATTACAGGCGCTGGCTCCAAGTAGTGGCTCAGAGGTAGGGGGGCTCGAAGTATTCCTTATGGTAGTAGTAGTGATAGAGGTCATAACATTGTTGTGTCATAGTGATGGTAGTAACAGAAAGACTTAACACTTACTGTTCACACGTGACAGGCATTGTGCCAAGCACTACATGGGACGTCTCACTTAACCCTCATTAACTAACTTCATTTACAGAAACAGAGGAACTTACCCAACTCACTCAACTAGTAAGTCAGAGCCAGGCCTGGAATTCAAATGTGTCTGGTTTCAAAGTCCATGTTCCTGACCATCGCCTTATGCCATGGAGGGGGAGAGATGGAAGTTAGCGGCAAAGATGCAAAGACATTGTGGTGCATGTGGCAAGCGTGTAGCTGTAGCTGGGGCCCTCGTGCCTAAGTTTCTGTTTTCGATTCAAGGGTGACATGAGGAGAAGGGGAGGTTGTTGCCAAACTAGGGGCTTGCAAAGGGGTAGCTGCTCACTTTAGGTTCAGAGAGAAAATCAGTCACAGCAAGGATGGGCAGAAGGAAGCAAGAGGCTTGCTTTCATGAGTGGTTGTTTTATTCCAGAATCCCCAGCAGCTGGTCCTTCATTGCCCAGCTCCAAGGGGGAAATAAACATAGCTCTGGACAGCTGAGTCTTTGAGCCACCACTGCCTGGCTGACTATGAGTTCCAGTCTGATAAGAACTTCAACAAAAAGGCATTTACAAAGCAGGAAAGGCATGAGGCTCAATCTTCGAGGCTGGAGAAGACTCAGGGTAAACAAAAAGCAGACGTCCAGGTGCCTAGAGAAATGCAGCAGAGTGAACAGGGTCCATCCACACTCTGCAGTGATGGGCTGGGAGGGCCAGGACGAGGGCTAGGGGTCCTGGCACCCTTTGTATTCATTATAAATGGTGCTTCCATAGGCTAGGCCCTGTGCAGGAGGCTGGCCAATAAGGGTTACTGACAGTGGCAGTGATGATGATGGTGGCGGGTTGGCTGTGAAGGAGAAGGAAGAGGTAGAGGCAGAGCAGAATTTCCTGACAACAGTGTTGTGATTGTGGCCACACAGAAGCAACGCTCCTCATTGGTTCCTAGGGAGCTTAATTGCAGGGGAATTGTCTTTAGTCTATGCAGTCAGATCCTAGCAGTTCCAACCTTCACTGTGTCGGATGCCCTTTAATCAGTCATCACACACCACACCCTGGTCTTTGAGTTCATTGGACTAATGAGTGTCCCAAGACCTGAAGAGATTAGTTCATTCGATATGTATAAAACTGGGCATTTCCTGTGTTTTCAGCTCTGTGCTAGACAGAGGGAGATGTCTGAGACACTCTTTTTCTCTTTTAAGAAGTTTATTGAACTGGAGGAGAAACAATATAAATACATGAAAGTTGTTTTGCTGTTGCTATTGCTGTAGTTTTAATTCTGCATGCCTGCATTGGATTATGTGCTTCAACAAGTAACTCGGACAAGCTGTTTATTGAAATTCTGATCCAAAAAAAAAAAAAAAGAATTTTAAAAGTACATGAAAATCTGCTTTTGGCTTACACTAAATCTTCTCTATCCTTGAATTAAAAAGAAAAGGACAAATAGAATAAAAGAGAGGTTGGGCTCTCTGAGGGAGGGGTTGGGAACTGGAAGATTGGCCAAACTGGGCAGGTGCATGGGCTTCCCTGAGACAGTGAGAGGCCCAGGCAGATTGTAGAAGATTCAACTTGGGAGGCAGAGATGGCTCACGTGGGCCCAGACAATTCTCTTCTCCCTGCAGACAGTGTGGAATCATGCAAGGGTCCTGAGGGGAAGCAGTTTCACAGGGCCAGAGCTTTAGGTTAAGGAATAGGCTCTGTGTTGCAAGAGGAGAGCTATGGAAGACACAGGTACCCCAGGAATGCCACGGAAGCTGAGTCAATTGTGCCATAATCTCTCACCATCTTCCTGGAGGATAAGAATCCCGTTCTGCAGAGCACAACTCACCGGAAGGTGAGCAGCTCCATGAAAAATCCCATGGCCATAACCACTGTGTCTGTAGTTTGAAGACGAATAATGAAGGTCATTTTTCTCTAGCCCTATGGCCTTTGACTGCTTCTGGGCACAGAACAACAGTTTAGGGGTCCAGATTCTATAGATCAAGGTCATTAAAGAAAACAGAAAGAAGACCAGGCACAGTGGCTCATGCCTGTAATCCTAACACTTTGGGTGGCCAAGGCAGGTGGATCACTTGAGGTCAGGAGTTCGAGACCACCCTGGCCAACATGATGAACTCCTGTCTCTACTAAAAATATAAAAATTAGTTGGACATGGTGGCACATGCCTGTAATCCCAGCTACTTGGGAGGCTGAGATAGGAGAATCGTGTGAACCTAGGAGGCAGAGGTTGCAGTGAGCTGAGATTATGCCATTGCACTCCAGGCTGGGGAACAAGCTCGGAACTCCATCTCAAAAAAAAAAAAAAAAAAAAAGGAAGAAAGAAGCTTAAAAGATTCTTGAGCTAATTTTGCGGAGACAAGACTTGGGGACAAACCACAGCACCTTAGCATTGGAAAGAGCCTGAAACTGAGTTCTCCGATTTCCCTTTGAAAATAAGCTCAGTGCAGAATTCTAACACCCTCTGCCTGTCTGAACCAGTTTGAAAGGAGCCTGTTTTTTCATCTTACTCCAAAGTTAGCTAGCCCAGACAATAGCGTTCATCTGCTTTTTCCCCATTCGTCTCCCAAAACCCTTCACTTTCTGACATGAAATTTTCTGTGCCAGGAGTCTGATGATGGATGGGTTATACACCAGAGACATGGGCAGAGCCCACTGCTGCAATCCCAGGCTCTACATGTGGCAGGGGGCCAAGTCTGAGTGGGTGTGGAGAGTGAAGCAGAAAGTTCTGTATTGGTGAGAGGGGAGGAGGAAACTCCGGGCACAGAAGAATAGGGAAAGCACCCCAGGCAAGATGATAGGGAGTATCTAGATACTGTTTTGTACAGTACTCAACTATCCCAGTTTTCCCAGGGGTGAGGCATTTTCCAGAATCTCTGTCAGTGGTACAGAAGTTCTGGAAAGTTCTGGACCGTTCTGGAAAAACCTGGATGTTTGATCACCAGAACCTCACCCACCATGTTGCAGAGTTCTAAATATCAGACTCTGAGTGATCCCCAAGGATCTCTGAAGTCATGTCTACCAAGTCAGTAAAACTTAAACACTCAAGCAATCCCTGGTCTGTCTCCATCCCTACTAGACCCGCTTTTCCCTTCACACGCACTCTCGTTAATGCGAATTCCTCAGATTATGAGGAGAAAACGGGTAGCCGGATGGCATCGATTTTACTTTAATTCCAGTCCCTCTCACTCAGAGCCTATTCTCTTACAGGCACTGTGCTGAGTGAAATCCCAGACGGGCAGTCAGCATGGTCAAAATTCCCATTTCTTGGTGTCACATTAGTGTAGAGCACATTGTGCAGTAAGCCTCTATTTATTAAAACTTAGCAGAGGATGTTTATTTCCTTATCACTGCTAGTCTCATGAAACTTTCTACCTGCCCCTCTCGGGGTCAACGTGGGGGAGCCGCGTCTCTGCAGACACCCTTCTCTGAGTCTAAGGCCTTCCCCACTTCTTTCCCGCATGAGCGTCTCCCTCCTCTCTGCTGCAGCCCAACTTGGGAGGGGCACGCCCCACCCTTCCTGCCTGGAGAAAGAAATATCAGAGCAGTTTAGCCAAGTGGTTGTAGGGCCCATACAGCGCCTCTATGCCAATCAGAAAAAGGCACCCCTTCCTCTTGGCAGATGCAGCCCACTGCCAGGGTGCATGGCTGAATTTCAGCCTCTACTTCCCCCTCACCGAGATAGTGCTGGACACGTCCCTCCAGGGCCACCTTGGTAGCTCACCTAAGCCTCAGGGATAGGCTCACGTTCCATGGGCGAGTTGGAGCCTCTGGTCAGAACTGTCCCCATGCACAAAGGATCATGGGAGTCTCCTGGCTTCCCCGAGCTCTCGCCTCCTTCTCCAGTACTGCCTGAGCTCTGTCTGCCAGTTCCCAGGGTGTTTCCTCTCTGACCCCTGGGGAAAAGTGGTGGTCCCCCAGCTCCCCGCTCACTGGCACCCCCAGGGCTTGTCCACCAGGAACTCTGCCCCACCGAGCTTTTCTCTGGCTTGAGGATCTGCAGGCCAGTGTTCATTGTTCCCGCCCGAGTCTCCTTTTGTCTTCAGCACCTCCTGGCTGTGTCTCTCCAAGCTCCACAGTTCTTAGTTCTCTCCCTGCCGGGGCTGCCGGAGCTTTTATGATGGAACAGGCCCTTAGCCCTTTACTGTATTTAGTTCTCTTTCTCTCCTTTTTTTTCTTAAAGAAAAGCTCTCTGAACTCTTTATGACTCTACCCACCACCTACCCGGTCATCACAGGGAGGTTTTCTCAGCTCTACTGCACACAGGTATGTGAAGACAAGCACCGTCTTGCCCTGGGAAGGACACATTTCTTCCATTTGTTCATTACAACATTCCACTAGGCCCCCGTCTCGACACTATTTAATCCATCTCCTTCCCTCAGACCCCCTCCACCTCCAGCCACTTCAGGAAGAAATTTATACTTTCTGAGACCCCAACCCCCTTTATTACAGGATCATCTTTGAAAGAGGACAGGGAGGCTGGGGGGAAATGCCTAAATCTTTTGATCTTCACTGTGAAGTTTGGTGCTTGATCCACCTCTCCCTCTGCCCATTTGCAGAGCAAACAAGCCGGCTGTGCAGTGGGCTGTAATTAAGCCACATCATCACTAATGACATGCTCTCTATCTCCCATCATCAGAGCATCACACCATCCGTCCAAACAGGAAGGAGAAGCCCAGCTCCACACCGCCCCTGGGGAGAGCTGGGGTGGTGAGCCAGGCCTTGGGTGGCAACTCTCTCCAGTGTGGAGAGAATGACCAGCCTCCCTCCCTGGACCATCATCATAGCTGAGCCTGCTGAGCTCTGCGGAAAGACGTTAAGAAGGGATAGGAGAAGGGAGAGATACCAGGCAGGGCAGAAGCACCAGGGGCCCGGATCACCATAGGCAATGTGGAAATTGGGAGGAAAAAAGGTAAAAGTAGGACATTAGGAAGAAATGGAAGTAGAGTCCTTAGAGAAAGGAGCTAGGAAAGGCTGCGTCAGTGGGAGGAAGAGGTTGCTGCTGAGGCAAGGGCTAAAAACAGAGAGAATGCAGGATGAACCCAAGGCTGGGGCAGGGGCTGAGCTGAGCCCTCCAGAGCTCCATGAAAGGCTCATCCATGCATCCCCAGCCTGCAGGTGGAAGGGATGGGTGACCTGCTGGATACAGGAAACCTCTCACTGCTGTGGGGTGAGGGATCCTCAGCATCACCTTCATGGATGCAGACCTGCCATGGAATTAGAGGCCTGGACAGGTGGGGCTTAAGGGAGGCTTGAGGCTGGCACCTGAACCTTGGGGTCAGAGAGTGAGCTACTCCATCTGGAGCCAAGACCACAGCCAGCCCTTTTGGAAAGTTCTATCCCCCTCTCCTACAGAAAAGGAGGCAGGAGATGTTGACAGCAGGAGACCAAGTCCCCATCTTCCCAGTGTCATGGGCCCCCACTGAGGAAAGCAGGGCCTTATACTTGGCTGCCAGGTTGGACACACAGCTGTGGGTTCAGGAGGCAGGTTGTGAAATAAGCCAGGAGCCTGCAGATCCAAGAGTTGGGGAGAATGACTCATATCGGGGGGCAAGCCATCTCAAAGTGAGGACAATGAAAGCAGGTCCTGGGTCATGGTGGCTCCCATTTCAGGGAAGAGGAACAGGGGCAGTGTGGAGCAAGGCTGGGGGCTGCATGTTACAACAGGGGGCCAAGGAGAACGCTCAGAGGAACCAGCAGCCCTTCCAGGAGAAACCCTTCTGGAAGTGGATGTGGGCTGGGAGGCTGGAGGAGAATGCAATGGGACTGGAATGGAGCCGGAAGCTAGGCAGGTGTGCCTCAGGTGTGACATGGGGCTTGCTATACACTAGTCACTGCACTAAGCTCTTTGCACATTTTAACTCATTTCATCCTCACATCAGCCTGTCAGATAAATATTCTTGTTTTTCCCATGTTAGAAGTGAGGAAAGAGAAATTGAGCAGAGAAACTGAGTTGCCCACATCACAGTTATAACTGGCAAAAGAAACAAATCAACAAAAGGTTTCAGATCCACACCTGGCCAAATGCAAAGTGTGTGTCCTTCCACACTGAACTTCTAAGGTCCCTTTCAGTCCTGGATCCATCAGGCTGCGGCTCAGGTCCTAAGCTGGGAGCAGCTTTCATCTGGAACTGGGGCTGCATGTGGAGTTCCAGCAAAAATAATCTGGAATCTCTCCTGGAGATGGACAGATTCGAAGCAAGGAGGGATTTCAGGGACATGATCCCTAAGAGGGGTCTGCAACTAAATGGGGATGCAGCATGGACGACCCATCAGGGAGGAGGGATGGACAAGCCAATGGCAGCTGGTTTGCAGGAGAGGAGAGACCCTCAATGTCTCTGCTGCTTCTGGAATCATTTGCTAAATGTGAATGTAAGGACTGAGGGGTAGTGCAGAACAATTGTCCTTTGTGTAGTTGCCACTCTATAGGTGGCAGAAGTGGCAGAGCCCCTGGGAGGGAGATTGGAAGCAGCTGGCAAAGGGCAGCCCAAACCCCAGAGCAGCTGCCCAATGGGCCCTAAGCAGTCTTTAACAAGCTCTCTGTCTCCAACAATTCACTTCCCTGTTACAGCCTCCTCCAGGAAGCCTTTCCAGATTGTGCCCAGCTCTCAGGCCTTCCTTCCTATGGAGCCCCTTGGTTGTGCCTTGCCAGTGCCTCCATTCCTGGATCATCTACAGCCTGAGAAAGAACGAGTTCTCAGAGGAGGGAGGGGTTTACACACTGTGCAGACAGGGCTTGGAAAAAGGGGTATCAGCTGAGTCATGGGGGCCGTCACTCCGAGGACCTCTGGATCAGCACCAAGATTTTCAGGAAAAGTTGTCTGAAGTCCTCGGGTTCTCTAACTAGAGGTGTGGAGGTTCAGGCAGCGGCAGCTGAGCCCCTGCCCCCTCCTCCTTCCTGTAATAGGAGAGACCAGAGAGGAGAGGAAGAGGAGACAGGAGTCAGGCCCAGGCAACACAGGGGCTGGGGCCAGCCTGGGCACGCCAGGGAGTGAAACAGCATCCCCTCCCACTGGCAGCTCCGCGAGGGGTGCACAGCCTGTCTTGGGTCACCCCACAGCCTCTCTGCTGTAGGGAAGTCTTTCCTCCAGTCACAAGGACGGAAAGTGCAGTATCCGGAGCCGAAGGCAGAGGGCAGTGTGTGCACAAAATAGAGGCACCGAGGGTTTCTCCCCTGCTTGGAAACAAACAGCCAGTGACCACAAAGGAATGTATTTTAGTGAATGGACTCAGCATCCTCCACTTTTCACTTAGCCCATCTCGGCCATGTCTCTGGGCAAAGTCCTGCTGCTGATCCACACCGCCCAGACCCAAACCAGCACACAGCCGGCAAACACAGACAGGCTTTAAAAATGCTAATAATAACAGGGAGCGTCTCCAGGTGGCAGACCATGTTCCAGGCACTGTTTTACTTCCGTTATCTCTTTTCCTATTCTCTGGTCTCCTCTAAGGTGAGTTCTTTGAAAGGTAAGGAGGTTTCGAAGCCTGGCACATAGACTCCGGACTCAGACTGGAATTCAGTTCCTCTATTTACTAACCGTGTTGACATATGGGGAGTTACTTAACTCCTCTGAGCCTGAATATCCTCAGAAGTTAAATAACATTATAATAATCGCATTTTAGAAAAGTAACACACATCAGGTTGTTGGGAGAATTAATTGAGTTACCAGAGTGAGTGCTGAGCACAGTTTCTGGCACACAGAAAGCACTTCCTCGCGGCCGGCTTGTGATCATCTTCCTCCACAAGGGCAGGGTCTTGCACTAGGTCACTACTGGCCATTAGCAGAGCCAGAATTCGAAGCGAGGTATATGACTCTTCTGCCACAAGGCTAGGCCCAAGGGGACCATTTATCTGACAGTTCTGGCTTTGCCAGTTGTCCAAGGATCCAGTTTGGTATTTATTTAGATCAAAATTGTCCCAGTTTGAGTGACTGCCTGCACACAGATGCATATACAACACAAATGTATTGACACAACTGTGTCTCATCACCTACATACCAGGCCATCGAGACGTGGGTATGCTGTGTGTCCATCCAGCTCTCTTTCCCAGGGAAGGTGGGCTAAACTAAGACATGCGTTCCCATGGCAAAAGTGCTGACTGCAAGCCAGACCCTGGAACAAGTAGATGTAGGGTGAGGAGTGAGGGACAGGCATGTGAGCAGCTGGCATGACACCAGAAAAATAGAGTGCCAGCTTTCACATGGGCTCAAGACAGGGTTGTGAGTGTGTAGGCCACTGGGCCAGCCCCAGCTGCTCACCAGTGCTGTGAACATGAGCAGATCACTCAGCCATCCGGGCCTCAGTTTGCCTGCCTGTAGAATGGGCATGTGGGGTAGGGAGGTGTTGGGCCACAGCTGTCATGATCCTTCTCATGGAATGAAGACTGATGGATCCACCTGGACTAGACACCACAGGAACGTGGGTGGTGGCCACACAGGGTGAGCCATCAGTAGGTAATGGACATCGGAGGTTGAGAAAATGATATTTGCAAAGACCCTTGGCTGTGAAACATCTGGCCTGCATGGGGAAAGGCTGGAGAATAAGGTGGCAAATGATTCAGGGGAGACAGGATCTCGGGCACTGTGGTTGCCACCCTCAAACGAGGCTTGCACTTGAAAGATGGGCTCACATTAAGAGTTTTTCTCAAATCAGCTGTGCTAACTGATGCTGAGAAACAAACATTCTTGCAGAAACGCACACACATACACACGCACACGCACACACACACATACACACGCACACGCACACACATACACACACGCACACACACACACATGCACACACACACACATGCACACATACACACACATACATGCATACGCACACATACACACACACGCACACATACACACATACACACACATACGCACACACGCGCGCGCACACACACGCGCACACACACACGCACACACACGCACACACACACACATACACACATACATACACATATACACATACACACATACACACACATACACACACACATACACACATACACACACACGGAGAGAGGGCGAAATAAAAGAGCATCCTTGAATCTCAGCTCTACTCCACTGACGTTTTCTTCGTAGTAGTTAACACTGCTTGACTTCATCCTATATATTGCTTTGGTAGGTGCATATTTTCACTCTCCTCCATAGACTATCAGCTCTATGGGGCCAGGGTCTGTGCCTATTTTGTTTATTCCGGTATTCTCAGTGCCTGAGCAATGCCTAGCTCACTGAATATTTGTTAAGCAAGGCACTATTTCAAATACACCTTAGATTGAGATCCCATAAGCATGTATACACACAGGCTTTACACATTAGGGTGAAAAGGAAATTGGTTAGAAGAGGAAGGCAGGGCCATTGTGTGGGAGCAGGACTGGGGAGTGAGTGGTGGGTGATGGAGAGTGAGACGGTGGGAAAAATGAAGAAGCAGCCGCTCGAAACACAGACAGTGCGTGTGCACCACCATGGGCTCTTGGAGAACCGGAACAGGCAGCTGTGCAGAAGCGCTCATGCCTGTGTCCACCGTGGGGCAATGATGTCTCACAGGGCTATTGTGCAGACAGGTGGCACAGGGCCCGGGAAGCATCCGGCCTGCCCGGCAGTGGCCTCAGCAATAAATTGCAACTGTTTACCAGGATCAGCCCTCACCAGATAAAACCAGTGAAGAACTGCATGAGGCCAGGGACCCAGAGGGAAGCAAAAGTCAGATCCAGAAAAGTTAAGACACTACAGATGGTGACATCCTGGGCAACAGATTCAACTGAGAACCAAACAGACTTAATCATTTATTGCAGGAGAAGCAGAGGACTGGACACAGTCCCAATCAGAAGACGAAGCAAGTCCCTTGGCAGTGAAGACCCAGGAAAGACATGGGGGCAGAGGGGCTTGTAGCTGACCACGGGGAAACATTCTGGGTATGTGTGTTGTCTTTGCATTTGGGTAATGACCCAGTGAAAGGGGACCAAGAAGGAGGCCACCGAGGCAGCCCATGACAGGACTCCTTGTGTCAGAGCATCACACCTTGAGGACAACAGGGAGAGGAAATGGGGTCGGGACTGTAGTGACAGACAAAGCATTTCTGGACTCAGAAAGGGGGCCCAGGGAAGGAGAGGGAGGAGATGGGTGGGTTGGGAAGCCTTCTGCTCACAGAGCCAGCCACCTGTCCATCATCTGGAGGCCTTTTTGGTGGCACAGCTGCCACCCGAGGTTTTGGCAAGGGGATCCTTGAGCTCACTGCCACAGCTGCCTTTGGTCTTGACGTCTGCAGCTGCAGTTTTGTAGCTATAACTGCTTGAGGCCCCAAAGCCCATGCTGAAGCCAGCCCCTCCTGCCCCAGCATTGGTGCTGCTGATGACGGCTGGAAGGGATGAGAAAAGACCTCAGCCTCAGTCATCCCCAACCCCACGTCACACCCCCTCCTGGGGCATCCTGGGCCACCCGCTCCACTCTCTCGCCTGCAGCGGCTTCATGCTGAGATGGATTCTGTCTGTTGTGTATTTCAGTTTACTAAGAGATTTTTATCAGCACTGATCATAGGGCTTTATTTTTCCTGCACTTAGCCTCATACATTTTGCCTTTTCCTATTAGTCTGTGGATTTCCCCCATGGGGAGGACCAACTGAAGAGAGGAAACTTCCCAGGCCCCATCTGGTGCTGCTGGTCTGCTGATGAGGAAAGGGGCCAGTGAGGGCCCTGCCTCTTAGCATCACGGCATCTCCCCACAGGCTGTCCAGCTTTTACAGCTGAGCAGGTGCTCTCAGCTGTCTTTTCCCATCCTTCAACCTTCAGGCCCCCTCAATCCCCCTTACTATAATCTGGTGCCTTTATTTTGGTCAACAGAAAAATAATGTCACCATTAAGCATCATTCATTAGGTGATACGCTCCTGAATATGATTTGATCTTTCTATGGATTGTACTTTTGTATCTCATGATATTCTTCTCCATCCACTTCTTCCCCTTGGCTACTACAGCCAGCTCCCTCCTTTTGCCCTTAAGTCTCCCCTGAGCCCTCTCTGTGACTCTGATTTCTCTTTTGTGTCCTGAATTAAAGGGATTCGGACTTCTGGTAAGGTGACCAAGGGCAGAACTGAGATCTGCAGATACTTACAGATGCTCACAGAATTTGGATATTCGCCAGACATCCTGAAGAGGGAGAAGAAAAACAGGCAACTCCTCCACAAACAATCACCCCAACCACCTGGGAGTCATCTCTGTGAATAAGCCTCTCCAAGCAGAACGTGCCTTCCCAACCCCATCCCAGCCTCCTTTCTTCCCATGCATCCCAGTGCGACCTCCCAAGAAAAGAACTGAGATGGAAATCTGCAGCGAGGAGTCAGCTCTCCATCAGGCCGCTTTGGAACTGCCTGCTGTGTGGGATCACTAGGCCTCCACTTCCCTCTAATCATGCCACTGGTCTTAGACGATTCAGAAGAATAGCTTACCACCCCATTGGAGTCCCAGGCTTTGCTGGAGCACCCTCGAACTTGGACAGTCCTTAGAGGCCATCTTGCTCCTCCCCCACCCACAGAAATACACCGTGAAGGGTCAGGGGATGCTGTTTCTCAAGCATTGCCAGCATTAATACCTCCTCTCCCACAGCCTTTGGGATTTTTTACAACTTGGTCCTGCCTGCTGTCTTAACTTTGGCCTTCCTAACCACGTGGCAAGCCCATTTGCTGTATGGTTTTACTTCAGTGGGACCTAAACAGGACCAAACCATTTGCCCTGGAGCTTCCTACCAATGCAGAGAGAAAACTGGCCCTGACACAGGGTATGCAGCCCCTCACCTGCACTCCTCACTCTCCAGCAGTTTGCGGTAGGTGGCGATCTCCACATCCAGGGCCAGCTTCAGGCTCATGAGCTCCTGGTACTCGCGGAGCATCCGCGCCAGCTCCTCCTTGGCCTGATACAGGGCGCTCTCCAGCTCATCCAGCTTGGCCCGGGCGTCCTTCAGGGCGCAGTCCCCCCGCTGCTCAGCGTCAACGATGGCCGTCTCCAGGTTGGCGCACTGAGGGGCAAGCAGATCCAGCACTTTGAGTCCGAGCCCAGTTCTGAGATCTTGCTTGGACAGCCTCCCCTCGGTTTTTCCTAACTGATGGTAAGTGCTTGGAGATCCTCCTGGTTTATCCAACTTTGGCTATCCCTACAGGTGAATCTGTCCTTCCCCTAACTCCAGGTATGGTCCACCCTGGTTCATGCCTCTGCATCTGAAGCCTGGGAGGGAGGAGGGAAAGGCACTGAGAAAGTGGGCATCCTGGGCACGTGGTCCTTGCCCTCTCCCTCCTGGACTGAAATATCAGCTGTAAGATTCTAATGTCAACTCTGGAAAAAAGTCTCTGAGCAGCTAGACTTCATTCAGCTCTGCAGTGTATAGGTTGTTTTAGGAGATCCCATAAATCACGGAGAAAATATGAGGACCAATAAAGTTCCTATTAAAATGTCCTATAAACTTGTGACACCTAAGAGTTTAGTCGCAAATCCTACAGAGAACTATGTTAAATGGCAACAAAAGAAGAAACCTTTACATAACTAGAAACAGAAAGCCAAACACTGCATGTTCTCACTTATAAGTGGGAGCTGAACAATGAGAACACATGGACACAGGGAGGGGAACAACACACAATGGGGCCTGTTGGCAGGTGGAGGGAGGTAGAGCTTTAGGAAAAATGGCTAAAAAAAAATAGCTAATGCACCCTGGGCTCAATACCTAGGTGATGGGTTGACAGGTGCTGCAAACCACCATGGCACACGTTTACCTGTGTAAAAAACCTGCACATCCTGCACATGTACCCCAGAACTTAAAAACAAAAATAAAAGTAAATAAATAAATAAAATAGGCTGGGCACCATGGCTCATGCCTGTAATCCCAGCATTTTGGGAGGCCAAGGCGGGTGGATCAGCTGAGGTCTGGAGTTTGAGACCAGCCTGACCAACATGGTGAAACCCCATCCCTACTAAAAATACAAAAGTGAGCTGAGTGTGGGGGCACGCAGTTGTCTGTAGTCCCAGCTACTCGAGAGGCTGAGGCAGGAGAACTGCTTGAACTGGGAGGTGGAGGTTGCAGTGAACCAAGATTGCACCACTGCAACTCCAGCCTCAATGATAGAGCAAGACTCTGTCTCAAAAAATAATGAATTAATTAATTAAAGAAGACACTTTGCATAGCTAACAGGTTTTACCAGCTTCCAGGCCCCTGCTGTTGGGGGAAGTATGTCCCTTGCTGGAGGAAAATGCAGCTGGGGCTGTGTGCTGGAATGCATATGAAAGCCCCCAGGAGGCTTCCTGAGCCCTTCATCTGGGCCTGTGTTCCCTCAGCTCAGGTTTTGGTGGGAGCTGAGGTTTTCTTTCTGGGTTGTGCCTGTCTGTGGAGCCATGTTTGCTTCACACCAAGAAAAGCAGCTGATCCAAGGCCAAATAGACTCTAGAATATTGTCCAGCTGCCACCAGCCCCTTCTGCTGGGCAGGTCCCTAGCAGTGCCAATGCCCTTGAATTTTGGATGAGTGGCTCACAGCCTCAAGAAGATGCCTAGGATCCAGCGGTCTAACCACAGAAAACCCTACCCCACCCTTGGGACTCTAAAGGTTTCATCAAGCACTGAGTGGCCATACACTCTGTCACCTGTCTTCTATTCTTTTTCACTAACCAAGATCTCCCATAATGAACCTGGGGCAGGGGGACACCCAAAGCTTGGGTCTTGTGAATGTGGCCCGAGTTGAAAGAACTTGAAATTTTAGCATCCTTGGAAACAAACATCACATGGATTCTGAGGACACCAAATGTCAAGAGACTCTGCATGTGACATGGTGGGCTTCTTTGATGGAAGAGGCCAGAAGGGCAGGAAGCACCTTAGCTGACGGCCCTCAAAAGGAGCCGCAATGTTCCCCGCAGAGGATATCTTCCCTGACCCCAAAGCACTGTGGCATTCTGATAACAAAAAGTCACTTTCTAGTAACCATAAACAGATAGCATTTTATTAAACACTGTAGTAGAATACTGAGGGTAGCTTCAAACATCTATGTTTTTTCTGCATTTACATGGCTCTTGATTAAACAAAAACACCTTAAGTTATTTAATGCTGGTGTTTTTTCTTCCCACTACCATGCGTACAGAGGTGGTGTGTGTGTGTGCTCGCGCGCGCGTGCGTGTGTTTGTGTGAGCATGCACCATGCAGGGTAAGAGATGTGGTACAGGGAAGGGTCAGCAGATGGAACAACTTGACTTGCCTGGGAGCTGAGAGCCTTAAACCCTGGCACTGCCTCCACAAACTTGAGAATTCATGGGTTTGCTTGCTTCAGAGTCATGGTTGTGGTTGCACGAGTACTACCTCCCAGAGAGGGGCGCCTTAGTGCAGCGCCCTCCCCACAGCGCAGCACTAGTGCAGGGCCCTGAGCCGGGTCTAGGTTGTGAGGGCTGTGCCTCCTCCACTTTGTTCTAAAATCTCCTGCTGCATTTTCTCTCTCCTCACAAGGATTCATCATGTGAAACGTGCAAATGGCTCCCTTTTACCTCCTATGTCAGGTCTAAACCCCATGGCCTGGTTTTTGAGATTTCCCATAATCTTCCTATTCCCACCCAGGGGTGTCCCCTGCTCCCTGCCACCCCTGCTGAGCAGCAGGCCACCTGCCTCAGATAGGCAAGCCCACCTGCATGCATGCTGTGCACATCCCTCCTTGGCCCATTGCTCCTGCCAGCTCCTTCACCTGCTCTTTCCCCTCTCCCAGTGTAATCCCACCTCCTGCAAAGCTTCCCTGGGGTCTTCATTCACCTCTCGCCCCTCTGGGCTCATGCAGCACTTACCTACAGTGTGTAGGCTACTTTATCCCTCCCTATCTGTTCAGATTGTCCCTCCTGGTGAGTTAGAGGAGACCCAAAGGAGAGCATTTTGTTTTACCCTTTCTTCATACTCTGTCTGGCCCAGATTGGGGATCAGTGAGTGCTGTTAGTGGATTCATTTCATATAACCCACCTGCTTCTTCACACTCCCTATCTCTGAGCGGATCCTCTGGATCAGGCGGTTGAGCTCAGAGATTTCAGCCTTGGTGAGCTTGAGGTCATCCCCATGCTGGCCTGCTGTGACCTGCAGTTCCTGGATCTGAGGTTGGGTGACAAGAGAAGAGGACCACAAGGATCTACTGAACTAGGGCAGGATCCTTTTCTTCCAGACAGGAAAGGACCTGCCCTAGTTCAGTAGAATCCTCAGGTTCTCAAATATGAGCGTCTTGGTGGAGGCCAATTTTCCTGTCCTCATTTTGCCAAAGTTGGAAACATGAAGCTAACACAATATATGTGAATTACCCATAGAAACAGTGTCAGAATCCTATCAGGGTTATAGCTGGTGTCACCTCAGCCAAGGGCCATGACGGAGGAAAGGTTAAGCCCCATATACGTCTGCAACACAAGTCAAGACTGTGGTCAATCTCCCTTACCCATGGGGTGGCATTTCCACAAGACCCAACTCCAAGACAAAGGAGGTCTTGACTGAACCCAAATGCACACACACACAAACACACACATGTACTCATGCATGCATATTGAGAGGGTGCTAGCTGTGGCCAGTGGGACTCGGCACACCTGGTGCCCAGCTCACCTTGGTCTGGTACAGGGCCTCGGCCTCGGCCTTGCTCTTCAGGGCGATTTCCTCGTACTGGGCGCGGACCTCAGCAATGATGCTGTCTAGGTCCAGGTCCCGGTTGTTGTCCATGGACAGGATGACAGACGTGTCGCTTATGTGGGACTGGATCTGAGCGATCTCCTGGGGACGGTTGTGGGAGGGGAGCGAGTTAAGGGGTCCTCATGAGGAACCAGTTATCTTGGTGCTCCCTGGGCAAATTCCTCACAGCCCCTCTCTGCCTTTCCTCAGCGTTTGAACTCTGCCCCAGCACCAGTGCCTGGCAGGGATGTGAATGAGTGCCTTAGGCTTTCAGCCCCAAGTGCTGGGAGCTCCTTTCTCCATCGCACACTCAGGACCACTCCTGCCCTCTTCTACATTGTTATCCTCAGAAGCCAGCCACCGCCACCCTCCTCCCATAGGACCAAACTCTTTCCCTAGCATGCGGAGGGCCCTAGGAAGTCACCAGCACCGGCCTCTTTCCCAGGCCTCTGTACCCTTCCTTGTTCCTTGTGCTTTAGTATAGCACAGGCTCCTGGGTCGTCAATTTTTCTGCCCCTCTCAGCACCCACTGAAATCTTCTTCCTCCTCTCTCCAGGAACCTACACTGATGGCCCAGGCAGAATCCACCATTCCTTCCTCTGCTGTCTCAAGGCTCGGCTAAACGGTGTTTTCCTGCCAGGCTGTGAACTCCTGGAGGTCAGAAATCATTTCTTCTCCTTCATGGACTCATCAAAACCTAGCTCATTGCCTAGCACCCAGCAGGGCCTTGGTGAATGCAGGTGGAAGAAGCCTAGAGGGCTTCCAGCTGCACCAGGTTGAAAGCTTTCTCCCTACCAATTTTTGGTTCACACGACCCTCTAGCCAAGGGCTAGAAGCCACTTGTTAGAGGAGCAGACCTCACAAGAGAGGTCAGCCAAGTCCTTACCCCTTCATAAAGGCACTTGAAGAATTTAATCTCATCTGTAAAGGAGTCCACCTTGGCCTGGAGCTCAACCTTGTTCATGTAGGCAGCATCCACATCCTGGGAGCACAGGACAGTCAAGCCTCCCTGAGAGAGCCATCCCTGCCCTTCCCTCCCTCCCTCCCTCCCTCCCTCCCTGCCACAGGAAGCCCTGCTCTCTCTGCTCCCTTCACCCTGTGCTCAGTCCCTGAAAGCAAACCAACTAACATGCAATGTAATGCCCATACCAGTAGTGCAGCAAAATGCCCAGATTTTAGACTGGCAAATTCTAGAAACAGCATGCATCCCAGGGAAGGGACTTGGAAGGAGCAGCTAGGAAGTTAGGGTCCCAGTCACCCCTGCCCAGTCACCCCTTTCCTCATCCTGCAAGCATCACTATGCCAGGTGGACAGGGAGCCCTCTAGGCTTCTTCCAGCCCACCCTGCACCCCTCTTACCTTCTTGAGCACCACAAACTCATTCTCAGCAGCTGTGCGTCTGTTAATCTCCACCTCATACCTGCATGGGGCAAGACAATGAGATAATTCAATTCTGCAAGCACTCACTGAATAGTTAGCGACCACCTCTGTGCCAAGAGCTGCGTGGTGGGGGGGGTCTTCAAACTGGGATTCATGTACCCCTGGGATACACATAACCTTCCTAAAGAGGATGCAGGCAAGGCCATATTTAAAGAAATCAATTGCCAGCTCCTCTGTCACTATGCAGTCTGCCTTAAAACTACCTGCCTCAGAAAGCACCTGTGGTTGAGATGTCATGCATTTTCTACTGTCCACTTCCTGTCACAGTTAGCCCCTCCCACATTGTAGCAGAGGTGAAAAGGCACCCCCCCCCACCAGCACCACATGACAACTTAATATTGTGCAATAGTTCAGGGTGCAAAAACCTCCTAGGCACCAAACAAAAGCACTATTCTCACTTTCAAACTGTACATTATACTTATTTCTTACACATATTTCTGTTCCAGGTGAAGCAGAAACAGAAGCAAGATCTAAGACACAGAAATTTGGATAGGACTGGGATGTTCTGAATACAGATGGTTGATTGGGGAGGTAAGGGTGCTAATCATTTTATTTAAAGAGCTTACCTCTTCCATCCCTTACTTTTCCCAAAGAACACATTATAGGACATTTGTGAGGGTAAACAAAATAGAGCATTGGTAAGAAATAATTAATGCTAAATGGACAAGCAAAGTGTGGTGTATACATACAATGGAATATCATTCAGACTTAGAAAGAAAAAAAAAATTCTACAATATGCTACGACACGGATGAACCTTGAGGACATTCTGCTAAGCAAAAGAAGCCAGTCCCAAAAAGGCAAATATTCCAAAAGACCAAAGATCCCATTCGTTTGAAGTACTTAGAGTAGTATAAGTCAGAGACAGAAAGTGGAATGCTGGGTGCCAGGGGCTGGGAAAGAGGGGAGGAAATGGGGAACTAGTGTGAAGTGGGTACAGAGTTCCAGTTTCACTAGATGGAAAGCATTCTGGAGGTGGACGGTGGTGGCGGCTGCAGACATTATGAATGTATTTGATGCCACTGAACCGTCCACTTAAACATGGTTAAGATGGCAAATTCTGTTATGTGTATTTTATCACAATAAAAAATTGAAAAAAAATAAAGCTAGATGATAGCTTTTTATTCATGTACTCAGCATAAACAATCCTTTTCAGCTCTTCGCTCATTCCTAAGGCATGTCCCTGGCAGTGCTCTCCCCAAAAAGCACTGCTGAATGGCTGAAGCAGGGCCGGGTAGTGAAGAAAGTTATTTCAAATGAGACTGGGATGTTTCCTGAGGCTGCAGGTCTTTCTTGTTATGTTATGTAAGGCACACAGAAAGCAGTCCATATGATATACCTCAAATTCTGTGTCTTATTCAAGAGATAACTGAAACTTTTTAATCAAATTATGTCATGAAACAGCCAGTTCTATTACAGTCCATATATTATCTTACAAAATTGTTAATAATGTCTACCTCCTTTTAATAAAAATAAAAGCATATGGTAGTTGCCAGACCAATTAATTTTTAATAGTTTATATCTATTTCCTAAAATACATAGAAAACATTTGACCAAGTGGGTTATCAAAATCAATTACATCAGTGATAAATAATTTATATTATTTACTTCCAGAAACCAAACACTAGCATTCAATATATACATTAAAAAGAAAAATGATGCATTTTATAGCATTATAAACTTAAAAATAACATTATTTTAAAGATATGTTACAATGAATAATTAAAAGTTAAACCATGAAAAAGTACATATTGATTTATCTGGTTTTATAACATAAATAGTTGTATTAGTTATATTAAATCTAAATCATTTTAATCTTAAATGCTTCCAGTAACCCATTACACAAGACATGTTTCTTAGTTTATTGCTGAGTGGAATTTATAACAGTCCCTAAAGTACAAATTCTCATTTTTACTTGAATTTAGAAATGAAATCAGGCTTTTTCTGATAAAAAGCAACTCATGTCTCTGATGTGAACATGAAAATTGGCTTTTCCAATAAAGCTAGAGGGCAGATATTTTCTATATAAATTGAATAAGGTAAATCTGCAGCTAAAAATGTGTATGTGTGTGTATTTATGTATAAAAACATGAGGCAGAATCACATTATTTGTTAAGGATAAAGAATTGGCATAGGCATATTGAGTACTAACAGTATTTTATATTTCCAGTCCTTTCCGATCCATTGGATTAAACATAGTGCTCTGTTTTGAGACAACTCTCTTTCCCTCATTCCTTCATTTTCAGTGCTAGAAATTGAGCACACATTTATTTCCTAGACACTTTGGGGCACCAATGTAGGTAGAAGCTATTCTTTTCCTAAGTCCCATTCTGTCTGGATGTCCCTCCCTCCCACAGTGTCAGCAAAGGATCTAAGAAGCAAAAATGCTGCCTCTAAATGAAAACTTCATCTGAAATTTGATCCCCCAGGGGCATATTCTCTGCCACTCACTCACCTCTTCTTGTAGTCCTCCACCAAATCCTGCATGTTCCTCAGCTCTGAGTCCAGCCTCACCCTGTCCCCGGACAGCGTCTCCAGTTGCTTCCGCAAGTTGCTGATGTAGCCCTCATAAATGGGCTCCAGGTTGTTCCTGCAGTTGTTCAAGTCCAGCTGCTGCAGGAGGTCCCACTTGGTCTCCAGTACCTGATTCTGCTGCTCCAGGAACCGCACCTGGAACCCAAAGCCAGTCATCGCCCAGAGTCCCCATGCTGTTGCCTCTCAAGAGTGAGGAGAGGGCCCCAGAAACCAGAGGCAGCTGTCCTAGGGCACTGGGGGTAGAAAAGAACAAGGCTTATCCTGGGGAGGATTCAGCCAAGGGACATGCTCACCTGGATCACTAAGACAAGAAATAGGACCTGATTTCTATTAGAAATCAGGAAG
The DNA here is from genome assembly GCF_001604975.1 of Cebus imitator. NCBI lineage: Eukaryota > Metazoa > Chordata > Mammalia > Primates > Cebidae > Cebus > Cebus imitator. The sequence continues at coordinate 239,385 of NW_016107600.1, forward strand.
AGGGCTTAAGCAATGGTACCATTTGCCTCTGCCTTAGTGAGTTTTCATGAGACAGAGGTAGCTTCTCTTGCTATAAATGCTGGTGTTTTCTGAGTAAAGCGAAATGGGGAGCAGGGGAGAAACAGTGACTGGGGGGTGACATTGGAACGCACACTGGCATTTAGAGCGTTCTTCCCGTTGCGTAGCCTAAATTGCGTTTGGTTTGTTCATTTCTTTGTTCATAGCAGGTTATCACATTTTCACAAGGTTTCTTCATATTTGACCAGGGTGCAAGTTTTCAGATTCATTAACTCCAGGCCCTCTGCCTCACACCAGCGTTCCTCTCCTCACCCGTCTCTTAGCTTGAGCGGCAGGAGGAAACATGCTAGAGAACAACAGACATGAAAGAGAAAGAAAATGCCCTGGCCTCTGGAGTAGCCACTGCGTTTCTTCCATGCAGACCTGAGCCCTCCAGCCACCTCACTTCCCCCTCCCTAGCAGAGTGGTGACACACAGCCCACCACCAACTGTCCTGTTTAGGTGAGCTCATTTCTTAGCCTCCCATGTCCTAATTTTCTCATCCGCAAAGCAAAACAACAACAGAGTCATGAGTTGTGCATTAGTAAATGAGGATCACTTAGGCAGCACCATAAATGTCAGCCAGCTATTGCTATCAGGGCCCTTACCACTTACCATCTAGACCTTCCACCCAGGTGGAGACAAGAGAAGCCCATTCCCTGTCTGCTCTCCACTCACTGGGGTCATTGCCTTGGAATCTCCAGGGTCAACTTCCCTATTACTCCAATTTCTGGACGCCCCACCCTCAGCACACACCTGTAACTTTACCTGCGCTCTTTCCAAGTGCCTCCTCAGCCTCACCCTTCAGTTTTCTGGCCCTTTTCTCTCACCTTCCTGGCTACACACTTACCCAACTCCCCAAACACCAAGCACCATGCCCTGCAGCGTCTCCTGGCCTGTGGTCCTAATGCCCTGTCCTGAACATGGTCCCATCTCCTGGTCTGATATTGGGAGCTCTCAAAGTGCCCATTCCTCGTAGCTCCTGCCCCCTCCCTTCCCACAGTCTTGCCTCATGCAAGAAAGGAATGAAGGTCCTTGATAGGTTTGGCTGTGTCCCCACCCAAATCTCAACTTGAATTGTGTCTCCCAGAATTCCCTCGTGTTATAGGAGGGACCCAGTTGAATCCTGGAGGCCCGTCTTTCTCCTGCCATTCTCATGATAGTGAATAAGTCTCACAAGATCTGATGCGTTTGTCCGGGGTTTCTATTTTTGCTTCTTCCTCATTTTTCTCTGGCCGCCGCCATGTCAGAAGTGACTTTGGCCTCGTGTCGTGATTGTGAGGCCTCCCCAGCCATGGGGAACCGTAAGTCCAATTAAACCTCTTTTTCTTCCCAGGCTCGGGTATGCCTTTATCAGCAGCGTGAAAATGGACTAATACCTCCTGCTTACTGGAAGCGTGTGTCTCGCACTGTTCTGAGCACTTTATAAACATCCCAATTAAGCCTCATCACAACCCGCTGGAGGAAGACCCATTATTGTGCCCGTTTTCCAGATGGAAAAGGCAGGCTCGGAGAAGTGGTGACTCGCCCACGTTCCCACGCAGCTCGCCAGTGGCAGAGCCGGCCCCACTGTGCACGCTGCGCCCCCCGCAGGGACAGGCCGATGGCCCAGGACCCACCTTGTCAATGAAGGAGGCGAACTTGTTGTTCAGCGCCTTGATCTGCTCCCGCTCCTGGGCGCGCACCTTCTGGATCTCGGGGTCCAGCTCCACGTTGAGCGGGGCCAGGAGGCTCTTGTTGACGGTGACCTGAGGGATGCCCCCGGGCGGGCACACGGCGGGACACGCGGGCCGCAGCCCCGCGCTGCCGAAGACGGTGCCCACGAAGCCGCCCAGGCGGCCGCCGCCCCGCCCCGCCGCAGCGCTCAGCGCCAAGCGCCGGCTGCCCCCAGGGCAGAAGAGGCTCTTGCTGCCGAAGGAGGCCGAGCCCTTGACCCCGGCCCGGAACGAGGCGGAGCTGCTGCCGATCCTGCCCGAGAGGACCGCGGAGCAGCCGCTGAAGCCCAGGCGCTCCCCGCCGGGGAAGTGGGTCAACTGGCGGCTCATGGCTGGCGAAGACCGGTGCTGGCGGCGCGGGAGGCAGGAGGGGCGCAGACAGCCGCTGCGCTCTCGGCCAGGCTCTCCCCTTAAATAGCCTGGCTGGCTGCAGTCTGCCTAATTTGTACGTCGAAAACACCTTTTAGATCCCTCGAGGCCTCTTGGGTTCTTCATGTAGGAAATTACCATCCACTCACCGAGATTTTTGTCCACCGTGAACTCCCCATGAATCCCTATAAAGTGACCCAGAACCCAGCATTTACTTGGCTCACCTCCTGCATTATCCCTTATCTCCACCTGCTGCCCTCCAATTACTGGGGTTATCACCCCCAAGATCGCCCCTGGAAGCTTCCAATGGGTCTGGCCCCTCTGGGTGTGTGTCTGGGGAGACGGAGGTGTGTGAAGCAGATGTCCAGGCTGGTTCTCTTCAGAAGGCCATGAATAGGGTCAAGAATATTCCGGAAAATCATCCTTAGCCTGTCCTCCTCCTGCCTCCCAGGCTTCTGCGTGAGGACTAGTTCTGTCCTGTGTGCAGGAAGGAAGCTGAGGAGGAGATTTTGGCCCCATCTACAGAGACCTCTCAGTCTACTGGGGGAGGCAGGACACAGAGCACTCTGGGTACAAGTGTTGGGGGTGACTCTGGACCAGAGTGAAAAGGTTTCTCCATGAAAGCATTTCTGGATTAAGAATGGGATGGAGGGAAGAAGGCCTGGGGAGGTGGCACAGGAAGGCTTAGGCATGGTTTAGCAGATGATATGTCCTAAGGTTTTGGGTTATTTTCATTTTTGTTTTCTTTTACTAGCAGAAGAGGCTCATTCATCCAAATCCAGGAAACCTCTGCTCAGATCACTTGCAACCCTGTGGTTTCTAATTCAGCGTCAAAATGTGACCAGTTATTAGGAACAGGTCAAGACTCTTCAGATCTAAAACCAAGAACTAGATTCTAGAGCTTGATTCCCTTGAAGCTACTTCATTCCCTTGAAGCTACAGAGGATCCTTCTTCCATCTAACCCGATTCCACTTTCTCAAACTTAAGTTGCCTTCAAGTCTCCTCCTCTCTTAGCAGAAGCCCTCCTATTCCTCTGACATGCGGGTGGAATTGTTTCATTGCTCTTATTTCTCAAGCTGTCGGAGTCCTGAGTGTGTGTTCCATTTCCTGTATCGGATTGACAGGATGGACTCACCCTTTTCTCCCCTGCTCCCCCAGTGCTCAGCCCAGGTCTTGGCTCCAGGGACATTCAGGATGATTGTGAAACAGCAGAGGGCTTAGGGAAAGGCTCTTAACTGTGCCCTCAGTGATATCCTGAAGGCTGGGCTCCCCTTGAGGATCTCGTGGGATGGCTAAATGGTACCTGGGGGTGATTGGCTGACACAGCCTCCACTGGGCCAAGGACAGGACATAATAACAGCCACAGCGTTTACCCCACAGGGAACAAAGTTGTGGGGGCATTGTTAAGCGGTGGAGATGGCGCCGATCACAGATGAACAGATAGCGGCGTCTGGGTGTCCTAGGTGGGAGAGACGGGGGGCTCTCAGTGCTGCCTCAGAGGAGGGGCTGTAGTCCATTCCCTCTGGAGAGAAAAGGGGCAGTATCATTGTGGCTAGGTGACCAGCAGACCCTTCAAGAAGATCAAAGTTATCCTTTTCATTATTACATGAGATTTTTCCTCTGCCCCATAAATTTAGCCAGTTTTTTCCCACAAGCACTAAAATGAATTTATTTATTCCGGCCATTGAGAATAGAAAAGTAATAAATGGATTACATTGAAAGAGAATAATTTTTACATAGGATTGGCTTAGAAAAGATGTCTTTGAAATCATTTTTTTTTTCTTAGAAATTTTCTAAGGAGTTGAGATATCCTGGGACCCGGGCTCTTCTGCCCAGGGTTAAGGAACAGGTAAGATGATCTTTTCTTATCTTCCCAAGAGGGGTTGACTAGCTGGATGAATAAGGGATTCTTCAACCCCTGAATCACCTTTATTATAGATCATGAAGAGACAGAAGTGACACATGCAGATTTCAAAGGCCTCAGATGTGTGGGGATGTCAGCAGGTCAAAGTGGGTTGAGGCCTGGGAGAAGGAGTTGCCTCTGCCTCTGATAGCAGCTTACAGTGTCACCTCAGGCCCTGGTCCTCTGTCATTAGTTCTTGGGTTAAAGCAACCCCTGGATTAGTAAACTAGACCAGGAGCCTTGACCTTTGAAACCAGAAGTCTACTACAAAAGATGGATGAAACCACTCTAGGCCAAGAATTGCAAATGCATTGCTGGTTAAACTGGATCTCCTTTGGCCTGCAACACTAGTTCTTGGGAAGTTAGTAGGTATCATGGGGAAAAATATGGGAATGGAGTCTGTGCTGGGTTTAAAAAAATATTAAGCAGGCATCATATTTCAGGACTTTCTAGGCCCATTAACATGCTTAGTGCTAGAGCAATTTTAGGGCAGTAAACTATTCTGTATAGTACCATAATGATGGCTACATGTCATTATACATTTGTCCAAGCCCACTGACTTTCCAGTGAACCCCAGTGTAAACCATGGACTTGGGGTGATAATGCTGCATCAGTGTAAGTTCATTACTTGTAACAAATGTACCGCTCGGGTGGGAGATGTTGATAAGGGAGGAGGCTATGCATGTGTAGGGTCAGAGGTACGTGGGAAACCCAAGTACCTTCCACTCTATTTTGCTATAAACCTGAAACTGTCCTAATAAATAGTCTATTAAACAAATAAATGGATGGATGGATGGATGGATGGTAGATGGATAAACGGACAGATGGATGATATTAAACCATAATAACAGAAAAACATGATACTTTCTGCAGTACCAAAGGGTAATACAAAACTTAATGTTTTTTACACATGGTGGTTGAGAGGTGGGCTTGTGAATGGGGCAGTGTCAGTGGGGTTTTTTTTCCACTTTTTGATATGTCTGAATTTTCTAATATGAGCATATAATGCTTTTAGTTTTTCAAAAAACAACTAGAGATGAAAGGGGAGGGAAGCTGATTCTAGAATCAGAAATGAAGTTTCCTGAAAGAATAGTCTATACCTAAAAATAATAGGGGCCCCATTTATGGAGCACTTACTATGTGCTAGACATGAACTAAATAATTCTCATAATTTCATTAAATTATCATAACAACTCTATGAGGTAACTAATTATTAACCCCTTTTTAGGGATGAGAAAACTGAGGCTTATGGAGCAGAAGTATCTTGCCTAAGTTACACAACTAGTAAGTTGCAAAGTCCTTCTGACTTAGGTTCCATCTGACACCCAAGTTTAACTTCTCCCTCAGGCTCTACAGGATAAAATCCCAGCTCTTAGCATGCATGAAAGGCCTCTCTTACGCACCTGCTGCCTGCCTCCCCAACTCTGGATGCCACTGCACCCTCCCTCTCCTCCTACTGAGCCTCCTCCGTCCTCACACTTCACACCCCAGCAACAATCACCTATTTGTACCATGCTGGTGCCTCTGGCTACAAAGCCTACTTCCTCCCCTTGTCCACCTAGTAAATTCCTATCCATCCTCTAAAACCTCTACACATATCGCCTCCTCTGTGAGCTTTCCCTGACCTCCCTGAAGTTCCTCTCTCTCCTCTAGGCTGCCTCTGTGTCTTCTTTTGTTGCTGACAACTCACCATGCTACAGTTATGTGTTTTATGGTTATGCCTCCATTAGGTGCATGGACAAGATTTCTTCATCACTGTATCCCTAGCACTAGCATATGCCAGACATGACATATGCTTAATGAATATTTGTCGAATGACTTTCTTCACTGGCCCTAAGAATATAGTCCTGAGACTAATTATTCCACCAATCAGTTCTCCTTTGGGAATTAAGCTTGTGCTGTAATTCATGAGATGGTCTCCTTAAAGTTTGGATTTTTGAACTGCTTTATCTGCAGCTGTACACCTCTTTCAGCGAGCTAATTAAGTCAGACCAAAAATATGGAGGACACACTTAAGTTTCCAATAACATTTATTAAGCATCAACTTTGTGCCAGCAATTGCACAAGATACCCTCGTGCTGTCTCATTTTAGTGTTAACAACAATTCAGGGACATTATTCTTCCTCTTTTATAGCTAATGAAATAAGGTTCGAGAAGATGGAGATCTTCGTTCATTATTGCCACTTAGTTGCAAAGTCTAAATCTGAATTCACAGCTATTGACTTGAAGTCTAGGACTCTCCCAGGACCCACAGAGACCTGTTCAGATGCAACACGGGAGCCCCAAACTGCATGTGTGCCAGCTTCTCGCTCGCGTTTACATCCTGTTGCATCCTGATGGCATCATCATGGCCTGGGGATCTATGAGAAATCTCTGAGCATTTTCAAAACAAACATTTCCCCCTGAATTCCTCCCTGGGCCTCACCTCACCTCTCCCACGCTCACAGTGGTTGAACCCTCCTCTGTCCTGCTCCATGTCCTCCTACAGCAGAGACCCCGCCACAACCAGGTGGAGTCCTGTCAACCTGTGACTGAGAGGCTTGTTGCACTGGGCCCCACAGCTTTATGAAAAGAATCTGCAATTGTGTGTGTAACAGAGACGGCCCCATTCTTAAACACATACACATACGCACACACATATTCATACATATGTAAATAAACTCATACATATACACCTATATATAAACACCCATGCTCAACTCCGTGGGAACTTTAGCAAGGACCAAGAGAACATGTTACTTCAAAGAGGATCTTCCTCTGGGCCTTTTCTTAGGGGAGATGGAGCCATCCTAACTCGGCCCCAGGCTATCTAGAACTGACCTTCTGCTGCCTCTTGACCAGTTTTAAGTCTTGACACCAGGCAAGTGTGGGCTGCTTCTCCCTGTTAATAACCTGCAGAGATCCCCCATTCACTGGAGCATTGGCCCGAGAAAACCATGACTTAGAAGGTGCTAGTGAGATTCCCCCAGGCTGGGTAGGGCCTCTATCACTCAGATCAAAATATACATCCAGACTTTAGATGCCTGAGGCTCCCATTCATTGACCACTCCATATGCAGAAGAGACATGGACTGAGATGAGGACTCCCTTAGGAGGGAGAAGCAGCCTGACCCCACGTGGGTTTTATAAGTTTATTGGTAAGACACAGGAGCAGGGAGGTGAGGCCTAAACAAGGACAAGTACTCACAGATGAAGAGCACAGACCCCTTGATTGATAGGATTGGCCTCAAGGGGTACTCCCAGCTGTGTAATATGCAGTGGCTATGCAAGATACAACCTCCCACCAGGCGTTTTGCCTGAGCTGGTGCTGCTCTAACACAAGACAGTTCTTGCAAGTCTCTCAGTAGATCTGAAACTTTGTGTACTCAGGGAGCAAATGGCCAAATAGTTACTGAGACAGGGTATGAAAGAGCAGCACAGGAAGACTGGGGTTTTATCCTTGAGAGACAGCCTTCCTCTGCACGGGGACATGCAGGCAGAGAAAGGGCCAAGTCTTCATCCAGAAGGGGAGGCTGAGTGAAGAGGTCTCTTTGGATGGAGGCAGAAAGATAGCAGAAAGCTCCAGGTCTCGAATCCTGATTCAGCATTAACAAAGACGGAGGCAGAGAGGTCAAGGAGAAGCGAGAGAGGTCCATGGCGAAGCCAAGCAAGAAGGAGATGAGGACAAATGAGACAGAGGACTTTCCTAGAGAAGGAGTCTGGAGTAGCCTGCCGGAGTAAGGCAGACTACTGGGAAATGGGCTTTCACTTTTATCTCATGGCTTTCTTGGTGGGTGAGCTGAGAGCTAAGGTCTTTCCCTGGGAGTCCTTGAATTCATTTGCACTCCCCAGCCTGGTCCTGGCTTCCCCACGGGGGCTGCAGTTCCCACTGCCAGTGACACAGCCCCCAGGCAGCATGCTGGAGCCTCCGCTGACAGAGCTGGGCCAGTAGCCGTAGGTGCCAGCATTGCTGAATCCAAAGCCAGCCCCTGTGCCTGCCGCCCCAGCCATGGAGCTGTTGAAGACCGCTGTGGAGGAGGGAGGGAGGAGTGATTAGTGTATATCCTAAGACAGAGGTGACCCCAAGGCCCCTCCGACTTCCCAGGCCCCACTGGCTTAAATGCCTCCTTCTTAAGCAAACACTTTGCATCAACCATGAACTTGGGTTCTTATGAGCAACTCACGGGAAGAACAGCCCCAATCCCAAAAGACTCCCAAGTCAGGTGCCTTGTCATTCTATGAATAAACAGGAATAGCAAGGGCTTCCCCCAAGGGACAGATGATGCTCAAATATCAGATAAGTCAGCAGGTTCTTGCATTTAGCTTTACAGTACCTTCTGAGTATTTGTCAAAAGAACTTCCTGATTGTTAAAATTAGGGGAGTTTTTGCTGGCCCCACTCTAAGAAGGAGACTGCCACGCCCTGTGAGGCCAGAATTCAACTGACTTGCGCAGTGGTCTGCACACTGATCTCCATTCCCAGTGAGGAGGCACAACTCTGTGCTGCGTCCTTGATACAGGAAAGCTGGAGTGGGGGTGAAAGAAGAGGGGAGGGGCTGAGAGTTTCACCACAGCACAGGGGAGGTTGCTGCAGAAGAGGCCAGTGTGCAATGTCAGAATGTGCTGGGCGCTGACTCCACCTGAAAGCAGCAGCTCTGAATGGGGAGGCCACAGGTCTCAGCAAGGTGAGTACGTGACAAAGTCGACAACAGGCAGAGCCAGGCTGTTCCCCAGGGGACCGGGTGGCACACACCCACCCACTTTATGTTTGTTGATGGACTAAACAAACTTCTTCCCGTGAGTTGCTCATAAGAACCCAAGGTCATGGTATTCCCTCAGTGTCATGAAATACTCACAAATGCTCACGGAGTTGGTGTATTCTCCAGACATCCTGCAAGAGAGAAAAGCACAGGAGAGTCTGAATCACGTGCACTCCCATAGTGACTCTTACTGTCTCAACACAGGTCGGGGTTCCCCAACCAGACTGGCTCAGCCTCCATACACCCTGCCCTGGCCAGTTGGCACTGGCTGCCCCTGAGTGTCTCTAAACCCTCCCTCTCCCTCTTTAATCTACTCTTCCCACTGCAGACATGTGGAACCCGCAACTTTGGAACCCCCAGCAACATAACCATCCCCAGGGTCCCTCCTGCTGGGTTTCTCTTGAAGCCATTTCTTTACTTCTGCGAAGCAGCTGCCTGAATAAACTTATGTGTGGAAAGATCAGGATCAGGAGTTGCTACTAATGAACTAACTGTGTGATTCTGGGACCAGTGACTTCTCTCCAGGTCTCAGTTATAAAATGGTGGTAGGTGAAAACGGGGTTTTTCACATGTGCGAGCTTTGCTTGCCACCCTTCCAACTGTTGCTAGGACCACGTTTGACTTGCACTGTTAGATATTCAGTATTTTTAATTGACTCTGCCTTTTATGACAAAAGCACATTTCTTTTAAAAAGAAGATTTATATCACCAGGGTAAATAGAAAACCGATATTATTACCTAACCAAATAAGAAAAAAAAGTAGCAGAAAATAAATATAATGAAAATAAAACAATTTAAAACTTTGGGGCTAGATATTCCTATTATCTTCCCAGAGATTCTGCACCTGGAATCGACTGTCTTTTTATCAATAGGGGAGATTTGCAAGTGTCTAAAGACACAACAGCACCCAGCTAAGGCTTTCTCCAGAGTCAAAAAAGAACTGTAAAGGAAACTGCTGTCACATTATCTGGCTGGATACTGTCTGAAATTGTTTGTGGGTGAATTAAACACATCTCCAGCCCTGCGCCATCCAAACACACTCTGGGAAACTCTGAGTTGGAGACTTGCAAACTTTCTTCCAGTCCCTGGGTCCCAGTCACCTGCACTCCTCGCCCTCCAGCAGTTTGCGGTAGGTGGCGATCTCGATGTCCAGGGCCAGCTTCACGCTCAAAAGCTCCTGGTACTCACGCAGCAACCGTGCCAGCTCCTCCTTGGCCTGCTGCAGGGCGCCCTCCAGCTCATCCAGCTTGGCCCTGGCATCTTTGAGGGCGCAGTCCCCCCGCTGCTCGGCGTCGGCGATGGCCGTCTCCAGGTTGGCACCCTGGGGTCAGGAGGTAGCATTTCCCCCTGAGTTCCTCCCTGGGCCTCACCTCCCCTCTCCCATGCTCACAGTGGTTGAGCCCTCCTCTGTCCTGCCCCATGTCCTAGAGCAGAGACCCAGCCACATCCAGGTGGAATCCCGTCAACCTGGGACCGCGGGTCTTGTTACACCGGGCCTCACAGCTTTATGAAAAGAATCTGCAATTGTTCCAAACTTCAGATGGGAGCTAAGGGTGGGAGATGAGAACAGGGCCTCTGTGTGAGGAACGGGGTTCTGAGATGGAGGCTCAGGAGAAGGAGGGGGCAGGGGTACTAAGGAGTTTATCCCTCTCAGGAGTGAGTAAGGAACGCTCCAGCCCCCTTCACCTGCTTCTTCACACTCTCAATCTCCGAGCGCAACCTCTGGATGAGACGGGTCAGCTCTGAGATCTCATTTTTGGTGTGTTTCAGGTCATCCCCATGCCGGCCAGCTGCCAGCTGCAGCTCCTGAAACTAGAGGAAAAGGAACCAAAGCAAAGACATTGAATCAGGGCCTGGCTGGGCTCAGCCTGCTGCAGACACTGTGCTGCACTTGCAGAGCCTGGCAGAGGTGGGTCCAGGTCCCCTGCTATGCCAAGTCTGTCAGCAGCCTCCCATTCAAGCATTGGTCCATTGCATTTGCTTGTCTTAAGCACAGCTGAGCTCATGGATGGTTCGAATTGGCCATAGGGACTGTTGAATGTCTTATACTCTCCACACGCAACTTTACAGCACACAACTCAATAATGGCGTTCCTCTGCCTATCGTCCTACAAAGTCAAGGTCAAATTCAAACTCTTAAATGGCATCCAGGGGCACATTTCTCTCTGCTCTTGACTAACACCTATCCAACTCCCCAGCTGAGTCAAACAGTCCCACGGTTCCCCCAGATGTCCCGCGTGCCTTCTTGTCTCTGAGTCTTTGCCTGAGCCTCTCCCCTGACGTGAAAAACCCTCCCCCATCAGTCCTCCTTTTTCCCTAGCTAGCTCCAACTTAGCCAGTGCAGAGTCACTTCGTCTGGGAGGCCTTCCATGATGTCCCAAATGGGTGCAATTCTATTCCATTGCTCCTGGCACACCAGTCCATAGGCCTCCCCACACTGTGCTATACTGTAAGCCCATGTTTCCACGTTTTCTCTATCAGACTCAAAATGAATAGATGGCAAGGACTTTTTCTTTTAAGTTTGAATTTCCCATACCTAGCACGGTGCCTGGTTGGTGCTCAAAAAAAGTCTAATGAATGAATGAGTGAGCCAATGAACTGTCCGTCTGTATTTTCGGTGACTCCCTCCCCTTGATAGCTTAGCTGGGCCCCAGCCCACAGGCAGTTTTGCTGGGCTGGGTTGGAGGGACGGATTAGCATGGAGGAATATTTTGTGTGTATGATGGGTGTGGATTCAGCTACACCCCAACGCCACTAGCCATGAATTTTGGGTCATCTACTAATTTGGGATTCTTTCTGCCTTTGATGTTGTCTATTAAACAGTCACAAAGAGTACTTCACTTCTACTCAGAATGCAGCTCAAGGGGAACATGAAACTGAGACCCCTCCGTACTCTGGAGGTGACGTACTGCTCTGCCTCTGTCCCTGGGCGCTTCACCCCAGCATGGCCCAAGAGTTAGGATTGTTTCTAAAGATGCAAAGTCCTCCAAGGCAGAGAAGACACAGGGGCTTCTCTCTTCAGTCCTTGTGTTTTATCTTTGGTGCCAACCCTGAACAAGAGGTCTTCTTCCACTTCTCTGCGAGACTCTGTGAGCAGGATGCCTCCCCACACACTGGTTCTGACACCAAGCAGCCTCATTCTGAGAAGAACAGGTGAGTCTCCTCCTGCCATTCCGCTCTCAAGCCACACAAAGGCCTGGGAGTAAATGCTTCTTCCCCAGAGTCACCTGATTTTCTGCCTAAACGCAGTGGAATTTGAAGTCAGTCACCTAGATTCCGATCTAGCTAGCTATGTCACTTGCCAGCTATTGCCTTGGATAAGCAGCCTGAACTCCCCAGGCCCTACCTTCTTCATCTTTAAAAGGGAATCATCAAAATCAGCAATCACACTACTCATGATTCTGGCCATTCCTGACCCTAGCTTGCAACAGTAATGTGGAAGGCTTTGGAGACCAAGGAGCTGAGTTTGAACCTTTACCAAGAAGCCCTAGCCTATGTCTCCCAGACCTGGAAAGTCTCCCTACTCCCCCGCAAGGAGGCAGGGAGAGGGATGAGATAAGATCTCCCGAGAGTGTGGATTCCCTTGAGAAAGAGCCTGATAAACAGCAAGGAATAATTAGGAAGTTGCCATCGTGATCTGAGAAACCAAATTATCTAAAAAATCACTTCCCACCCACTACCTTTAGGGGAGTTAAGATCTGAGGACTCAAACTTCTTTATCCTTGGAGTTGTACTTGAAGGAAAAGGTAGAAGTTACTTGATTCCAGATCACACTGAAGAGACCCCCTCATTTATGATAATTAGCGAGGGAGTTGAGATGCTGACTCTTCATGTTGCCCCTCCCCTCCAGACAGAACTCTCCATCTCCAGGAAGTTGTTTCTGACCTGCCCCACCTGGTGCTAGTTCGTCGATCTGGACTGTTTGCACCACATTCACTGCACTCAGCTGAGTGCATCCTCCAGGGGTGCTGTCCATCTGAGTGGGTCCGAAGGACAGAGCTGTGTCTTCTCTTCCCCTCTGGCTTCCCCCAGTGCCCAGGACAGTGCTGTGCTCTTAGAAAGCTGTGAGCCACCACAGTGGGTCATGGGGCAGACAAGACAGAGTCTGGAGCAGAGGGCCCTGCACACGTGACTCTAGGAGTTGTGCAGCCTCACCTTGGTCTGGTACAGGGCCTCGGCCTCGGCCTTGCTCTTTCGGGCGATCTCCTCGTACTGGGTGCAGACCTCAGCAATGATGCTGTCCAGGTCCAGGTTCCGGTTGTTGTCCATGGACAGGATGATGGACGTGTCGCTGATGTGGGACTGGATCTGAGTGATCTCCTACAGGGGAAATGAGGAAGCATGAAATACCTTCTGTGACCAGAGAAAGGTGCCAAGGAGATGGCCCTGTCTCAGAGGGTGGCCCTAGACCATCCCACACAGATGTCAGCTGCACTCCCCAAAGCTTGTAAGAACAGAGCTCACAGCCCAGAGATTCCAATACCACACCTGAAAACTGCTGAGTGGGTTTGAAGCAGCTCAGGAAGAAAACAGCCCATACGTCTGTCCCCTGAAACAGGACGGGAGTTGGGAAAGTGGAGGGCAACAGCCTGGCTGCCACACACGGGTGTGGAAAAGAAGGTGCATGGCCCAAGTGTCCAGGACCTAAAGGCAATGAGGTAGGAAACCCAACAGGAATTCCAACTCCTTCCCCACTGCAGAGAGCAGCGGGGGGAGTGGGGGTGGTTCTTTGGAACTCAGGGGCACAGTGGTGAGCTTAGGAACCAAGAGGCTGTGGCACACACAACACAGGCTCTCTTGAGTGCTTGGCAAATAGGATGAGGCTTGAAACCAGATGAGCATAGAGAAGAGAAAGGGTATGAGGACTTCCTACCTCTATCCCTGGGGATTCCTGCCCAAGACCCCAGGAAACATCCCCATCCACAGAGAGAAGAGAAGCAGGAATGAGAATAGGCTTGGCTGAAGTTCAGTAGAAACCCCCTGAGGACTCTGGTTTCCTGAAGAAAATGAAAGCAGGACATCCCCAGGGCAGTCAGGGATGGATGGGGCACCAGGATAGATGGCCGCTCCCACCTTTGATCTACAAATTTCTAGCACCCCAGTGCTGGAGGTGCCCTGGACTGCTGAAGTTACTGATAAGTAAGAAACTGTTCATCACGTATCTGTCCTTCCAGAAGACAGAGCTGGAGGTGGGGCAGAGGGAGCCTTACCCCCTCGTACAGGCACTTGAAAAACTTGATTTCTCCATCCAGGGCATCCACCTTGGCCTGCAGCTCCACTTTGCTCATGTATGCCGCATCCACGTCCTGTGGAGAACCCAGATACCCCCAACCTCACCTTCTTCAAGCCCAGACAGGCCTCTCCAGTGAACTGACACCCGCAGGCCCTGCCTTTGATAGCTGCCCACGAATGGACTTGAGATCCAAGAGGCAGGTACCTGCCTTCCAGCCACAACTCACTGTCAGACTTACTGCGAAACCTGGGGCAAGTTTCTCATGCCGCTGGAACGCCTTCTGCCTCTATTTCTCAGAGAGGGTGCGGAACTCTATACCCCACTCAGCTGGTCATTCAGCCAACAGAGGGAGCCAAGGGCAACCACGGCAATTTGCCAGAAACTAGCAGAGTTGGAAGGCAAGCCGGCAGCCCCTCCCAAAGCCTGTCCTGTTCCCCAGCCAAAGAGGACATGAGCTGGGACTGACCATCCATGTCTAGGTCCCTGCCCACAGACAAGGTACTGTGTGCAAAACCAACACCCAGGTGTCCCAAGATGTTCCAAGTAGCAAGCCCTGCATCTCCTCCTTCAGCACGTGGGCTCCAGGGTCGCTTCTCTCTCTTACTATAGCACCCACTGCTGGGGACTGGAGGCCACCCATGCACCCTCCTCACCTTCTTAAGCACCACAAATTCATTCTCAGCAGTTGTGCGCTTGTTTATTTCTTCTTCATACCTGCAGGGAAAGCATCGCAGGGAAAGCATCACAGACACATGTGTGACCATGTGTGCGTGTGTGTGTATACATCCTCAGTGAGATGAGAAAAGAAATACTCATATTATATGCCCATCCAAATACCCCAGGACTCTTTGGCCAGAGTTGTAGACTGGGTTATGAAGTAGCCTGGCTGGTTTGAGGTCTGATTTCCTCTGATGCCTGAGGAGTGAATAGGTTCTTCCTCTTCCCACTCTGTATCTGAATCACAGAAGCATGCCAGATGTCCGTTTCAGCCATGATTCTTCTGTCAATCCTGCTGCCTGACACCCTACCAGCAACTCCCCTCCATCCCTAGGCAGGGGTCCCATGGAAGCCAGAACTATCCCCCAGGGGAAAAAGAAGGCACATGGCCCAAGTGTCCAGGACCTAAAGGCAATGAGGGAGGAAACCCAACAGGAACTCCAACTCCTTCCCCACTGCAGAGAGCAGCCAGTGGGGGGAAAAGAGGGGTGGTTCTTTGGAACTCAAAGGCACAGTGGTGAGCTTAGGAGCCCAGAGATTGTGGCACACACAACACAGGCTCTCTTGAGTGGGGAGCAGGAAGGAGTGTGCCAAAGAGCATGTCCTGCCAGGACAGCCCTGACACCACCCAAGAGGCGGCTGTCCACTGTCCAGCCTGCCTCGTTGCCCATAGAAGGCCCTCATCTTGCCGGATCAGATGAACTCAGTACCTCCGAGGCCAGAGGCAAATGTCCCAGTGCCCACTGGGAAAGCCTCACCCAGGGAGACAGGCCAGCCTGGAGCAGCAACCTGCTCACCTCTTCTTGTAGTCCTCCACCACTTCGCGCACGCTCCTTAGCTCCGAGTCCAGCCTCACCCTATCCCCAGACAGCATCTCCAGCTGCTTCCGCAGGTTGCTGATGTAGCCCTCGAGGATGGGCTCCAGGTTGTTCCTGCAGTTGTTCAGGTCCAGCTGCTGCAGCAGCTCCCACTTGGTCTCCAGCACCTGGTTCTGCTGCTCCAGGAACCGCACCTGGAACCCATGCCAGATACATAAGCAGTACAGAGAGGGGAGGTGAGATTTCCTTCCTGGACAGGAACTGTGTTCTCTTATGCTACATTAGCTCTAAAAATGTGCCTCAGCCCTTAAAAACTATCACCCATGCCACTCATACCCCCACTCCCCACCTAGGGTCCTTTATCTGACTGAAATTCTCACTCTGAGGCAGCCCCTAAGGTCAGGAGGGGCACCAACATCTTCATTTCCCTCTCCAACTATCAAGATGTAGATCTCCTGTCTCCTCTGCACTTATCCAAGCCTGCCTGGGCCGATGTCCATCTTCAGCCTAGGCCGCCTCTCCAAGGCAGCTCCTGAGACACAAGCTGGCCTGTGCTAGCCTTCACACTGTAGGACCCTCTGCTTGGGGTCTGGCGCATGCTCTGCCTATTCTCTCCCTCCTTGTACGTGGGCTCTCCTAGCCCAGCCAGAGGCAGATGGTCAGCGTATCTGCAGTCTCCAGCCCTCCTAAGTTTTTTTCATGTCTGGATCTCTACTATCTCAATCAGAGCATTGCCTCAGCAGCAGAACAAGCATTCTCAAGTTGCAACCTACAAATATAGCATTCTCTTGCTTAAAACCTTCACCCTCAGGGTCAAGTTCATATTCCTTATCATGCACTTCACAATGTGCCCAGCCCTGCTGGCTTCCTTTATCATTCACACAATGATATTATAAACCCAAGGTCTCCCATTCCCCAGACAGGTTCTACCACGCTGCACGTGCTCTCTCCCTAGATTGCCTTTTCCCCACCTCCATCTGAAAACTCCTACTCAT
Organism: Cebus imitator; assembly: GCF_001604975.1. Taxonomy (NCBI): domain Eukaryota; kingdom Metazoa; phylum Chordata; class Mammalia; order Primates; family Cebidae; genus Cebus; species Cebus imitator. The sequence goes on from NW_016107600.1 coordinate 255,928, forward strand.
GCCTCACCACCCTACCTCACTGTCACTCCTGGTAAGCTTCTCCTGCTTCCCTAAGCTTAGGGAGTCTCTGCTTCCCAAGACCTTCCTACCACTTTGTTCCTCAGTGGTTCTCAAACCTGAGTGAATATCAGTATCACCCGGAGGGCTTATTAAAATGCAGGGTGCTGGGCCCCACCACAGTTTCTGATTCAGTTGCTCTGGGGTGGAGCCTGAGAATGAGCATTCTAACAAGCGTCCAGGTGATGTTGCTGCTGCTGGTTCAAGGGCCACTCTTGAGAACCACTGCTCTAGTGCAACATGACCTCCAGCTGCCTTGCCTCACAGGCTGTGTGTGTTACAGACTGTCAGAGCTGGCAGGGGACACGGGAAGAAGTGCTGGGTCGCAGGGCAGTCTAGACACCCCAGGCTGTCAAGGGCATCTCCTTTGCCTGGCTTCTTAGTCTCACAGGCTGTCACTCTCCTATTTCCCAACTCAGAGACCACTCTCTCTCTGCCTCCTGGACACCTTCCTGGACTAGGCTGCTGGCTCCTCTCACCCCTCTGACCCTGGTCCCTTGGCTCTGATGTCCAGGCTTTGTCCACTTCCTCCCTGGGCTATGTCTGCATCCTGGGAAGGTATCTTGCCTTTCTCTGCTTCAGACAGGGAGTGCCCCAAGGACAATGAAGATGGGGGAAGGAAGGGGCTCTACAACATGAGCAAGTCTTGCAAGCCCAGCGCCCGGGAGGGCTTTCACGTTATTTACCTGGCATCTGATTTTGCTGGGAGAAAATGATTTCTTGCTCTCAGGCAAATTGAACCCACAAATTAGGGCAGTGGCTCCCTCCTGACTTCTTGAAAGGGGAGTCCAAGATCAGCTTTCTCCAGAAAGACCCACCTTGTCGATGAAGGAGGCGAACTTGTTGTTCAGCGCCTTGATCTGCTCCCGCTCCTGGGCACGCACTTTCTGGATTTCAGGGTCCAGCTCCACGTTGAGGGGTGCCAGGAGGCTTTTGTTGATGGTGACCTGATGGATACCCCCAGGCGGGCACACGGAGGGACACACGGACCCTAGGGCCACATTGCCAAACATGCTGCCACTGGCCCGGCCCCGGCCAAATCCATAGCCTCCTGCCCACCCACTGCCACTGGCCACATTGAAAGAGATGCTCCGGGGACCCCCCAGGCTATAGAGGCTCCGACTGCTGAAGCCCCCACTGAGCCCTTTGCCCCCTGCCCGGTAGGAGGACGAGCTGCCCCCTGAGAGCACAGCTGAGCAGCCGCTGAAGCCCCTCTTGGTAGCAGCTCCTGACTTGTAGGTGAATTGGCGGCTCATGGTGGGGAGGCAGAAAGTGGGGATAAGATGCCAACCCTCAGCTGAGATGCAGGTCACCAGCCTGTGATCCTGGGCTCCCACTTTATAGGACTCAGGAGGGAGCCACTGGCCTAAATTGTGGGTTCAGTTTGCCTGGGAGCAAGAAATCATTTTCTCCCAGCAAAATCAGACACCAGATAAATAACTTGAAAACTCCCAAAGTGCTAGTCTTGTAAGTCTTGCTCATGTAATTTGCACTTTATCTAATGAACATGGGTAATTAGCCTGGCCACATTATCCATAGAAAGATCCTGGGTGGGAGGTTTGTCACAGTCTCAACTGCTGTTCCCCAGGGAGTGGTGGGGGCAGGGATTGTAGGGGTTCAGAGGGGAGACTTTAATTGACAATGCCATCTGTGAGAAATCTCACAGCCTTGCCAGCATCAGACCGGCTGCTTCGGGGACCCTGGCTGAGCTGCTTTTATGTGGTTAGGAAGAGGCTGCTGCTGCCTGGCTTCCCAGGGTCCCTAGGAGAGGAGCACGCTGGGAATCCAGGCCCTGTCTCTGGCTGCCAGGCCCCTGCTGTGCCCTCCCAGGCAGCTCTCCTGCTCCTCTGAGACAGCCAGGCTACCCCGCCCACCTTCCTTTGCACACACTGACTTCTTTGTCCCCTTACCATCCCACTACCCCAACTCTCGACCTTGAAATAATGGTCATTGCCACCATTCACGATGGCTGACACTGGTGCAGCACTTTCCAGTGTAAAAGAGCCCCTCATACAAGATGCTCATTTTACCCACTTAGTCTGCCGAGGGGAGTGGTGATCATCCACATCACACAAATGGGGAAACCAAGGCTCAGATAATTGAGGATGTCATTCCTTTAGCAAACATTTAGTGAGTCCTTTCTTTGTGTGAATCCCAGATAATTGAAAATGCCCCAAAAAAGCACAGGCTCCAGCCTGGAGGACTCCCTTGGCTGGTCTTCTGACTCCACATTCAGAGCTATGCAAGCCTTATTCATTGGTCCATCCATCCATCCATCCAGCCAGCCAGCTGTCAATTTGTTCACTCACTTATCCATTCATTTAACAGACTTCTGTTGAGGGCTGACTCTCTCCCAGGCACTGTGCTAGGCTCTTGGGTCCTGAATTAAGAAGACCAAACCTAGCTCCCAAGTTTGGAGATGGTAAGGCAGACACTAGAATTTCACTGATCCTTGACATTGCCAAAATATGTGACCCAAGAATTCTCAATTCCCAAATGTATTCATAGTATATCATTTCCTCCATAAAAACACAAGTATTTCACTGGCCAGATTACTTGAACGAACAGTTGGCCCATCCCTCTTTTCTATTTCTGTTCGGAGGTTATGGTATGCCCTTAAAACTGTTGTACTAAACAATTGCCAAATTCAGCCTCCGCTCTTTTTTATACAAAACAGTTGTCTTCCAGTTAAGAATAATCATTTTCTTAGATGTCTTCAGTTTCACTAAAGGTAATGCCACTTGGCAATCCTTTAATCTTTTTTAGCTAACACAAAGTTTTTTGTTTTTGTTTTTTTGTTTTTGAGACTGAGTTTCACTCTTGTTGCCCAGGCTGGAGTGCAGTGGCATGATCTCGGCTCACGGCAACCTCCACCTCCCGGGTTCAAGCAATTCTCCTGCCTCAGCCTCCTGAGTAGCTGGGATTACAGGCATGTACCACCACGCCTGGTTAATTTTGTATTTTTATTAGGGACAGAGTTTCTCCATGTTGGTCAGGCTGGTATCAAACTCCCGACCTCAGGTGATCTGCCCACCTCAGCCTCCCAAAGTGCTGGGATTACAGGCGTGAGCCTCCACCCCTGGCCCAAAGTTTCTATTCCTTTGTAAGTTTCTTTGTAAGGCACAAAGAAGATCAACAAAACTGCATTGTGATGAGGATGCTGAGTGTTCCAGCCAGAATTACTCCCTAATTGGCTCATTTCGGCACACCAGCATTGGGGTGGAGGTGATTCAGACCCAAGTCTCGCCAAAACTATGAACTGCTGCATGTCACAGGCCTTGAGATGACCCCCAATGGCATTCATGCTGTGAATGCCAACTCCACAGTGTGGCACGGGAGGGCTTATGAGCAAACAGCCCCTCTCCTTAAGGTTTTCACTTCCCCTCCCCTCCCTGGCCTTCTCGTCTTGTGAACCTACCACAGAGGCACCCCTGGAAACCTTCTCCGATCACTTGTTCTAATCCAACCACTCCTCTCTTGCCAGCTTCCCATATGTTGCCTGTTGTCCAAACAACAGCATCTATTATGTCAATTGTCTCTTCTGATTTGATGTCGCTACCTGTGTTCAGGAGGTATGTCAATCTTTCCTGATGGCCAGAAATTTTCCTGAGGACCAGACCCAGGTCCTATCCTCCCTTTGGTCCTCTGTACTCGCTTCCCAGAACTCCAGTGGCAAAGGACTCTCAGGCAGTCAGGGACTGAGCTAAAAAACTATTCGGTGCCCTTTGAAATCATTCCCCCTAAGAACAGTATCCCTAGCACCTGTTGTTAAAACTCCTCCAAGTGGGCATTCGTATAGTGAGCCCCTTATATTTCACATCCTTCTATTGCCCTCACTGTTGGAAACTCGATGCCAGATGAACCCAATTACCAAGTCAGTCCCACTTCCCACAGAGGGGCTGTCTTGCCATTAGTCTTTGCCCAGACTTTTGGGCAAGAGTTTCTGATGGTTTCAAGGAAAACAAAGCGGAGAGAGAGACAAGAAATCAACTTCCTGTCACTCCCAGGGGCAACCAAATATTGTCAAGTCGGTATTCCGCATGTGGATATTCCACATCCGAACGACGAAATAGACTGCTCTTCCTTCTTCACAGACGGAAGACGACTCTGAAAGGTAGAGAAGAAGGCACACCAACAGGGACCTCAGGACCCAGTGGAAGACGTGATGATGAGTTTTCTAGGTTTTCTGTTTGTCTCCTATATTCCAGATTTGAGGCAGAAGAAGGCAGGAATCTGGAAAGGCTCAGATGTTTAAAGACCTAACAAAAGCCTGATCTCTCTAGCCAAATCGCCAGGAAAGGGGCAGCCTAGCAAGATGGAAAACTTACAGAGAATAATCACTCTATCCCATCTCAATACCATGGAAAAAAGTATGGCCTCACCCACATCCACCTCAGCAAAAGCTGAGTGGGAGGCCTAGACCCGACTGCCCCAACTGCCACCTCCCCCAGCAGTTAGGTGGAATCAGGGAATTCCGGGAAAGGAGCGGGAACTTCATCCCCACCAGTGGTGGTGCCAGTGGAGGCCATGCGGGGAGCCCAGACTTCCACCATCGCCTGGCAATAACAAGGCAGCATCCACACCCTTTCCCCTGCAAGGGCAATGTCAGAAGAAGGCAACCAAAGCAGAAGATTTAAACAATATCCAGAATCTCATAAGAATACCAAAATGTCCAAATCTTTTTTAAAAAATCATTTGTTGTGCCAAGAACAAGGAAGCCTTCAAATTTAGTGAAAAAAAAAAAGATGACTGATAGATGCCAATACCTAGATGACGAAGTTGTTAAAATTACCTGACAAAGATTTCAAAGCAGCCACAATAAATATGCTTAAATGAGCAACTAAGAACAAGCTGAATAGATGAAAAATTAGAAGGTTTCAATGAAGAAGTTAAAAAACCAGAAGAACTAAATGAAGTTTTATTTTTTATTATTTTTTAAAACCACACCCGACTTGCTTGTTTCACTGGAGAAGGGGACACAGAATAAATAGCTGGGACCTGAGTCTGGGAAGAACCCCCTCCCTGTACATGCCCGCTGCCCCAAATAAAAAATAACCAACTATGGGAGAGCAGCCGAGACAGCAACTAGGGGCAGGGGAAGGAAACACGGAACTCTAGGCGGCAGTGAAGAGACCATGCATGTGCTGGGAGGGCCCAGAGGCAGCGCACGAACAGCGCAAGTACCAGTCTCTGTGTCTTCCCTTGGGTTATATATAAATATGCAGAGATGAGGCCTTCTCTCCCACTTGTCTCCCTTTCGTTCCATGCTGCTTGGCACGGTCCCAGCTCCTCTTTCCACATGAGGGCAGAGGGAAGTGGGGGATGAACAAGTCATCACTGAATTGGGATCAGACCCACATCCATCAGCTTCTGGATCTTTAAATGGAAGTTTCAGAACTGAGAAATACAATAGCCAAGACAAAAAACTCAATGGATACACTTAACAGCTGCGTAAAAGGCCAGAGGAAAGAATCAGTGAGCTGGAAGAGAGGACAATAGAAATTAGCCAATCTGAATAATAGGGAGAACTGAACAATAGACTGAAGAAGAATAAAATGAACCGAGTCTCAGGATCAGAGAGACTATAACAAAAGGTCTAACATTCAAGTCGCTGGGGTTCAGCAGGAAAGGAAAACAAGGACTGCTGAAAGAGAGCTCAAGGAAATAAGAAATAAAAGTTCCCCAAAATTGGCAAAAGGTGTAAAACTGACAGATTTAGGAAGCTGAGCAAACCCAAAAGAGAATAAGCCCAAAGAAATTCATACCCGGATCTATTCTAGTCAGAATTCTGAAAACTACAAAGAAAAATCCTGAAAGCAGCTACAGACAAACAATGCTTTACCTTCAGGAAAAAAAAGAAAATTTGAACGACAGAAGATTTCTCATCAGAAACTACGGAGGCTAGCAGGGAGTGGCATAGTTTTCCAGTGCTGAAAGCAAAGAACTGTTGATACCGAATTCAATGCCCAGTAAAAATATCCTTCAGGAATGAAGAGAAAATGAAAACATTCTCAGATGAAGAAAAACTACAAATGTGTTTCCAGCAGACCTACCCTAAAAGAATGGCTAAAGTTCTCTAAACAGAAAGAAAATGATAAAAAGAAGACAACTTGAAACATTAGGAAGGAGAAAAGAACATGATAATTTCTTTAAAATAAGTTAATGCAACAGACTTTTCTTCTCTGGAATTTCCTATAAATTACGTTTGATGGTTGAGGCAAAAATTCTAACACTGTCTGATATCGTTCTAAATGTATTTAGATGAAATATTTAAGAAATTATATTATAAATGAGAGAGGGTAAAGGAATAGAAAGAGGTAAGGGTTCTTCAACTGGTGAAACGATGAGAGCAGCAGACTGTGATAAGTTATGTATATATGATAAAATACTCAGCACCACTAAAAATGATATACAAGGGCATTTACTAAAAGACACAATACATAAATCAAAATGGATTCTTAAAAATGTTCAAGTAACCAATAGGAAGTTAGGAGAAAAACATAAATGGAAAAAAGAGAACAATTAGAAAACAAAAATTTAAATGGCAGCTTAAGCCCTTATATATCAAGAGTTATGCTAAATGTAAATGGTCTAAATATACCAATTAAAAGAGATTGACAGAGTGTATTTTAAAACATGAACCAACTATATGCTATCTACAGAAAACTCATCTCAAATATAAGTGGCTAGGTTAACATCAGATAAAGTATACTTCAAAGAAAAAAAAAAGAAAAAATTGAGACAGAGAGAGAGATTATATAATTTTAAAAGACCAATTCACTAAGAAGAAATAGTGACTTAGTTAGAAGGCATTCCCAACGTTTATACCCCAAACAAAAGAGTTGCAAATATGTAAATGAAAGACTGATGGAACTAAAATATTACATAGACAAATCCACAATTATAGTTAGGGAATCCGACATTCCTTTCTCACAGTCAGTAGAACAATTAGCAAGAATATTATCAAGGATATGAAAGAACTCAACAGTACCATCAACCAAGAGGGTCTAATTGATATTTATAAGACGTTCTACCTAATAAAAGCAGAATAAAAATTCTGTTCAAGTGCCCACAGGACATTCACCCAGACAGGCCGTATTCTGGGATATAAAATAAACCTCGACAAGTTGAAAATAACTTAAGCCATACAGAGTATGTTCTGTAACCAAAATAAATAAAATACAGAGTATGTTCTGTAACCAAAATAAATAAAACTGAACATAAACAAAGGACAGATAATGGGATCTAACCAAACACTTATTAACTAAACAATATACATGTAAATACATCTTACAGGTTTCAGGTTTCAGCTTTGAGGGCTCTTCATCAGGGAAGTCTCCCTTCTCCTCCTAATCTGGGTCTCTTGTTCCTGAGATGCTCTTCCCAAGACGGCATCTGTCTCACTACACTCAGCGCATTCACTTACCTGTCTCCCAGTAGACAGAAGTCTTGGTCACCCTTTTGTATTAGTGTTGAGAATAGAATCTGGCACATACATGGTTGTTGAATGAATGCATGCCGCCTCTTCAGAAGCATAGGAGTGGCTCAAAGGCAGGACCTGTGCCCATTATTCCTGGCTATCTTCCTCCCCTTCTGCTCAAAACAGAGCTCACAACAGGGAACTGGTGAGACCAGCCTTCCAATACAACACTCTGGACTCTTGAGTGCAGTGCTGGACTGGAAACTGCCTTCTGAGCAAAGCAGGAGACAAAACAGGAAACCTGCCCTCATGACCCGAGCCCCCAGACTGCTTTTCCCACTCCACAGCCTCTGGCCATTTAGTCACCTGATAGTAATCCTCCTAGCAATAATGTTAGCAACATTATTACCCTGAAATTCGCCAATAAGAACACCAGCTTGGCTGCCAAGCAAGACTCAAGACCTAAGTTACTGCTGTAAAAATGGAAGCTGAGCTTTCCTAATAGAGGGAAGAAACAAGGGTCCTTTGTGCCCACCATCCAAAACCAAACAGGAAAAACAGCCCTTCCTGTGTTCCCTCCTGTGAGCACAGATAGCTGAACAAGGACAGAACAGAGAATGAACATATGCGCATGTATGTGTGTGTGCGTATGTGTGTGTATATGTGTGTGTGTGTGTGTGTGTGGGCACATGTGTGCCTTACAGAGTGGCAATTTGGGGTTAGTGAACAATATTCAGGAACGATCTGATTAGTGAATATTTTAAAAGTTTCCAAACGGAATGAATTCCCCATGAAGTTTACTGGAAAAGTGTGGGAGGGAGGGTAAGGTGGGAATGTGCAACCCTTTACAACGAAACACAGGATGCAAGATCTCCTTCATAAACCAGAGGGCTCCAGGGCCCTAGTCATGCCCCTCATAGCCCAGCAGGTCAGACTGGACATTATTTCAAACTAGACTCTGCCAGAGTATGGCCTCTGTGATGGATTTGCTTCTGCTGTGTTTTTATCTTCATCCCAGCAGATGGGGAGACACCTGAACCCAGCCTACTCTCAGGTTGCCCTCCAGGTGGATAATCCACTGGCTTTCTTGGGGAATGGGGTGGGGCCAGGCTGGCACACCTTCACCCTTCCCGTCCCCATAGATCTTCCTCGCTCCTCCTCCCTTTGATGGCCACCCATGGTCTATGAATCCATGGAAGGCAGAGAGTCCCTCTGCCCCAGAATAGGTTATATGGGGCCTTGTAAAATGAAATAAACACTTCTTGCTGAACATGGCTGCAGGTTTTCAGTGCCATGGCTGACATCCACTGAAGTGGATAACTGAGAATTGAAAGGAATCATGTTTCAAAAGGTGTTTATGCATGCCCTTACTTCAGGACCGGAGACAGGGGAAGAGCTCTTGCTTCTGCACCGTAGAAGGAGACCGTGTGGGCTAAGAGCACTACGAGGCTGCGGGAGAGGAAAGGGAGGTGACTGACACCCAAAGGCCCACTGCGAGGGGGTTTCCTGAGGGGCCTGGTGTTTGGATGCTTAAGAGAAAAAAGAAAAAGAATGTGTTTTGACCCAAAATTCCATCTCCAAATTGCCAAAGAAGGCAAAAAGGTGGGGGTAGAGCCAGAGCAGGTATGCACACTCAGGCAGACAGATGCTAGGAGAGAGCAGGGCCAGAAGATTGACCTTAGCCTCTGAGAGGGAGACCCACAGGCTTCTGTGCCCTGAGCTGGAGCCCTGGACTCTCATTGACCTGGACTCCTCAGCTCCAAAGCCAGGACCAGCATGTCCGGGATACCTAGCTTGAGGTCTGGATCCTCAGAAGCTCTAGCCGGCCCCTGAGGACCTCACAGCCCTGGACATGGACACGGGTGCTGCACCAGATCCTCAGGGGATGGTGCCCCTCTCAAGAAGGCTCTGTCCCCTGAGCAGACACCAGACGCAGCTGCCCAAGAGCTGAGACAGTGCTTGACACCACAGATGTGGGGAGACAGCTCTGTGCACCCCAACACCCCTTCTGCATCCCTGAATATCCTTCTCACACAGCACTGAGGGGCGCTGTCTTGAAGTGTCCCATAAAGGAACAGTGGCCAGGGCTCCCACATCATCCACTGTCTGGGCCATGTGTCCACCATAAGCAGCGAGGGCACTGAAGGCTGGGTCTCCCCTTCTCCACCTGGAAGCAGGGTTAACTTCTACAGGCAAGAGAAGCGTGGAGGAGGAACACTTACAGGACCACAGACAAACAGTGACTCGTCCAAGGCCACACAATCTATGCCTTCAGGGCAAGGTCAGGGCTCCAGGGCCCCAGCTGCCTGGCCAAAGGCTCCTTCCTGTTACTCTCAGGAAAAGGGAAGGGTGGATCCTGACCGCCCAGCAAAGGCGAATCCCCCACCTACTTAGAGTAGCTCATGTTGTTGCTGACTTCTCTAGATTGCCTGCTTGCATGAAGGCAGAATAATCAGTATATCCTTTCACAGGGCTCAGAGGAGAACAACGTCAGAGGAAAGGATACCTCAAGTCTGCTTCGTAATTCTTAATTCAGTCTCCCGCTGGGAGACTGCCTAGAGTAACAAGGGCAGCCCTTCTCAATCCGTCCGCCTTGCTCACCCTCCCAGCCCACAGTTGCCTCATGGCTGTTGAGAAACATTAAGTTTACCCTGCCCCCATGGCTCCCTTGGTGGAATTACTTTAGTTTATAATTAGTGGTAGGCAGGTAACAGCTGCCTACCTGATATATTCCTGAGTTATGTGTATATGTAGAGCACCTGTGTATTAATAAGACTCACCTGTCAAAGAGCAACTAAATGTGTGGATGAATCTCTGCTGGAGGCCTTCAGTCCTGGAGAGCTGTCAGCCCCGCAGGCTCTCAGGCTGCTGGTCCCCAGATAGATCCACTCTGTTGGCTATCTGGGTGTCTGCCTTTCCATACCTTCAGCCCACCTGGGTGTGAGTCTCCTGACCGAGCTGGTTCTCGGCATGCGGCCGCTGTTCCTAGACTTGCACAAGCACTCACACTCTCCAGCCCCTCAGCCATGTGCCCTCTACCCTTTCCCAGCCCGGGATCAATGCGCCCGTGCTTTGAGCAGGTGAAACCAAGGGAAACTATACCTTTTCTCCTGGCCTTTCGCAACAGCAGGGAAATCCCCACACTTCTCCCTCTTGTGCAAGTGAGGGAAATTCCAGAGAGTTAAGGAGGGCAGCACACAGGGCCAGGATCAGTGCTCATCACGTGCACCCTGGACAAAGGCCCTGACCGGACAGCACTGCTGAACGAAGCCTGAGCAGCATTTCAGGAATGAATGAGTTAATTAATCGCCCATGATACAGATGGGAGGACTGACTGACAGTGCCTACCGTGGCTGAGTGCAGTGAGGACCCTTGCCTGTCCTGTCCCCTCTCTGGGTGATGCACCTGCCTGCCTGGCCCTCCAGGGCCAGCTTGACGCTCACCAGCTCCTGGTACTCACAGAGCAGCTGTCCGGCCTCTACTCAGCCTGCTTGTCCTGGGCATCCCTGAGGGCTGCCTTGCCCATCTTCTCTGCCTCCAGGATGGTGTCTAGCAGGGCAGCACTGTGCCAAGGGCCAACAGCAGGTGGTGAGTGGAGCACGGGAGACCAGGTACCTTCCCACACCCACCTGTGCCTGTCTCTTCTCCACCCTCATAACCACCATTTATTGTGGAAAACGTGTGAATATAGACAAGTAGGAAAAAATCTATCTTAATCCCACTCTCCCCCCTCCAACTGTTGAGTTGGGGTCCCGTCTGTTTCCTGAGGTTGGTGATTTCTGCCTGAAGTCTCTGGATGGCTTAGTTCAGCTCATTGACCTCCATCTTAATGGCTTCGAGGTTCTCACCCTTCCTCCTAGCAGTGACCTGGAGCTCCTGGTACTGGAATCGGGAGAAGCAAGAGTGAAAACGTGTCACAGAGAGAGCAAAAGCAGGGCTCCTAACCCCAGACCTCTAAGCCTCGATCAACCAGGACTTGTACATCCTGCCCAGGCTGCTCACTGTGGCCAAAACCAACATGCAGAGGAGATACATTCCTGCCTGCTAAGAATGCATGGTCTATCTGTGAAAACAAAACATTCCTATGTAACACACTTATGTAACTACCACAGGTCACCCAGCCTATTCCTAGACAATAACACAGAATGGTCTGTCCCAGTCAGATCTTGAAGAAAGAGACAGTAACGTAAACAATCCACTGTGGATTCCGTGGGAGGAAGACACCCACTATTTTATGTGTGGGCCTAGAAGTATTATTTCTACCAAAGAACCACCTTAAATCATTTTCCACTCAGGTGAGTATTAGGAACGTCAGGCTTCCCAGAGACGGGCTTCCATGCACTGTGGAGGTGGGAAGGCAGTGGGGAGCCGGTGGAGGGAGAAGGAAGCCAGCCTGAGTTGAAATATTGGCCACCACGATTTGTGGAATGAGGAGCTGACTGCACCGGTGTGGGGGCCACTTGGTGTTTCTCAGAGCCCCTGAGTCTGCGGAGTTGAGACGGTCCTGATCCAGGACCGGCAAGACCCCAGGAAACAGGGGCCCCAATAACTTCCAGTGGCCTAGCCGAAGCCTTTCACCAGACGTATGAGGTCAGGCGACCTTCCAGCCACGGGGCAAATGGAGGAGGTCAAGCCTGCACGCAGGGTATTTCTCTGGGTGACCTTGGACCGACCCAGTCCTCCCTGCTCTTTCACTTGTAGTTCTCAGGAATAACTGCGGGATGTTCTGGAAATGCACCATGCTGAGATAAAGGGGTGCAGGCCAGAGCAGCTGGGGCCTGTTCTGCTTTCCCCTAGAAACACAGTGTCCTTCAATGCTTTAGCCCAACACATCACATTCCCCTGGGACATAAGACTCTGGACAGGCTGCTTTTCAGGGTTTCTCAGCTGTGGTGCAAGTGGGGTACATGACTCCTTCCACTCTGGACAGCTTTTCTAAGGCTTGGGGACCCACTCAACTTGAATCATGGGTTTCTGTTGTTCCTTGCTGTCTGGAAGTAATAAATCTTTTTCCCGTAACTTGTTGCATATGAGTGTGGTCTGGCTGGACTCAGACAAGGTAGTAACCACTGGACAGTGAGCCTGCTTCACAAACCCCTGTTAGTGGATGGAGGGGTCCTTCAACTTCCCTGGGCATGACCCAGTGCAGAACACTTCTCTCGGTCCTCACTTTGGTCTGGGACAGCACTTCAGTCTCGGCCCCAGCCTTGCACCTTCAAGTAATCTCCTCTCTCACTGCACCTTGACCTCAGAGAGGATGCTGCCAGGTCCAGGTGCTGGCTGCTGTCCATGGAGGGTCCCACGCTAGTGTCACTGATGATCTGCTGCACCCGGGCCAGCACCTATGCAGCAGGGCAAGGATTACTCCTCAGGAAACACTCAGACTCCCACTTTTGGGGCTCTCAGAGCCACATCAAGCCTTCTCCTTCTTCCTCAGTTCTCCAAGCATCCCAGGGCCACGAGGGAGCTTAGACTCCAAACTTATGGCAACATAGAAGGCTTGGAAGAATTAAACCTCCTGCTGCAGGACATCTGCCATAGCACTGGAGTTAACCAAGCAGGTGCTTTGTATCCTTCCTCCAGACAGATACAAAAATCTTCAACAAAATGGCAAGTTGAATCCAGCAACATATAGAAAGGATAACACTTTGGAGTCCAAG
>NW_016107600.1:269294-297573 GCF_001604975.1 Cebus imitator
ATAATATAGTATGACCAAATGGAGTTTATTCCAGGAATACAAGATTAATTCAACATTCTAAAATTAATCAGTGCAGTTCACTGTATGAACAGAATGAAGGAGAAAAGTTACATGATCATCTGAATGTTGAAAAGTATTTGAAAAATATCAATGTTCACTTAAGATAAAACACCCAGTGAACTAGGAGTATAGGAGACTTCCCGAATTGCTCATCTAAACAAACAAACCAATTTTAAAAGCCATTTAATATTACAGACAATGGCGAAGAAAAATAAATGTTTCCCTCCAAGATTAGGGAAAAGGGAAGGATGGCAACTCTTGCTGCTCCCATTCAACATTGCACTGAAGGTCCTAGCCAGAGCAACGAGGGGAGGTAAACAATAGCAAACAGTTTGGGAAAGAGAAGTCAAAATCATCTTTATTCACAGACAACATAATTATGCACATATAAAATCCTAAGGAATCTACAAAATAACTAGTAGAAGTGACAAATGAATTTTGCTCACAAGAAACAAGGCCAGTTTTTAAAATTGTGCTTCTATATATGAGCAACAAACACATAGCAAATTAAAAATTTTAAATACCACTTACAATAGCACAAAAACATGAAATACTTAGAGATAAATTTAACAAAATATACACTGAAAACTGTAACACACTGATGAGAAAAATTAAAGACGCCCCAAAGCAATGGAGAGAGGTACTGTTTATAGACTGAAAGACTCAAGATACTTAAAATGTCAATTCACCCCAAACTGACCTATAGATTCAACACCATTTCCATTAAAAGCCAGTAGTATTTCTCGATAAAAACTTACAAGCTGATACTAAAGTTTATATTCAAATTTTAAAATGGTATCCCAAATAATTTTTTAAAAGAAGAAGAAAATCAGAGGAATTATGCTGCATTATTTCAAGACTTATTCAAGCTACCATACCAATACAGTATGTTAGAAGTGTTTCACAGATACATTAACCAATCCACAGAATAAGGAATCCAAAAACAGACCCACATGTATATCTCCATTTGATATTTGACAAAGTTGCCAAGGTAGTTCAACAAGTAAATAATAGTCTTTTGAATAGCTGGGGCCCAAACAACTGGATATTTACTTCGGGGAATAAAATGAACCTTGACCCTCATGCCATACCCAAATGACCACTTAAAATGGGGTATAGACAATGTAAACTCTAGAACTATAAAACTTATTCTAGAATAAAATTTGTATTGTAGGAGAAAATGTTTGTGAACATTAGGTAAGCAAAGATTTCTTGGGACATAAAAAGTCCAAACTATAAATAAAATTTGATAAATTAGAATTGATCAACATTAGAAACTTTTGCTGCTTGTAAAATGCCATCAAGAAAATGACAAGAAAATGCACACACTGAGTGAAAATATTCATGATACGTTCCTGACAAATGACTGTGTATAAATGACTTTATATACTCTGTGACAGCAGAGTATATAAAGAACTCCTGCAACTAAATAATAATATTTCAAACCACCGAATAAAAACCTTCACAAGATTTGAACAGACCTTTCCTAAAAGATGTATAAATGCTCAATAAACATCAAAAAGGACACTGCACATCACAAGTCATCAGAAAAATGCTATCGAAACTACAATAAGACAATACAAACATCCTGTAGACTAAAACAGACTGGCCATACCCCGTGTTGGGGTGGAGGTAGAGCAACCCTAAGAAACCCTAGAACAGGCAAAATCAGTCAATGGTATGAACAAGGAGATCGAAAGTTGCCTAGGGGTATAGGGTAACTCATTGGAGTGGTGGAAATCCTCTATAAGGTACTGTGGTAGTGGTTATAAGGATGTATACATTTGTTTTAAAATATTGAGCCATATGCTTAAAATGTAATACAATGCATTTTATTATTCATAAATTATTCCTTGTTAAAGTTGACTTTAAAATAAACAGCATGCACATTCAAATGTGATCTGTAGTAAATTTTAATTTACTGGAGTTCAACAATGCATTAAATTAACTCACCTTTCTGCACCTTGAACTACAGCTTCCCCTGCCATCTCTCTTTCAATGGAAAGTAATCAGATATTTCAAGACTCATTAGTTACAAATATTGTTACCATTTGCATCCATCCGTCTGTATAAATCAAGATTTTCTCAATACAGAACTCTATTGACTAATAAGATACCTTCGGATTTCCTACATACACAATCACATCATAGATTCACAAATCAGTTTGATTTCTTTCTTCATATCTGTATGATTTTATTTCTTTTTCTTGCATTATTGCACTATTTAGGAATCCCAGTATGATGCTGAGTAGGAGTAGTGACAGCAAATACTCTTGCTTGTTCCCAAGCAAGGCTTATGGGAAAAGCATTGACTTTCACCATTAAGTATGTTAGCCATGGGTTTTTATAGATGCTCTTTATCAGGCTAGACGAGTTCCCTTCTACTCCTAGTTTGTTAAGAGTTTGTTGTTTGTTTGTTTTTACCATGAAGGGTGTGGAGTTTTGTCCAGTGTTTCATATCTTTCGATATAGTCATGTTTTTTTCTTCTATAATATGTCAATAGAGTGAATACATTGATTCCTTGAATGCTGAGCAAGCTTTTTATTTCTGGGGTCATGAGGTATTACCATTTTTGTGTATTTCTAGATTGAATTTGCTCATATCTGGCTGATAATTTTTAATATATTTATCCATGAGGGATATTCATCTTTAGTGTCTTCCTTTAAACTATCTTTGTCTGATTTTAGTATCCAGGTAATGCTGGCCTTATAAAACAAGATGGAAAGTGTTTCTTCTATCTCCTGAAAGAGTTCACGCAGAATTGTTATTACTCCTTAATTAATCCCACATATCTGCCAGTGCCTGGATGTGAAGTTATCTCATCCGTGAGGACTTTCCTGGACCCAAAATACTGTCTATAACAATAATAATAATAACGTAGCTCACAGTACTGCTTGCTTATGATGGCACAGGTCCTACAGAATAAGCATTTTTCATTGATTTCAGCGTGTAACCCTCCCAGCAACCCTATGAGGAAGCCGTTGTCATTGCCTCTTTACAAATGGGTAAAGCAAGGCTCAGAGTCGTTAAACAACTTGCCCAAGGTCACACCTTCTTTTATCTGATCATCAGCTTTTCATTGAGTGCCTACTAAATTCCACGATGCCAGCAACTGAGTCCATCCGAGAGCCTGCTGCCTTATCCTGTCCATCAGCGCTTTCCAGAACATGGCCCTTGCGTCATTAGCATCAGAATCACCTAGGAGATGATTAAAAATGCAGATTTCTAGACTCCTCTCTGGCGGAAACTCAGGGAGGGGGAGGGGATGCTGGAACAAAGAATACACATTTTTAGTGAGGGCCCCTTTAATGAATTTAATGCATACTACTACATTCTGCCTTATGTTAATAACTATTTGCAAATTTCTCATTCATCCCCTACTAGACCATACATCCCTGACAGGACGCACTGTCTTATACGTCTTGCTACGCCCACGTAGCCACATGTACAACCTTGCCCACAGTCATTGTCCAGTGGGCATTTACTGAACTAGAATGGAAATCACTTCGAGCTTCACATGCTCACACCTATTCACATAGGGTCTCTCTAGATCTCCTGACAGTGTCCCAAATCCGCTATTAGCCTGAAAGGCTTTGGGAGTAAGCACTGGCTGACCCAGTAGCACAGACAGGATTCTTTTCATCAGAGCTGGAAGGATCTTTAGAAACAATCTTGGCCCCTGAAGGTCCTTACAGTGAGGCAGAAAAGGAGCTGGAGAGGAGAGATGATTTGCCCAATGTCATGCAACAGTCCCACAAACATGAGGATCAGCACAGGCATCTCCTCACTCCCAGGGCATCTCCTCTCTCCCAGGGCACTCCTTCCCCACTTCATGGCAAGAAAAAGGAGGCATGAGTGTTCCATTTAGGTGGGCTTCCTGGAGGAGGTGAGCTGTCCCAGGAATTTCATTTGGGTAGACAGGAAAGAAGGAGTTTGGTGAGGAGGAGAAAAAAGTTTTATTTGAATTCATTCTAAAACTCACAGGCAGAGAAAGGGAGGGAACCACGAGAGGGAGGGTGTCCCAAATATTCTGCAACATCATCAGAATGTAAATGTTTAGCCCAGTTCCCTATGGAAATTGAGCTCGTAAAACCCTTCTGCCTGTGCCTGTCTCCTCTTTGAAGCCCAGGACCTGACAAGTCAATTACCAAATCTGGCAGAAGAGCAGCAGAGGGCCCTGTGGGCTCGTGTGGCCCCGCTGCTGGGCTACTCTATGGCACTTCGGAGGGAAAGGAGAGTCCCTTTCCAGAGCTAGCCACTCTCTCCAATACCTGCTTAGAGCTTGGTTTCTGTTATGCCTCAGGCCTGGATCCCTCTGAGTTAATGTACAAGACTAATTTAATATTGGAATCCAGCAAGAAAGTAGCATGTATCTGATCCAGCGGGGGGAAAAAGGGCTGTGTCTCAGATTGGGAAGGGATGAGGAAGTGGGAATGATAGAAGGAGCCGGAGGCTCAGACCACTGAAAGTCTCAAAAATTAAGGCCAGGAACAGTGGCTCAGGCCTGTGATCCCAGCACTTTGGTAGGCTAAGGCGGGCAGATCACTTGAGGTTGGGAGTTCGAGACCAGCCTGGGCAACATGATGAAACCCTGTCTCTATCAAAAATACAAAAATTAGTCAGGTACGGTGGTGCATGTCTGTAATCCCAGCTACTTGGGAGGCTGAGGCAGGAAAATCCTCGAGCCGGGAGGTGGAGGTTGCAGTAAGCTGAGATCATGCCACTGCACTCCAGCCTGGGCAACAGAGTGAGACTCCATCTCAAAAAAAAGAAGAATTAAGGCCCCTCCAGGAATAAAAGCTGCCACCTTACCTGCCTCACCTCTTTTCCCCTCAGAAAGTTATTAGAATGGATCACCATTCCCAAAGCCTTTTAAAAAATGAATGAATTGGGAGGGGGAGACCTGGTTTCTGTGTCTACCCTGGGCCTCACCTGTTTCCTCACCTAAGTGAAAAGTTCAAATACACTGACTGTCAAAGCTCCTATCCAGCCTCAAATGTCTGGGACACAAGACCTTGTTAAAGGTTGTGTTCATGTCTATGCAATGTACATACTCAAAAACAGCCAGCTCCCCATGACGCTTCTTCCCAGCCTGCACCCTCTCTCCACAGACCTCTCCCCGTGACCAAGGCCCGGGTGGTTCTCAAGACCCTTCTCTGAGCAGCAGATCGCTCTAGAATGCTCAGCACGGCATCTCACCACCTTGCCACCTGTGGCCTTCGGAGCTGTTCCTGCAGCGCCCTCATACCTGTGTCCAGGCTGGTCTGGAGGCAGGTGAACGCATCCTTTCTCTATTAGAGCCGCCCCTGCAACCTCTGGGAACAGGAAGACAGTCACACACTCAACTAAGGACTCTCCAAGGTTTTAAAGCTGGGATGGAGTGGGAGAAAAGAAGACCCTCCAGAACTGGCTCTGAGTGGCTTTAAGCACAGCTGCTGTAATGGAACACATGCGTAAAGCTAAGCTGACCCAGCCTAAGCCACCAACTCCCATTTGAGCAACTCTGACCTGTCTAATACCAACCCCAAGCATGCCAATCCCACCTGCCCAGCCATCCCTGAACTCCCTGGAAGCCTCAGTCAGGTGACAAGGCCTTTCTGGGGAAGGGGCTGAAGGCATCTTTGCACCCACAGGAGAAGGCCACCCTGATGGCATCCATGGGACAGGCCCCGGGGGCTGTGGTGAGGGAGGAGAGAAGGGCTTGTTTGCTGAGTGTGATGGGACACCTCTGACAGGAGTGGGTGTTCTGTGAAAATAGAAGTGGCTGTTTGGGAGGCCACTTTATAGTCCCCCAGACACATCCCAGGTGTCCTCCAGGCTTGCTCAGAGACCCCGCAGGGACAGAGGCCAGGACCTACGTCAGGCTGAGGCAAGTCTGCGTTGGAAGCTCAGAGCTTAGAAATTCACTGTGATGGTGGCAGGGGCTCGGCTGGTTCACCCTCAGGAGAAGTGATCAAAGACCAAAGCCCTTGTCAGAAAAGGGGGAGGCCAGTCTGTGGGAAATGCTCAGGAAGAATGGGTTTTTCTAGAAAAGAGACTCTTCCACAAATCCCCCTGTCCACCTTCCAGCAATGCCACAGCCCCCAAATCTGGTAAATACTCTCCAAGAACCTTACACCCATCCCCGGACTCCAGGGTCACCCCACCTTCGTCCGTCCAGAGGCTGGCACCTGGGCTTCCCTCAGGGAGGCACGTTCCTCACCCAGAAGCCCCTCCTTCATCACGTCCAAACCTCCCTTTTCTGTGGCTGCCCACTTCCACCAAGGTTTGACATCACCCAGACAGCACAATATGAATTGCAAATGAAGTTTATTACAAAGACCCCCAGATCACAGCACTTCTGAAAGCAAGGTGGACAAGAGAAGCTATATACACAGAAACACATTTCCCCCAGCACTGCCAGGTGTAGAGATGAAATCCCTGGGTGGGCCTGGGTCCTCCACAGACTACCCATCTGGAAAGTGGGCAATGTAAAGAGGCATGGGGGTGGGGCAGGAATGGGGCATGGCTAGAAGCGCAGACCTAGACACCGCAGATTCTCCCCCAGGACACAGTGACATCACTGGCTCTAACTAGTTTGGAGAGAAGATCTTTCAAAATGTGTATGTGGACATTCTTTTCCCCTAAAATGCCATCAGAGATAAATGACAAAATTTAACCTATTTCCAGTTAGAGGTACAGAGAGACAGGCTTCTACATTCTGGAGTGGGAGAGTCTGGCATGGGAGAATCGGTGGTAGGGGCAGGGGTCTCATCTTTATCTAAAAGAGAAGCTTACACTGGAACTGAAACCTTCACCGGAGCTACCCTTTACAGAGCTAGAACCTCCCCCTCCAGAGCCATATCCTCCTCCAGAGCTTGAGCCTCCTCTAGAGCCGCCTCCAGAGCTGTGTTTTCCACCTCCAGAGCCATGTTTTCCCCCTCCAGAGCCATATCCTCCTCCAGAGCCGCCTCCAGATCCGTATCTTCCTCCAGAACCACCGCCAGAGCCGTATCCTCCTCCAGAGACAGAGCCTCCGCCACCGCCGCCTCTGGAGCCAGACCCTCGGCCTCCAGAGCCATAACTGCTGCTTCCAGAGCTATATCCTCCTCCAGAACTGGACCCTCTACCTCCAGAACCTCCAAAGCCAGCCTTGGATGCCACATTTGATGAAATGGTGCTGCTTGTCACAGCTGCAGAGAGAGATGTTGTTACCACAGAGATTCTGACGGCCTCTCCCTGCCCCTACCCCCCACATCACCCCTTGGATTGGACCACACCCCACTACTCACACACAGTCACGCTGCTGCTGAGGTCCGTAGACATCCTGTCAGAGAGAGAAGAAACGAGCTGTGCTGGAACACTCAGGCTCTTTATGCATGCTGTTTTACAACTTCCACCCGGAAATGCGCGGTTTAGCCTCTAAAAGCTCACACCAGCGCTCACAGACCCCACTTCTGTGCTGCCAGGTCACACCGTGACGACAGGCCCCCCTCCGTTTATGCACAACCTTGCATCTCAATCCATCTCGATTTTTTGTTCTGATAAAAAGTGAACAGTTGCATGGTTGATCCAAGGTAACTGAAAAGCAAATTCACTTCCAACTTTGAAACCCATTTTTGTATTTAAGTCCATCTTGGAGAGTCTGTTATTCAGAATCCATGCCACACCAGGAATTTCACAAGGAGGCTGCCTGTGAGCACTCCACTCAGAAAGAACTGTGACTCTGTAGAGCCTCCTCATTCCTCTCTTCTCCCCACCCTCTTCAGCTTCGACTGAAAACGTTCCCACTTCCTCTTATAAGCTGGGCATAGAAGGCACCGCATCGCGTCTAGACAGGGATAGAGAAACCTCCTGAAGAAAGCCACTCCCTCTTTGTCATGCTGGCTTGCTGACCGCCTGGGGTAGCTTTTCCCCTTCCAATTGCTTCAGCCAGATTAAGTCACCCAAGATGCTGATATTATGGACAAAGTTCTCAGACTACAGAGGAAGCAAAGGGTCCCTCTTTGAATGCTAGCAAATGGTTTCGTTTGTCACTCCAGAAACCTGCAAAGAACTGGGGCTGGCGCCTGCTCTGGTAAGCACGTGCCCACTGTGAGCACACTCCAACACATCACCTCCCTTGTGTGGGTCACACGGTGGAGGGCACAGAGGTCACTCATTCTGTGGACCTAGAGACCAATGTTTCAGACTGTCTAAGACTAACCAGTTTTCCCATGATTTTGTTTTCACTTTCAGAAAAGACTAGGATGTTGAACTTACTGCTTAGCTTAATTACGCATCATTTCATACTGATAAACGTACAACTCTCCACTCAAGCTTTGTGTCCTGAGTTTCTGCTTGGGGAACACAAAGAATGTCAGCTCTCAGTCCTCAGAAGGCCCTGCCCCATCCTCTGCTTTCCCTGTCTTTGTTTCCAGCCCTGGTTCTAGGAGAAAGGAGAGGACAGCCCAGGGTCCCCTTCTCTCTTCCCAGTGCCCTCACCTGCACTCCTCGCCCTCCAGCAGCTTGCGGTAGGTGGCGATCTCCACGTCCAGGGCCAGCTTCACGTTCATCAGCTCCTGGTAGTCACGCAGCAGCCGGGCCAGGTCCTCCTTGGCCTGCTGCAGGGCCTCCTCCAGGTCATTCAGCTTGTTCCTGGCGTCCTTGAGGGCGTGCTCCCCTCGCTGCTCAGCATCTGCGATGGAATCTTGCACATTCTTACACTGTGAGAGAAGGACAGAGAGTAGATTCTGCCTGATAGAGGGGGATAGAGAGCAGAGGCATTCAAAGTGTGGGAAGCCAGAACCACTGGCCCGGGAAATGTTAGGTCCACTCTGGAGTTTATGCAGGTCGCAAACAACTCGGCAGGTGCTAAGGCTTGCTGCTGTCTCTGGGGCATCTTCTTCCCCTGTCACCTTTGATGATACGCTTTGGCTTTCCCTATAACACCCTTTGATCCTCATACCACAGGGCCAGAATCATGATCCCATCTTACAGATGGAAATGAAAACATTCGAAATGGTCTGCTTGACAAAGCTTCTGCTGCTGATGGACTCACTCTCTGCCTCTGCCTTTTCTATTCCAAAGCTAACGTCCAGCCCCGGGCCAGCTGCCCCCAACACTCACTGCCCCTCTATGAAGCCAGTCCGCTGGTGTGTAGGGCCCGTGCTGAACACAGAAAGGAAGCTCCATGCAATCCACAGCAAATCAATCAAACTAACATCTGCTCTATTTGTTATGACTTCCTTTTACTCATATAAACAAGTGAGCATAATTCTTCCCCTTCGCTGATCCTTACTTTGGAATGTCTCTTAGAGCACTCCAAGAATTGTTATAATAAGGCTTAAATTATGTTAAGCTGGGGACATTGGGATTGATACATGCTAGAGCACAACATCTCAGTGTCTCTCATGTCTCACATGCACACTCACACACAACCACACTCTCACGCACACCCAGAGACAACCTCCCCCCCACTCCCTGGACAGGGCCGGGCCTCACCTGCTTCTTCACATGTGCGATCTCCCCCTGCAACCTCTGGATCACGCGGTTCAGCTCGCTGATCTCCATCTTGATCTCTTTCAGGCTGTCTCCATGTTTCCCGGCAGTCACCTGGAGCTCCTCATACTGATATGGGTAGAGGAGGATAGTTTGCAAGGAAGTCCCAGCCTGGTTCCCATTCCAGAGTTACTGGTCCAGGGAGGGTCAGCCCAGCCAAATGCCATGGCTGCATTCATGAGAGGTAGGGTCCATCTCACATTCCCAAAAGGACTTGGTGGCATTCTCAACATCCTTTCTTGGGAATGGTGCCCAACTTCCATTAGACCAAAAAAAACAGTAATCTCTCCAGGTGGGGTGCCACCCAGCTCACGGCAAGGAGCCCGTGGCTCTTCCTGCATTCCCTGTACTTGCCTTGCTGTGGTACAAGGCCTCCGCTTCATCCTTGCTCCTCTGGGCGATCTCCTCGTACTGGGCCTTGACCTCAGCAATGATGCTGTCCAGATCCAGGTTGCGGCTGTTGTCCATGGAGAGGATGACGTTGGTGTCAGTGATAGTCTGGTGCATCTGGGACATCTCCTATAACACACAAGAAGGTCTGGTCATGACATCCGGCCACAGCCACAGGCAGAGGAGACCTCTGTCTCCCAGCATCAGGGGAATGCAGACCCTCAGACTAAGGATCCACTGGGGGGAAGGAAATCATGTAACCATCTACTCCTGGGCCTTTCCCAAGGTCATCCTGAGAATTTGGGGGAGAGGCACCTGTATTTCTGAGCCTCCTAGTTAACAACCTTCACCACTTATGCCAGTTATGATAAGTGCCCCCAGACAGAAGCCAGTCCATGGCAAACACCTTAAACGGTACTTCCTGTTTCAGAAATCATCCATGTGCCCTTGGGTCAGGGAAGGGGATAGGAGACAAATGGATTTTGACCTCTGAAGTGCAGTGGGCACAGGAATGGACACCCGACTTGTCTCTTCCCCAGGGGATCTGGACATTTGGGGAATGGAGGAAGGGGAGGCTGTCCTGGTATTTCCTGAACCTTTCTTCCTGTAACATCAGAGGAGAAAATTCCTCACCCACAAAACCTAGCCTATGAAAGCCCCCCAGTGGCCTGGAATGATGCCAGGTTGAAGGCAGCTGGTCCAAAAACCCCGCTCCCGCCACTTTTTCACCAAGTGGAAAGGACTCTCCTTCTGTGCGAAGGGTGGGAAGTAAGGGTCTGTCCCAGAGCAGCTTCCTTACCGCATCATAGAGAACTTTCAGGAACTCAATTTCCTGGTTCAGCAGGTCCACCTTGGACTGCAGCTCCACCTTTATCATGTAGGCATTGTCCACGTCCTGCAAGAAAAGTCAGGACCTCTGGTGAAACCCACATCCCCCTACCTTGCACGGTTCCCTGTACAGGGCTCTTCCTCTCTCTGCCACTCCACTCTACTCAGTCCCCGCTGGCTCCTCTCCAACATTTCAGGCTCCCCCAGGCAAGCTTGGTCCCCATGGGACTTCTTTGGTTGTGCAGTTCACCATACATCTCTGCCAGGGACTCCATGCCCACGTTCACTACTCACACCCCTCAGGACCATCAGAGCTCCCATGTGACCGAGCTTTACCAACCAGCCCCCCACTCCTGCTTGGGACACGGTGCATTCCTCCAATGGGATCCAGTGTTCTCTGTGGGCTTCCTCCACTCTCTCATCCTGTCTGTCCATCTCACCTCTCCTGAATTTCCCCAGAATACACACCAAAGCCCCTGCAGAACCCAGGAAGAGAACCCATGCTTCTGGCCTGTGAGCTCAAACCTTTGTCAGCACAACCAACAGTAACTTTAAGCAGGCATTCTAAGGGAAGTCCCATTCCCTCCTCAGCGCTTTAGAAGGGGAGTACAAAGAGATTTTTGTGCTTGTATTTATCATGACCCAATAGAGGCTTTAAGTGGGTTACTATTGGGAAGTGCTCTACCAAAAACGCAGAGCAGCTTTGAAAACTGTATCCAGAAGCTTGACCTACAGACACACTTTTGCTTGTAAGAGAATGGGCCCTGGTTGCTTTCAACCCCTTTCTCTGGTTGCTGCTTTCGCACTCACAGTTGTTTTCCAACCTGTCTGCTTAGACACGCTGAGGCTGTGAAGCGCTCCTATCCCCACCCCCAGCCAAGACATTCTCTTGCTCACCTTTTTAAGTGTTACAAAATCATTCTCGGCAGCTGTGCGCTTGTTGATTTCATCCTCATACCTATTGGGACCCAGATGATACAGCAGTTAGATTAGTTCTCATTTATTTTTTTCTTTTCCTTTTCATGCTGGATTCACCCAAAATGCCCCATTCTCTGGGAATATTACACTCTTAAATTTAGACATTTAAAATTTAAATGTTTAAAAATGTCTAAATTGAAACTATGATTTCCAAACTAAAGATAGAGTTCTATAAACTGACTCTCAAACATATAAAAAACAAAAATGATCTCTAAAGCCTCACTGTCTTCCTCACTAATAATCAACCAAGATACATATATCCCTTTCCCCGTTATCACCACAAATGCAACTGGGAGATGAGTGGCTTTCCGGGGAGTGATCAAATGGCTCAGCGCAATGTTTATCTCCACTCAGCGTTTACTCTGCCACCTACTTCTTCTTATAATCCTCCACAAGATCCTGCATGTTGTTCAGCTCTGAATTCTGTGATGTTCTTTCCGCAGTGAGCCCATCTAGGTATCTCTTGAGGTTGTCGATGTATGCCTGGAAGATGGGCTCCAGGTTGACGGAGCGGGTGCCAACATTCATTTGTTGTAGCAGCTCCCATTTGGTCTGTAACACCTGGTTCTGCTGCTCCAAGAACCGCACCTGCCGTGACCAGAAGGAGAGCACATGAGCTCTGGATCATCCTTCACAACAGCAAGCCATGCTGGCCAGGGGCAGCTCAGGATCTCAAGAAGTCTCTGAGGCTGAATGCCGAGTCCTGCTGGGCAGAGCTTCTGAGCTCCCTGCCTTCACCCCTGGAAAGTCCCACAGACTCCTAAGGCTACATCTGGCTCTCTCCATGAAGGTGAGTCTCTTGGCTGCTTCCCTGCTCACTGTTTTGTCTGCAGCCGCTCCCAAGACTCCAGGTAATTTCCCTCCCCCATCCTGGTTGAATTTCCAGCAAAGATCCCATAAATTCCGGGGAAAACCAAAAGCAGGCATCTGCTGGCACTGCTCCCAACAGTGCTGAGTATGAGAGTCCTGGAAGGCAGGGCTCCTCAGCCTGATTTTTAAGAGCCTTGTAAATCCCTGCCTATTTCAAGGCAGACAAACCAAGACAGGTTCGTCTGCCTTGAAACGGGAGAAACCCCAGTAACACTCCAAAGTGACACCAATAAAGACTTTATGGATCACAAAACTGAGAATGCTTCACTTGAAGGCAGGATTTTCACACATTCCCAAGCAGATATTTCAGGTTCAGCTTCCCAGAATTTAATAATAACTGCTAAGGAAGGAAGCACTACCTTCCTTAGATGTCTGCCCAGTCCCTTCCAAAACCTGCTGTCCCATGGCCTGTCCCAAGGATCAGTTCCATAATTGCCTGTATCCATTTTTTACGGTTTTCAGAATTTTCCATAAATATTATTTATTTGGACTATAACAATAAACCCAAAGGGACAAGTGCTTCCTAACTGCAGGGTGCTGTGGGAGATGCAGCCCACAAAGCTGGCGTCTTTTCCCGTCTGGAAACCGCAAATAACCCAGGCGATTGTGGTACACCACTGGCTCCTAAGAAATACGAATCTGTGTCGTTTTCTTTTCAGCTGGTGCTGGAAGTCAGGTGGTCTGAGCATGAGTGGGAGCCGTCTCCTCCGGACTCACCTTGTCGATGAAGGAGGCAAATTTGTTGTTGAGAGTTTTGATCTGCTCCCGCTCTTGGGCCTTCACATTCTGGATCTCTGGGTCAATTTTCACGTTGAGAGGCTGCAGGAGGCTCTGGTTGATAGAGACTTCGTGGATGCCGCCACCAGGGTATCCTCCAGGCCCGAAGCCACCAGGACCCCCAAAACCTCCAACACCTCCAGGGCCCCCAAAACCTCCAAAGCGGCCTCCACCAAAACCACCTCCTCCGAAACCACCGCCTCCAAAGCCACTGCCGCCTCCAAAGCCACTGCCGCCTCCAAAGCCACTGCCGCCTCCAAAGCCGCTGCCACCTCCAAAACCACCTCCTCTGCCACCAAATCCACCACCGACGCCAAAGCCTCCACCTCCTCCAGCCACACTAATGGAGATGCTCTTGCTCCCTCCAAGGCCAACAAGACTCCGGCTGCCAAAGCCGCCTCCACCGAAGCCCCCGCCACCACCACCATGGCGGCTCAAGCAGGAGAAGCTGGAAGTCGATTTCCGGCTTCCACGAGACACCACAGCTGAGCCGCTGCTGAAGCCCCGGAATCCTCCTCCACCTCCTCCTCTTCCTCGAGATTTGCACGACATCTGACAACTCATGATGGCTTTGTCCAGGGAGGAAAGTTGCAGGCTCTTGAGAAGAGTCAAGGCCGGAGACTCAACTCTGCTGTTGGGAAGATTTCAGGGTCCCCTTATATACCTGATAGCTAGGTGTTGGTGTACATGGGTGTGGACCCACTTATGCATGGGTTTGGTCTGCCTGGGAGCTATTCCTGGTGAGTGATTATCAAGCTAATAGCCATTAAAAATCTACTAATCAGCTCTGTCCCAGAACTTGCTTTGATTGCAAACTTCTGTTTATCTGGGCATCTGTCACGCAATTTGATTTTTGTAAAATCATCAAAAGAGGAGATCAGGATTTGGGTTTCTCAATCTGGAAAAGGACCTTCCTTCTGCAGAATGCTGCTCCCTGTTCTGGACCTACCCAAGGGAGGTCGGCTACCACCCACGCCTGTGCAGGCTCACCACATCAGTTCAACAGTGAAAGGGATGATGGGTTTAGAGACTGCCGGAGCCCCTCAGTGCCAGCCTTACAGTTCTCCTTGATTTTCCCTCTTCCCCAGAAAGGGTTCCAACAAGTGTAGGGGAGACTGTAAAAGTCTTAAATGACCTTAAATGCTAATTGGAAATCGGCATCCTCTTACAGAAAGAAATTAGTCTAGGATACTGCAAAAGAGTTGTTGTTTCCCAAAATATCTTGGCTCTTTTCTTCCCATGCCACACCAGAAATACACAATAACTAGGTACTGAATAAAGACTTTTTTTATAACCATGATGGTTTTTATAACCATCAGCTGTCCCTTGTCTACACGAACACCCAAAGGATGAGGGATATAAGAAAAGTTTCTCTGTTTTTGGATTTCTGTGATGCAGGACACCGAACAAAAGTTTGCAGACAAAGATCCAAGTGTATATTGATTCAGTCAGTCAGTAATCCTGCATTGCCTGATGATTCTGGGAAGTGATTAGGAAGTCAGGCTCTTCAATGACACCCACACATGCATGAGTATCAGAAGACCATCCAGCCTGCACAGAGACTCACACTTAAACTCTACCACTTCCTCTGTCCACATGGCCAAGTATGTGGGAGAGGGACTTTGCAGTAATAAAACTGAATTTAGTCTGACGTTCTGGGTTTGAGTCCCAGTTTTGCCATTTATTGGCTGTGTAGCCTTGAATGAAACCCTGAGGTTCTGCGGTCCTAGTTATAAAATGGGAAATTCATATGAAGCGTTTTGAAGACCACAATGCACAATAAAATGTCAGATTCATTATTGTTTGGGGTGAGACAAAGATAATTCCCTTTCCTTTCCTCCTTGCCACGTTACTGTCTTGTGGTTACTATGAAGATGCACTCTCCATAGGCACCATAAATTACAGAACCAGGTTGTTCAGATCCCAGTACAAAGTTATCCCAATATAATGTAAAAAGCATAAGCTTTGAGGTCAAGTCCCAATTTTCTCTCGTCTTCAATGACCTCAGAAAATCCATAATCCTCTTTGAGCTTCAGATTTCTCATCTATAAAAAGTGAATAAGAATAATGAAAATATGGCTATTGTGAAAACAGAACAATACACACATGAGCTAAACACAGCAGAAACTCGATCAATGCTGTTGGCCCTCTGCATACTCCCCACCTAGTTTCCAATCCTATGTCCCAACTACATGGCAGGGGTTGGCTTGTGGGTAAAGAACAGGGGACTACTCAAGGTATTTGATTTGCAGTAAAAGAAAGCTGAAGGAAACAAATTTACATGTTCCCTTGATTTTTTTCCAATCTAGTTTGTATAATTATAGTCATGCAAACAAATCATAAAGCTAAAAGCTTTGGAGAGAGTCTCAATCCAAAGTCAAATGTGTCATTATCTGCGGATATCTCAGCAATGCCCTAGTTGTCCCTTTACTCCAGCATGGCCGTGCTCAGGCCGTGCCAGCTTCAGGGGGGTCTTGGTCCCTCTATGAAGGAAAGAAACAAACATTTGTTGAGCCAGATTTGTGCCAGATGCTCAATCTGCAGTTCTGACTCCATTTTATTTCTGCCCTTGCACCTGGTGTCCCTCCCCTCTCTCTCCACAGAACATCTTCTCCTTCTAGAATCTTTCACCAATTTTTTTTAAGTCAGGTTGAAAGAGAGTCCTCCTATTCTCTTGAAATGTGAAGAGTAGAATTAATGCAACTTGGATATTATGTAACACATTCTATTTCCATGTATTTAAAGTTTCAACTTTTACATAATCTCAATGTGCTTTTCTAGATAATATGCTTTGCATTCTTTAAGAGATATGGAAGTTAAGAATCTTGGTCTGGTTGTGATTTTGCCTCTACCCAAACTGGTATCCTCAATTTCTTCATCCATAAAATAGGAACATTTATCCTGAATCCCCACTGTCCCACAAGGACATTGACCTACAGCTGCAGAGAGTGTTAAGTGTCACTCTCTCTGAGAACAGAACAGGAATCCTATAGAACAAAATCCTTCTTCCTGTTCCCCATTTTTTCTTTCAACAAGCTGCCAGCAAGCCTAAGATCCTAAATGCTTCTCCCCATAGGTTTTCAAAAGCACATCTGTTGGTCATTGGGGCAGAAAAATGAGCCCCCAGTATTAAGCAGAGAAGGGGTTAACTGTCTAGCCAACAGGACATAAACTCTCAACCAGGTGTGGATGCTAACACCAGAGTCTCCAGGTAGGAATTTATTTCCTTCTCTTCTGTTCTTCATTAGTGGCATGTCTACCTCCCTTACAGCCTCATCATCACAGTCCTCCTTGTGTGACAATTAGCCATGTTGCAGGACTTCTGTAGGGCAGAGGCAAGGTCATATTTACCTTTACCCCAAAGCTTCATCCCCTCAGCACAGAGAGTCGGTTGAGGAATAAGCCTATATTCCAAAAAATCATTTCTGTGGTTTTTGGTTTGGAACTGCAGGTTTTTCCAGATGTGTGCATGCAATGCTGGCCATGCTCGAAGCCTTCACAGCCTTTCATGGGCCTGTTGCCTAAAGGTCCCACTTGGAGTTGTCTCAGGTTTCTGCCCCAGCCCTGATCAGGGTTCCCTCCTCCAGCCAGTGAGCCTAATCTCTCCTTCCCAAAGGCTCAGTGCATCAGCTGGAGAGGACTGCTGAGCCCTCGGGGTATCTGGCTCCTACCACCTTGAAATGAAAACCAAGAGTTTGGGTTTAAGAAAACCAAACCAAAAAAAAAAAAAAAACCTCCTCTTCCAGGCCCTGCTGCAAGGCTCAGGCTGCTCAAGAGCATCCAATAACATCAAGAAAGAAGTTAGGAAGCCAGAGAGGTGAGTCAGCGGGAGGCTGGAATAAGCTGAGCGGCAGGTCAGCCAGAAGCTGAAGCCTCCATGGGCAGCGGGTGCCCAGCCTCTGCATGGGCTGCTGACTCCAGGTGCCTTCCATCAGAGCACCCAGGAGCTCCGCAGCTCCCGTAACTCCCAGAAGAGATGGGCCAGGAGGCTGACAGACGCCCAGCAGGAGCCACTTGCTCAACATCTCCCTCCAGGGCATCCCTCGTAAATGATTATTTAAAACTGCTTACTCAGTGTCTTCCCAGCCCCTGACCCAGTTCTCCATCTTGGCCCAGGCTCCCCTCCTTTCTTACCTAACATCTCCTTTTCAGTTCGTTTGTTTCAATCGGCCCCTTTTCTTACAGCGAGACGGGTAGCTGTTGGATTTTCAGGTGCCCTGGCCAAAGTGGTTGTGTCTGATAAGCCAGGCTGGCAGGCAGCCTCCGTATGAAGCACCAAACGTTCCCACTGTGCAGAGCCCATTCTGGAATGAGGAGATCCCAGGACACACACAGCAGGCTTATCAGGAAAGCACAGTGCGTCCTCTGCTCAGAAGCAACCAGATCCCAGAAGCAGAGGAGGAGGGAGGGCAGGGACACTGCCCAGAGTACGGCAGGGACCCCGCACATGTTGGGAGAACAAGAACGGCCATCTAGCAAGTGGGCATGAGCCATCAGTGGAGGGCGGCTCCAGCACAGCACCCTAGCAGAGCGAGTCACCTCCTTGCCCATTGCAGGCCGTAAGCATCATGTGTGGGTCTCATTTTCCACCTGGATCCCAGAAGATCTGACCCAGAAAATGGCAAGTTGCACAGTTCAGCTTTATTCTCAGTGGGATCAGTCTCCGGTTGAATTAGCTCACTTGCATGCCATGGGCTACTGCAACTCCCCGGGGCCCAGGCCTTGTTAGCTAAACTGCGGTCTAGTTCATGATACTAGTGTGGCATGTGGCTGTGTGTTCCCAACTACAGCAGGTCTTCATTCA
The DNA here is from genome assembly GCF_001604975.1 of Cebus imitator. Taxonomy (NCBI): domain Eukaryota; kingdom Metazoa; phylum Chordata; class Mammalia; order Primates; family Cebidae; genus Cebus; species Cebus imitator. The sequence continues at coordinate 287,522 of NW_016107600.1, forward strand.
CACAGAGAGAGCTGCCAGAGGGTCTTCTGTGAAAAGCTCTTGTCCTTCCCAGCCGCTGCCCTCACTCCAGCCCAACAGTTTCCCTGGACCAAGTTCTGCTCCAGCACTGATATTCTTATTTTGTCAATGATCTGTGTAGCCACCCGAATGTGGAAGGACAAGACAGCTGTCAAATACTCCATCCCATCCTTATTGTGATTTCAGAAAAAGGGGGTCACCGTAATCATACCACTCACGCCTTCCTCAGTGCAGAGACTTCTCCAGGTTTTGCCAAATTTAATGCTGCCCCTTTCTTACCCAACCTCTCCATCTAGGGAGCCTTCCAACTAATTCTATATTATGCTGCTGCCGCTGACAGCTAGAATTCACTTTGGTGCCTCCACCTGGACATCCACAAGTTCTTCAGCAGCAGCCTGGGCCGTGCACCCCAGGGAGCTCTAGGAGACATCCCAGCCATCACCTGCTTTCCCACCCCAGCCCCACCTACCTGCCCCATCACTGAGAGTTACCCCTGCCCCTTCGTGAGCTCCTTCACCTGCATCAGTTTGGCTAAAGATCATTGCAGAAGAAGGCAGGTGGGAAAACATCCCCCCAACAAAAGTCGGAGAGTAAGCATGAAAATTAATTGAATTTTGTAAGACCAAATTCAAGAGACTCCTGCTCCTCTGTCTAGCAACAAATGTTTTAGAGACACTGTCAGACCTGTGGGTACTGGGATACCTCGCATTGGAAGCAGCAGCCCTATTCTGAATGACCTGATTGCTCCAGGGATTTTTATGGAGCAAAGCAAAAAAGGAAAATAAAACTGCTCAAAATTCTCTGGACAGAATTTTTTTCCCCCACACCAAAAACCATAGGCCTGACAAACTCTTCTTTAAAAGCCTTTCAATTCTAAAAAAGCTGGTGAAATCATTGCTAATTATGCAATTAATGTTTAGCAGAGCTAATATAGTCATTCATGCAACATTATTAAATTTATGACCTGAATTATATTTTTATGAGCCACAGGCCTACTTCATAGCCCATTGGGTATTCAAAGAAGTATATTAGTCTCTGTTTAGAAGTACATTTATAAGGGAAGCCATGTGATGCACTGGGAAGAATGTGTTTAGGAGTGAAGTTTGGGTCCCTCTGCCAGAAACCAGCCACGTTACCTTGGCATGTCACCTCCCTTGCTGGGTCCCCCTTTCCTCCTCTGTGGACTGAGGGATCTGGAAACCAACAGGAACAGGAGGACTCTTAGATAAGGAGGCAGAGGATGTTCCATTTGCAGCCCTGTGGCCAACTGACTCCAGAAGTTAAGGAACCTCAGCTTCCCTGAGCCTCGATTTTCTCATCTGTAAAATAGAGGCCCTGGGCTACACCGATTCTGTCCATTTCAGATATCAGTTTGTACTTTAAATGGACACAATAGCTAAAACCCGAGAGCAGATGCAAACTCTGGGAAAGCGTGGAGACAAAATGCGCAGACACAGACCCTGCTTAGGTTATTTTCTCACCACAAGATGAAGGGAGAAATGGCAGCAGTCAAGTGGGCAAAGGGAAGCAGGAGAGGAGGGAGAGGGGTAAACAGGTACCCTGCAGCTGAAAAGGAGGGTTTGCCATCAGGTGGGAGCTGCCATCAGTCAGGGCCAAGAAGCACAAGTTCATTATCTCTTGATGCCCCAGCTGTAAGTTCCTCAAGGGTTTATAACTCTTGTTTTTCTCAAGGATACCTAGAAGTAGAGCAGATCCATAAATAGCTGTCTCTTTGAAATAACCTCTCACCATTTCCAAAAGCTAAACAAAGTCTCTCAGATCTGGGACCACTGCTTCTCCTTTAATTCTTTCCCTTCCCTTGGCATCAGCACACCCAGGGCAGGCAGAGAACTTGACCTTCTCTTCTGGAGCTCCATGTCTAGCAGTTTTGAGGAAAAATTGCCTGGGTTTGGAGGGGTCTCTGGGTGTGTAAAATCTCCAGGCTCTCTCCCCTCCCTTGGGTGGACATCGCTTTGCTGCTCCTGCCATGTGCCTGGACACCCTACCTCATTTGGGTTTGCGTGCTTCAGGCTGTGAACTGTGATCTCTCCCATTCAGATCAAGACCCAAGATGCAAATCTCACTGGCTCTCCAGTAAGACCCTTTGGACGTCTGTATGGGTGTGCATGGAGCTGTTATCCCCATCAGGCCTCCATGTCAGCACACAGCTGGCACTTACACGCTACAGCCTATGTGCAGGGGCCTTCCTGGGACCCCTCTTAGGGGAAAGCCCCAGACACCCACTCCTTCTGATCAGGAGTCCTCTGGAAGCCCATTAATATATCCATGAACTCAGCTCACTGTCTATACATTTGAAGATCAGATAGTGCCTGCACCTCTCTCTGTAGAGGGTTTAACTCCATGCCATTCATGCTATTAAGCAGAAATAATGTTTTTCTGGTAAGGAAAAGAGAGATGATAATGACATAATTTTATAATGGGGACATGGTGGCAGGCTTGTCTGAGCAAATCCATGAAACCAGATTACTGCCAACATTTTCTACTGCCCAGCCCTGAGCAGACGCTAATCATCTAGACACACACAGATGACTTTGCAATGTCCAGCGTTCTGGGTTTCTGCTCAGGCCCAAGCAGGTGGGCAAGCCTGAAGGAGGGGAGGGCTGCTGTGGGGTGGCGGTGGGCCGAGGAAGACTTAGCAGGGGCAATATAGTAGACTATCATATTGAATGTGAGGAAGAGGGGCTCCTCCCTCCTCCCACTGCCCAGGGAGTTCACATCACCCACTAGAAAGGCCAGGGAATGTGGAGATCCTTTCCCGCCATGCAGAGTGTGAATACAACACACAGCCTCTTCAGTGCAGCATTGCCAAGGCAGCAGAGAACCACCCAGGGCTTTGTTAAGACCCAGTTTCAGAGGCCCTCATCCTGCTCTCTCTGGGGGCAGAGGCATGGACACAGGCTGCTGTGCTTGGTACTGAGCCCAGGTACAGCTGGAACAGGAAGGGTCAGCAGGGGCCCTAGCCCTGCCTATACCTGGGAGCTCTGCACCTGTGCAGTGGGCAGTGAGAAGAAATTGGAGGAGGCAGGCTGGGAAGTTGCCACCCACAAGGTACAGGAGCCCCCAGCGTCCCGGGGAGGAGGTCTCAGCAGTGTGGGAAGGCTGGGAGACAGAGCTTGGTCTCCTGGTGGCTGTTCAGGGGAAGACGCTGAACACTGGGCAGGAGCCACCAAGGGAGTGAATCTGCCTGGAAGGACAGGAGGGGAGCCTATAAGGAAGCACGAGGAGTGAACACCAGTCCTGCTGCCAGTCTCTAATGCTGCTGAAGGGCATAGCAGGGTGTCTGCCCCGCATTTTACAGCTCCACACCCTTGGGTTTGATCACTTACTCACCAGCCACCCTCCACCTCTATTTTTCACCTCTGCTTCCCTTCTTCCCTAGACCAGCAGCCAGGAGATTGAGCTCAGCCGGGTCCCAGGAGCCTCTCTGTCTTCCGAACCCTTGCTCCTACAGGAGGTTTCCACACTCCCTCACCTGCCCACAGCCGCGCTGCCTGGCATCCTGGCCCTTCTTGGGGGCACCTGCTTTCCAAACAGCAAAATGAGGAGCATCATACTAGAGCAAGTTGGCTGTTTACATTATCTTGGAAAAGCAGATTTTGCTTTTGTCCTGAAACCCAACGACCATCTGCCAAGGGGTGAGCAGGCTCCCCCCGGTTCCTCTGAGAGCCAGAGGAAAGAGCACTGCCAGGCAGGGAGGGCGGGACTGGGCTGAGACCTGACGATGAGGTTGGGAGATGCCAGCTCATGTTTCCTCACTGGTGTTTCAGCAGCAGCACTCAGCTCTCGGCCTGGCATTAGTGGGGAGCAGCTGCCCCTGCCAGGGAAGACCAAGGTCCCTTCAAAGGACCAGACGGCATGGCTCCTCATCACCCTCCCAAGGCTGATGGAGGGAAAGAGGACTGAGAAAAAACTTTTGAGGCCGGGTTGAAGGCAGACCTGCCCTGCTCTATCCTGGCTGGTGGAAACCCCAGGCTTTCCAACACTGGGCTGTTAGGCCCTCTGCCTGTCCCCTGAGCCTTTTCTTGGCCTTCTGTCCTCATATGAAAAGTGACTACAATATCCCGAGGGAAAACATTGTGAGGGATCTTCTGTTTAGGGAGAAAAGCTAGGTAATGTAATTAAAAGCAATGGCCAAAACCGTAATAACTTTTGCACCAACCCAATATCACAATTAATCACCCTTGCAAGGTGCCTTGTAACAAGCAAAGGCCGCCAGTATACTGGTTAAGGACGTGGATTTGTCCAACACACCTGGGTTGACACCAGCCCCGCCACTGATTGGCCTCTTGGCCTTGGAAAGGTTACCTTCCCTTTTGTGGCCTCCATTTCCTCATTTGTAAAGTGGGGGTGATAGATCTGACCCTTTAACAACTGAAGGTTTAGGGGCATGACTCCTCATGCAGCTGAAAATTCAAGTGTAGCTTTTGACTACCTAAAAACTTGGCAGCTAGTAGCCTACTGCTCACCAGAGGCCTTACTGATAACATAAACAGTCAACACATATTTTGTAAGTTTTATATATATTATTGCTGTATTCTTACAATGAAGTAAGCTAGAGAAGAGAAAATGTTGTTAAGAAAATCATAAGGAAAACATATTTACACTACTTTACTACATTTATCAATATCATAAGCTTATGCCATGTGTTTACCAGGTGAATTATCTGTAATGTCAGAAGTGGCAGGTGACTGCAGCTGCTGACCTCAATCTACAGTATGCATCAAGCAATTCAGCTTTTTCTTGTCATGTCACGGCTTTTCTCTGTTTCTTGGGAGCACTTCCAGCATCACTAGGGTCACTCTGCATGGGTCCCACGGTGCTATTCAAGGTTTACTGAAAAGCACTAAACATGACGGAGAATACACGAGAACCTCCAGGGATCACTTTTTTACTGTGATAAGCAATTTACTGGAGGAGCTGATTGTTCTCTTGGAGATGGTCAGCATCACAGTGTTTGAATCGCAACACTTGAGGTCACTGAAGTAGCAACAGGAGGTGGCTGCAAAATGATTACAGAAGCACATATGTATCACAGTTAACTTTATGCCATTATGATTTAATAATGCATCTTTACAGTTGCTTACATTTTTCTTGACTATGTAGGGTCTGTGTGTGCACAGATTTTGGTAAATGTTGACTTTTCACAATAGATTTGTGTATATTTTAGAGGAGTAAGTGATAAAATAGACTACTATCTACATATATGTTATGCATTTATGATGTGCCTAACTTTTTCTTAATTTTTTTGATGTTTCTAGGATACAAGCTCATCTTCAAGTTTTTTCAAATTTGTCATACAGCTCCAAAATTTTTCCAATACATTTAATGAAAAAAAATTCTCCTATAAGTGGACTGGTGCAGTTCAAACCTGTGTTGTTCAAAGGTCAACTGTACTACTTCCAAGTTGCTGTGAAATAAGTAGTTCGTGCGACACAGCACAATTTCTGGCACAACGCAAATGTTTCTCCTTTCCCACTACCTGTAGAAGTGATAGGAGATGTCTAGAACTTCGAACGTTACGTCAATTTTCTGTTATTGCCACAGTCTCCTAGCCTGCATCTTGCCACCGGACCATAACCTCTTACCTTAGCTTACAAGCCCACCCCTAACCCCATACCCTGGAGCTCCTGCCCCTTCTCCAGTCCTGCTCCCAACTGGTGATCCGCTCCTCCATCCTCAGGCATTAAGTGGTCATTCATTACAAGGCCAGTGGTAATGGATTCAGGATATGAGCCCTCTCTTCATGAATGGGTATTTCTTTTAAAAGGAGGACTCTTCAGTGCTTCAAGACACACAAGAATGAAGCATGGGACCCCACTTTGGTCCCCAAGTGAGCAGCTCTTCCCACGTTCCCCGGCTACACCGCTGCTCCTTGGCCCCATCCCACTCCCGCCCTTGGGTGCCTTCTCAAGGAAGAGCAGCAGTGGTGATGATCACTCCCTTTGTGTAATACTTCAGGTCCCTGTTGCCTGTGTCGTTTCACTTTGACACTCTCCCTCTGAAGTAATTAGGACAAATGCTATCCCATTTCACACATGACCACACTGAGCCTCTAAGAAAGTGAAGAGACCTGCCCGAGATCACAAGATGAGTGGTGATAAGGCTTGGCCCAGCGTCTTCAGATGCCACATGCGTCTGGGAGCCCCACTTCTGCCCTCTCCACCCTCATTCCCCTAACTGCCTGCTCCCAAACCAGAGGTGGAGTGAGAGTGCTCTGCCCTCCTAAAGGCTCTCCACCCGGCTCTGGCATCTGTACTAACAGCTCAAAGACATGATAGAAACCACCGTGGCTGACATCTTCATTTCTAAAATGAAGACACTGAGTTCAGTGCTTGTCAAGGCCTCATGACTGAAGGTAACAGAGGAAAGCCCAGCCCTGCAGCTCCTCCACCTCACCACACCAGCCTGACAGCATTGAATTTCAGAGCCAGAAAAGGCCTCAGGTAGACCAAAGACAGGGGCTTAATAAATATCACAGTCAACACTCAATTATCCATAATAATGGAAAATAAGAAGCAAGTAGGAGCTGTGTCCTTTACAACTTCTCAATCTGTCATTGCCACACTTCCCCCAGGGCTGTTAAGGCATCAGACCAACTGCTCCTCCTATTCACATCCCTGCGGATGGCTAGCAGGGTGGGTACAGGGCGAGATGGCCCAATCCCTGCTTCATCAGACCCCAATAATCACGGCTTGATGACTGTCCTGCTATAGGATGGAGTACATTTGCCCTGGCCCTGCCAGGTGTGCGCCCATCCGTGGTGGCACACGGCAGGTCACCCATCCGTGGTGGCACACGGCAGGTCACCCATCTGTGGTGGCACATGGCAGGTCAGAAGTGCCAGTGAGGTGGCATGAGGCTCCTGCCACACCACCTTGCCTCAAAGCCTTATGTCCTCACCATGGGAAACTTGTTTATCCATTATCAAGCCAGGAGAGAGGATTATGAGGAGAAGGCAGCCAAAAACAGGGCACTCCCTTTGGAACCCAGCGGGGTTTCTCTGATCCCAAGCACACCCTAGTAGTCAGCACAGTGTGAATGAAGACACGCAAATGTTCATCTGCAAATGCTAATAATGAATGGTTGCAATGACAGGATGAACTTGTTCTTCCTTCAGGGACATGGAGGTAGACATCATGTTCTCCATTTGCCTAGAATGCTCTTCCAGCTCCACCAGGTATAGAACAAAAGGAAATGAACCGTGGTGGCATCAGCAGAAACTTAAGACTGATAACAAGAGGGACTAGGCAACTACTCCATTGCATACAGAGTAGAAATGTGGAGGGTGGGAATGCCTGGGTTGTTGGGTCTAGAAATCTAAGCAAAGAACCTACCCTGCCACACACTTTCCCACTGTCCATGTAATTGAGGTAAATTAAGGACATAGAGCTAGGTGAGGGGCAGGATGGCCTCACCTCAGACCTGTCTCATGCACACTTCTGCATGCAGACAGGTGACCACAATCCAAGATGGAGCTTGCCTGACAGGATCTTCTTCCCAGACAAGAGTTTCCTTGTACCAGAATTAGAAATATCCCCAGGGATCCCCCCCAAGTCCCCCAGTTACCATGAACACATCCTCCGAGACCCAACTCAACCCAGATGTTCTCACCTCTTGACTGATGACCCTGATGCAATGTGGTCCTTCCTTCCTGTATTCCTCCAGTGCTCACTCTGTCCAGTTCATTGACTAACAAGAACTCACCCATCACTTCAGTAGAACACACATTCTGCTGCATCCTTGGAATGAAAAGGTAAAGAAGACACAGTCCTTGTCCTCAAGAAGCTCATTATTCCATAGGCACTCATTTCTGTGGCATAAATATACCTACCATGGTTGATCTCAAGCAATCAACATGGTGTTGCTGAACATGGAGTTAGGAAGGATAGCAGGTGATTGGCTTTCATGAGCTGGTGTGGGTCGGCTCCAGGACACCCCGGGACATCGTGTGCCAGAAGCAAGGAAACAGAAATGGAAAAGTGAGGCAGGAAAGACAAGTGAGGCAGAAAAGGAAGGAGGAACTATGAACTGGCTTTTAAAGGATGCATTGGAGTCTACACACAGAAAAGGGAGAAAGGAACTCCAGGAAAATGAAGAGGCATTTGCAAAGGCCTAACAGCATAAACGTGTAAAAGTTTAGTATAATTAGAGAGCGACATGACCCCCTCCCTTAAGCCTGACCTACATGAGAAACTGGCATTCAGTCTCCAACAGATGCCCATGAGAGGTGTCCTGTGTGCATTCTCGGCCAGGACTCTGATGGCCCTGCCAGCTGCCTCCAGCCTGCTTCCATCCAGCTCAGCCCAACAGGGCCCAGCCTCTGTCCCAGGCAATCTCCGGAGAATCTTCTCAAGGTCTCTAGGCGTCTGGGCAAGAGACAGCACCAAACGGGGTTTTAAACTAAGGTCAAATGTCCCTATGCATGTTTAATCATCCTGTTGTATATTTGGCGACCTTAAGGACAGGTCTTAAAGAAAAGGGATGACACCCAGTCTTCTATCCCAGAGGCCACTCATCCCAGGGCAGAGCTGCAGCACCTGTCCAGGATTGTGGCTGAACTCCTGCAGCCCTTTGCTCATCTCCCTAGGAAAAAGTAAGGCATGGTGCTGAAGTCAAGAGTCCCATGGCATCCCTAGAAAGACCTCAGAGGCAAGGCCATCCTGACTTAGCTTTCCCTGTCCAGTTCTCCTAGAACCTACTATTGTGACACCCACTTTCACCCCATCAGAAATTCTACTGGTGAAGTATGTAATAGACTCTACTCCGACCCCACCCAGGGCCCCACTTAGGAGAACTGTTACCCCCTGAGGTCTCTCCTAAGAGATTGGGCCCCAAACCCTCCCAGTCCCTATCCCCTCACTTTGCTAGTTACTTGTCTCCCTAGGTAGGGATGGCCACCAAGGGCCTTCTCTGGCCCAGGATTGGTCAGGCATAGCTACTCCTAATGGCCAGTTGAACTCAGCCTGCCAGAGGCTGCTCCCTTCTAACCCTTCACCACAGGAAATAGGGTCCCAGCAGGTAAAAAGACACCCAGGAAAGCCAATAAATGCACATTTCTCACTCTGGAATGTGCTTTTCTAGGACAAGTTTCCTCACCCGAGGGGCCCAAAATTAAAGACCCCATGTGTTGTTTTGCTGAGGGATTTTTAACACATTTTGTTGGAAATAATCAGAAATAAATAAGACATGCCCCCAGCCACTCATCCATTTAGGACAACACAAATCATTGGAACAGACATATAAGCAGTTATCTATATGATGTTGTGGGGGTTTTTTGGGTTTGGGGACGGGGTTGTTTTGTTTCGTTTTTTGAGACAGAGTCTTGCTCTGTTGCCTAGGCTGGAGTGCAGTGGCGTGATCTCTGCTCACTGCAGCCTCTGCCTCCCAGGTTCAAGCAATTCTCCTGCCTCAGCCTCCCAAGTAGCTGGGACTACAGGCACACACCACCACGCCCAGCTTATTTTTTGTATTTTTAGTGGAGACGGGGTTTCACCATGTTGGCCAGGATAGTCTTGATCTCCTGACCTCATGATCCACTCACCTCAGCCTCCCAAAGTGCTGGGATTACAGGCATGAGCCACTGCACCCAGCCCCTATATGATGTTATTGATGCCAGGACACAGGCAGGTAAAACGGGATGAGAACACAAAAGAATGCTTTCTTCCCTGCAGGAGCAGGTAGGTTTCACAGAAGTTCTGGCATTTAGCTGGACCTTGAAGAAAATGTTGATGATCAATATTAATACTAGGCCGGGCGCGGTGGCTCAAGCCTGTTATCCCAGCACTTTGGGAGGCCGAGGCGGGTGGATCACAAGGTCAAGAGATCGAGACCATCCTGGTCAACATGGTGAAACCCCGTCTCTACTAAAAATACAAAAAATTAGCTGGGCATGGTGGCGTGTGCCTGTAATCCCAGCTACTCAGGAGGCTGAGGCAGGAGAATTGCCTGAACCCAGGAGACGGAGGTTGCGGTGAGCCGAGATCGCGCCATTGCACTCCAGCCTGGGCAACAAG
>NW_016107600.1:298378-356766 GCF_001604975.1 Cebus imitator
CGAGATCGCGCCATTGCACTCCAGCCTGGGTAACGAGAGTGAAACTCCGTCTCAAAAAAATAAAAAATAAAAAAAATAACTGCTCAAAATATTCTGAGAGTTTAGTCTGGGAACCTTGGAAAAGAAAATAAAAGAAAGAAGAATCTGGAGGACTTGAGAGGAAAATGGGGAAAGAAGGCAGCCACTTTCAGGTTGGAAGTCGTCCAATTTCCAAACTAGGGCTGGAATCGTTACTCAAGTGCCCTTGCCTGGGGAAAGACCCTGCTACTTGTGTTTCTCCAATGCAGCCTCATTCATCTCACAAGACAGCTTCTGCACCATCAGGCAACTGGGCCAGGGTGAAAGTTCTTCTATAGAGTGACTCCTGTAACTTCCAAGCAAGAAGAGGCTGACTCTCTTTCCTATGAACCATGCTGTAGTTTATCTTCATTGAAAGTGATCACTGGTCAGGTACGGTGGTTCATATCTGTAATCCTAGCACTTTGGGAGGCCGAGGCTGGTAGATCACTTGAGCTCAGGAGTTCATGAAGAGCCTGGACAACATGGAAAACCCCATCTCTACAAAAAGAACAAAAATTGGCTAGGTGTGGTGGCATGTGCCTGTAGTCTTAGCTACTTAGAATGCTGAGGTGGGAGGATCACCTGCAGACAGTGAGGTTGAGGCTGCAGTGAGCTGAGATCACGCCATTGCACTCCAGCCTGGGCAACAGAAGAAGACCCTGTCTCAAAAAAATCTTCTTTCGTATGATTACTATGCTGTTTGTGCCAGGACGGTCTTGATCTCCTGACCTTGTGATCCAAAGTGCAAAGAAAGAAAGAAATCATCACACCCCCATCCTCAACCGTCTTCCTTGATCTTCTTTCCGGTCCCTTCTCTGCTCTAGTTCTTGCCTCTGTGCTCACATTAGCTTTTCAGTGGGTCACCTGAACTTCCAAAACGCTCAGGACTGAACACCCAGGGACAAGAGCTTTCTCCCACGATCAGAGATTCTCTGTATGAGGAAGGATTGAGCTGCTTCCTTATGTCTTTACAATTCGTGAACAGAATCAAGAAAAGTCTTTTTGTTTCTATTATTCCCAATAAGCTTTCTGAAATATCCAAATGATATCATCTTCACCCTCACCCTCCCTGGGAGCCACTGCCTTATGGTGACCAGCACAGGTACCATCATTGCGTGTAGAGGAGCCTTTGTACCAGCAGAGGACACTCCATACTGCCTAGAGAGAACACACAGGGCCTATTGACAGATTGGAAACCGGGCGTGGGTGCCTGGGAGGGGTGGGAATAAACCCACGTGAACTCGGGAAGGTCGCAAGTTGACTAAGACTTCGCCATTTTTCTGATAATGGATTGGCAGGGAGTGTCAGCTTCCCTCCAGCAGATATGGGAGGGGCAAACATGGTGACACAGAGCATCCAGGGCATGCTGAGGATCCAACCTTTCAACAAACAAATACATTTGCTGGCCCCGCACAGACGTCTCGTGAGCATCTTTACTCTCCCTGTCACCCAGCACAAGGCTCCATCCCACCGCAGCTCCAGGAGGCAACTTTAGTGACCACATATCTGTGTAGTCAGACTATTATCCATGCCCCCTTCACCAGGGAAGGGGCCTGCAGTGCCACTTCCTCCCTGCCACCGGCCCAAATCTGGACCCTATTTCTAGACTCGTCTCAACTTGTAGCTCCTCTAACTCACATTGACTTCTCCTCCTGGCTGCTGATGGAAATGGGCTGGCCTCTTGGTTTCCAAGATTCTCACTTGGTTTCCAAGACTCTCACTCTCTCTTGGTTTCCATGCTCTCTCACTTCTCTCAGCCTCAGGGATGGCTCCTTTGGACTCAACCGATTGCCCTTTCTTTGTCTAATCCTTAGGCATAATGGTCCCTGGGTTCTGTTATTGATGCCCCCCTCTTGTTTGTTTGTTTTTTTTTTAAAGAGAATAAGTTACTTTAATGGCAAATAAAATTAATGGAGAATTAGTTACACAATTCAGGGGTCCATATAATCTACTCTCAGGTGGAAACACACACTTTCCAGAACCCTTCCCCACAACACACACACACACACACACACACACACACACACACACATATACAAACAAGCACAGTTGAAAATATGTGTCTATTCTCCCCAGATGCTCTAAAAATGTCCCCAACCACAAAAATGTCCTAAAGCAGCAATATTGTCCAGCGATCTTTTAGAAATCTGTGAGTGCATTTTTTTGCTTGTTACTGTGACATGGGGAGCTGAAACTGGCATTTAATGATTGGAATTCAGATTTTGCCAGACCTCCTGCCCAGCTTTTGAGTGCCCCATAATGTATAATGGTTGAACCTAGAACCTAATTCTATATCACATACAGATGCAGAGTTTTAGCCCTGTTTTCAGATATACTGAGTGGTTGAGAAATACAACTACTGTATAGAGAGAAGACTGTATTTCTTTTCATCAGAAGCTTGCAGGAGTTTTTTTTGTTTTGTTTTGTTTTGTTTGTTACCTTTTTGGAAAATTGTGTCATCAATGGCAAAGTCACCAGGGTTTTTAAGTTGTCCATTGACATCCTGCATCTGTCTGCATTTGTAGCTGGTTTAATGCGTGGTGATTTTACCTATAGGCACAAACATCTGACTGCTTCATTATGTCTTCCATTGCAGTTCCACCTAAGATCTTACAGGTTGAAATGTGATATGATATTATACCATGTTTTTCTTTTCTGTCTCCTTAATATTATAGTGGGGACACTATACTGATTTTTTTTAAACTATGTGTGATCACAATATATCTATGTGCTTTTCTTTCTTTTCCTAACGGTAAAGGGTGTTACTTTAATTTTTGCTGTAAGACAAGAGGCAATGTAACTGATACCTTTAGAACTGCTATTCTAAAGAAAGAACATTCTTTTCAAAAGAAACTTTTATCAATAGCCATAAAGTCCCTGTAAAAATTTTCACACCAGCTTTTGATAGAACTGGGCAGCTGTGTGAGACTTCCTCATGGTTCTTCCAAGGGACAAACAGAAGACCCCCATCCCAATGAAGTCTTTCCTGGACTTCCTAAAATATCAAGAATACTACAGGCTCCAACTCAAGATGATCATTTGGAATTCTGTCCCCCAAAGTGCAAGAGAAAAGCCCCTGAGGACAGTGAAGACTTTCCACGGGAAGGAGTTGGGATAGCAGAGTTGAGCTGAGCTAGGATTAGGATCTGAGAGGCAAGGGGTTCAGGGAGAAGTGCTGGATTCTGCTGTTCTCCATGAATGCTCAGTGGTTGTCTTAGGCCTGGAGTTGTTGGAGAGGAGGCAGTTAGTGTGTGGGAATGGGAAAAGGTGGGAAGTCTGTTCTTCTCTAGAATTAGATGAATCCCCAAGCTCTGTCAGAGATGTGGCTGTGTCGGAGCCACACAGTTATCGGGAAAAAAAAAAAAAAAAAACAAGACTTTGATCAGTTATGGAAGGAAGCCTGGCCACTGAATTGATGGCTGCAATGTTGTGAAGCATGGCCCAGAAGGAGCCCTATGACTCCACTGACCAACCAGCTGAAGGTGAGATTTGTCCTTCTAACTGTGCTGATATTGGGGAGGCACATGGATCTAGACCCAGGGAGATAAGGGGCATGCAGGTATCTTAAAGTCAGGACAAAATGCAGGAATTGGCTGGGCGTGGTGGCTCACCCCTGTAATCCCAGCACTTTGAGGGCAAAGGTGGGTGGATCACCTGAGGTCAGGAGTTCAAGACCTGCCTGGCCAACAAGGTGAAACCCTGTCTCTACTAAAAATGCAAAAATTAGCCAGGCATGGTGGCGGGCACTTGTAGTTCCAGGTACTCTGGAGGCTGACGCAGGAAAATCGCTTGAACCTGGGAGGCGGAGGTTGCAGTGAGCCAAGATCGCACCATTGTACTCAGCATGGGTGACAAGAGAGAGATTTCGTCTTAAAAAAAAAAAAAAAAAAAGGCAGTAATTGTGTCATAGATTGTAATGTATGGATTACATCAATTCAGTGGCCAGGCTTCCTTCTGTAACTGATCAAACTCTTGTGTTTTTTTTTCCCGATAACTGTGTGGCTCCGACACAGCCACATCTCTGACAGAGCTTGGGGATTCATCTAATTCTAGAGAAGAACAGACTTCCCACCTTTTCCCATTCCCACACACTAACTGCCTCCTCTCCAACAACTCCGGATTCCAAAAGGCCTATCTTATGAAGAATATGCAGTTCAAATCTCATCCAGGTGAAGACGGTCAAGTCGGTTGCGGTGGGAAGGCCAGAGTACCAGGCCTTCTTTTTTCTCTGAAAAAAAGAGAATTTATATATATATGTACCTTTTTGCTTACATGTTCACAGATACCTTTTGAAGGACATGCAAGAAACTGAGGGCAGTGGTTGCCACAGAGAAAAGGAACTCATGGCAGGGAACAGGAAAGCTTTAACCCCATGTTTGCCCTTATAGATTCCCCACCTGCTGAGTATTGCTACCAGGATAAGCATCAAGCATCAAACACACACTAGACCACCTAGGGATGGAAGAGTACAATCTAAGTTTTGGGGAGGTCATCACTCGATCTGGGTATCTCAATAGCTTTGCTGAATGGCCCCTGAGGAATTCCGACCAATCTCATGCCTGTTAAGCTTCATCCATTTGAGGCAAGTTTCTGCCATTTATTTCTGGTTTTCCTTCCGGGAAGTATCAGTAATTCTCCTTCTGCTCCTTCTTCCTGAGTTATCTGATGATTTGTTCTACCCTCCAAATGCTGATGACTCTTTGGTTTACACCTTTAGCCCCATTCATTATGTGGATAGAGCAGATGCACCTGCTATGTAATTCAGCATCTTTCCCCACAAGCCCTCTTGCTAGATTCTCTGTTATTACCCAGACTAGGAAAGTGGCTCTTCCCTCCACTCTTCTCTTTGCCTCACCCCAGCCATCCTACACCTAATCTATCACCAAGTCCTAATGATATGGCACCTAACTATCTCTGTAGTGCATATCCTCATTTCTGACCTTCTACTATCCCTAAGGGCTAGAATTAAACCACAAGCCCCTATTGTCTTTTGCCTTCACCTTTGCAATAGTCTCCTAAGTCTTCCCGCCTGCAATATAGGCCTCTCCAGTCTGCCCTGGCTGATTTTTCCAAAACAGCAATCTGACCATGATACTCTTCTATTAAGTCCTTTACCAGTTCTTCCTCACCTTACGGCAGCTGTTTCACACATAAAATTCAGAGGGGAAAAAGACACTTGCATAAAGAGAGCTTCCATCAGCAGACCAGATTTCTTAGGGGATACTTGGAAACAAGACAAGCTGTGGTCCATGCCCAATTCCTATTCCACTAGCAGTAAGACAACCCCTTTCCCTACCACTGGCCCAGTACCTAGTAGATCTAATAAGTCAATAGGTACCAAAACCCCATCTGAGAACCTCGGACCCACAAGCCACAGTCCAGACTCCACAGAATGCCTGCAAAGCCCTTCTTGATTGCATCTGGATACCTTTTCAACATCATTTCTTGTCACCAATTCCATGCTTCTCCAGATGCTCAACTACCTCATGAAATTTCACTCTTCCATGTCCTTATCTATATGACTCCCTCTGCCTTGAATATCCTTGTCTGCCTGAAAAACCCTGATTCATTCTTTAAAGTCCTACCAGGCATCACTTTTAATCATCTGTGCTCCTGTATGTAGTATGTCTATGCCTTGTACGTATCTCCACTGTTGCATGAGTAATGACATGTTTACATCCACCCACCACCCAGCCCTCTAGGCTGCCCGAAAGCAAGAACCACATCTCACTCATTACCGTCTCCCCAGTGACCAGTTCGTCAGACAGAGTATTGGTAGCAGAAAATGTTTTTTGAACAGAACCAAATCCAGATTTTTCCTTTATTGTCTTTCCAATAAGGTTACATTTTAGCATTTGGTCTAACTCAATTGACTTCTTCAGTATATACTGACTTACACAGTTAATCCTTGTAACCTTATAGGCCTTGGTAATTTTCCCTGCAAATTGTATTTTTTCTGTTTCATGGCCTTATCGTAAAACCTCGAGTCCAGTCACAGCGAACAGGAGTATCCCCAGTACTGAAATGTGACTAAAGTTGTGACCCAAGAAAGAATCTAGAAAATGTGAGCCACGGTGTGAAAACACACTACTGCTTATTCAGCAGCGTCCCTGGGAGAGAGGTGCTATGTCTATTGACCCCAGAGGTCAGCTCTTCTGTGGAGGAGGGCGAGTCATCTCCCTCAAGACCTCCTAACTCCCATTGTTCTAAATTCACAGATCAAGCCAGCTCTTGTGACTGCTTTAGTTTCCCAGATCTCTTGATAACAAGATGGTATTTCAGTCACTAAAAGGAGGTGTTTCCCCACAAGCTAATGCATAGACATTCTGGTTGACACACCTATCAACTCTTGTGTTTGGTTCCCATAAATCAGGGCCATTCATTAAGTGGATAGAGCAGATGCACCTGCTATGTAACTCAGCATCTTTCCCCATAAGCCCATAAATCAGTACGCAGGAGCAGATTCAACTTTGGGTGCACTACTAATCAATTTCCCGTTCCCACAGAGCTGTCACTGAGCCACAGTGACCACATCAAGGTACTTCCCTCCACGGAGGCCCTGAGCAGCCAGCTGCCTTTTACTTTTTTGTCACTCCCTTTTCATTATTTTAACTACTTCTGCATAATACATTCACAATTCACAAACATTTTCACATTATGTTTCTTTTCCTCTTGATGTCTAAAGGCAAATATTCTCATCCCCATTTCCCCTACAAGACAACTGAGGCTCAGGATGGCCAAGTCAATCCAAGGATCTACACATCCTGCAAGCTATAGATTACTTTCTTTGTCTGCCCTTTACATAGTACAGTTCCTTATTCTTTCTAGTCCACCACAGTGCATTCAAATCCTCACATCAGTCCAAACGGAAATGATCTGATGAAGGTGTTTCATCTAGCCGAACCCAGTGCTGGACTCATGGTGACAGTGACAGCAGGGGAATTTCCATGAGGAATTGCCCCAAACCGTCAAACCATCCCACGATGGGACCAGGTGAGATTCCAAAAAAGAAGCACTAAATGCCAGGGTTGTTGTTCTGCAGTATTTAACAGGAGAGCAAACGTTCAGAGCGGAGTGCAGCATCCTCATGCCGGACAGTGAGATGAGGGATGTTCTGGCTGGGTACATCTGCAGTTAAGGAGTTAGGTTACAGAGTTTTATAGAAGAGTTTAAGGAATTTGGCTCAGGGAAAAGGCTAGTTTCCATGTGTGTAACAAAAGGGTTGATTTCCCAGTGTTTTCCGGTAACAACTAGACAGCTGTGTCAGTGTCTGAGGCTATCCAAGACCCAGCTGTGCTTCAAGCCTGCAGAGGAAAGCATGCAGGTGGCCAAGTGATGGTGTGGCCAAGACACTCTGTGTTTCCCAGTTCAGGACTCAGAAAGACAGCAGGGACACTGGGGTCCCTACAGAAGGGATAACTGAGAAGGAAGAATAGAGCTCACCTGAGTTGTGCTCACATAATGCATAGTGATCTACACTGTCTTTATTCCGTTAGCCTGCTGGGACTATGGCACCAAGAAAACTCTTCCTAATTGGAAGCTAAGGAAGTTGATCCTCAGAGAAATTGATTGCCTTTTTCATGGTCACAGAACCATTACAAAGTTGATGTTAACTTGTTTCTTTGAGCAAGCATCTACTGAGCTGTATGGAGTCCCACAAGTAGTGTTATGTCCTTATCATCACCATCCTCCTCATCCTCATCATCATTGTTATTAAAACTGACACTTACTGAGTACTTACTAGGCACTCAGCCACACAGTAAGTTCTATTCAATCTTCACTATAACTCCCACAAGGAAGTCATTATCATCCCCATTTTAGACATACTAAAACTGAGGTGCAGAGATGTCTGTAACTTGCACTGTATCACAGAACTAGTAAGTGGTGATGGTAAGATTCAAACCCAGCATATCTGAGTTCAGATGTCCATGCCCTGGCCACTATGCTATCCTGTTGTACTACTTCACAAGTATGAACTATGTGTCAACAAGGGATCTTCTTAGATTAGGCGGAGCTTTGGGTAGTGACACAGAAAGAGAAGGAAATGGGATATCCAACTCTCTATTAACCACTCTTAGTTGTTGAACTCCCCAAGCCAAAGTCTGTATTCTGGCTGCAGTAATTGCTGACCCTGTATTACTCATGCCCCTCACTACTGGCTGTTCCACATGAAGAATTACTTTTCCATGCAATACTTTCCCTTCCTCTCTATGCCACACCTTTCCCTCCCAACCTGCTTGCTCACTGCCCCTTTCAAGAAAGCCTTCTCAAATAAATAAAACCTGCCACCTGGGCTCTCCCATTCTCCACAATACCCCCACTGTCTGTGAAAGCGCTTGCTCCCTCTCTGTGATTCCACTCTAGTGAAATGTTACCTGGTTGGCCTCTGCATTTTTCTCGTGTTTGTGTGTCCGACTCTCCCACATGCCATGTGGCTCTAGTGTATTCTTTTACCCCACAAAACACCCATCCAGGTTAGACAGTGCCATAAACAAAGGAGATCAAGCCTCATGGAGGATTTCAAATGCAGTTTATTGCAGCAAAACAAGGGAACAGGGAGTTTAAGACCTCTCCAATAAAAGACAAACAACTTGCTTACACCTTATGTACAAAATCAAAACAGCACAGAGATAGGATACTAAGGAGCTGCCCACGCCCTGGGTCTAACTGGTCCTATTCTGACTGGCTTTAGGAGGTGCTTTGAAATGTCACGTGTGTGTATTGCTGAGCTGTTTCTCAGGGAAAGCACAAAGCAGAATCATAGCCAGGGGACTGAGATTGTCACTGATCTGAATACTCCATTGAGAAACAACAGAAAAGAAAGAGCTGGGGGAATAGGATGAGCCAGTGTAACTAACCATAGCTCTTTTCTCCAGTAAGGCTGGGACAGATCGACCTTGGTCTTGCCAAGCATATGTGTTAGTGATGCTGGGGGAGAACTAGAGCTAACGAGACAGAGGGCATCTCTTTATCTGGTTACTCCGGAATAAGTGGTAGAAACAAACTTCACGCTGGAACTGCCACCAGAGGACTTGACACCCCCAGAGCTGGATCCCCGGCCTCCTGAGGAGCCTCCAGAGCTCCCACCGCCAGAGACCCTGCCCCCTGAGCTGCCAGAGCCTCCTCTGTGGCCCCCACTGCTGCTTCCGGAGCCATAGCTGCTGTGGCCACCGCCACCACCTCCAGAGCCGTAGCTGCCACCTCCGGAGCCATAGCTGCTACCTCCGGAGCCATAGCTGCCACCTCCAGAGCCGTAGCCTCCACGGCTGCCGCCGCCGCCTCCAGAACCATAGCTACCACCTCCGGAGCCGTAGCCGCCACCGCCACCTCCTCGGCCACCACCTCCACTGATGGTGGTGTGGCTTGTGTTCACAGCTGCAAGAGGAGGCTCAGTTATTTTCAACCTCAATTCCCTTTCCAACCCAGCAAAGCCCACACGTGCTCCTGAGAAATCGGCTTGTACTTACACACACTCACGTTCGGGGCACACTCTCCAGACATCCTGTAGCAGAAAAGAAGAAAATTCCTCAGGACACTCCAGCTTCACAAACCCCTTCCCCATTCCTGGCTCCACCACCTTGAAGACTCTCCCCATCTGGGACCTCTCCAATGCACTCGATCTGAAATTTTATCCAGTCCCTTCTGGCCTCCCAACCCTGTCATTTTTCTCAGCAAGAGTACAAACAAGGAGAAATTCCCATATACATGAGACAAGAGCCTTGCAGCCAGTGAAAGTCACCTCTAAAGGTGCTGACTTTAGTCCAGATGCCATCTGAGGCAGCACAGATAAAGAATAATTTGCTCCATCTCAAAGCTCTTCCAGATATCTTATATCCCTAGAAAGAAAAATAAACAGCTGGCACTCCAGCTTCCAAAGTGAAACTAGATCTTTCCTCCTGCTCCATGTACCTTTCATTTCCCCATACCTAGGACAAGCTGCAATCAGATGGCTGTGTCTTCAACAACAGTCAGCTTGCAAGGAAGCAAGACCATGAGAAGAGGTTTGACTTCCAGCAACCCTTCCTCACCTGCTTTCCTCTCCCTCCAGGAGGGTCCTGTAGGTGGCGATCTCCAGATCCAGGGCCAGCTTGGTGTTCATCAGCTCCTGGTAGTCACGCAGCAGCCGGGCCAGGTCCTCCTTGGCCTGCTGCAGGGCATCCTCCAGGTCATTCAGCTTGTTCTTGGCATCCTTGAGGGCATTCTCGCCACGCTGCTCGGCATCACTGATGGATTGCTGCAAGTTGCCAATCTGAAAAACAGAGAATCCACACATGACACCCTCTCGTATTATGCATTCCCCCCTTGGCGTCCTCATCCCATTGATCTCCACACTCCAGTGAGGCCAATAGTGGCTCGAACAGAACCACTGGGCCTTACGTCATCTCACACCCACCTCCGGGTAATGCATCACCACGCTGACTTCCTTAAAAGACTTTAGGGTTAATGCAACAGCCTATATTGGCCCTGAGTCAAGGCTCCTACAACCCTTACAGACTTGACATTCTTCTAAATGTCTACTCTAAAGACTCCTGACTACCTTTCCTCTCACTCCCCATCTCTTAAGTCCACTTTGGGTCATAGGCTAGATCACTCACACTGACCATCCCATCTTTCTCTAGTAGACCATTCTCACAAATTTCCCTAAAGAGAACCTAGCATGTTGGCTGCATTCTGGAAACTAGCATAGGCACCAAAGGAACCAGGGGTAATAATGTAGCCTCGGTATGAATTGCAAGATTCAAAACCAGGAAAGCACCCGCCCTTCACCTGAGGGTTGCCCCCATTCCATACAGCTGAGTGCTGGAAGGAGGAAGCACATACCTGCTTCTTGACATTGTCGATTTCAGATCTAAGTCTCTGGATCACACGATTCAGCTCAGATATTTCCATCTTTGAATTTTTCACAGTATCCCCATGTCTGCCAGCAGTGATCTGCAGCTCTTCATACTAAAGATGGTAGATCGCATTTGTTAAACGTGGGCAGGACCCAGCATGGCACAGGCACACAGACATGAGATAACACAGGGTAGCAAGACAAGCCATCTTAGGGAAACTGCGAGGCCTTCAGCCCACTCACCTTGCTCTGGTACAAGGACTCGGCCTCAGCTTTGCTCTTCTGGGCGATCTCCTCGTACTGGGCCTTGACCTCAGCAATGATGCTGTCCAGGTCAAGACTGCGGTTGTTGTCCATAGAGAGGATGACATTTGTTTCACTGATTTGAGTCTGCATCTGAGACAACTCCTGCAAGACACAATAGGTCAGTGACTCTCACACAGCTAAAGCAGAAAACAAATTGGAGAACACGGCCAGGAGACAGAGAGAAATCTCTATTCTTCTGAATCTGGTGCGTGCAGGCTTAAAAACTCTCCATTTAGATAAACTTGGTTGAAATGGGAAGACTTACTGCTTGGTAGAGTGCTGTAAGGAAATCAATTTCCTGCTGCAAGTTGTTAAGCTTGGCCTGAAGGTCCACCTTGGCCATATAAGCAGCATCCACATCCTAGAGGAACAAAGGGCATCATGAGGTCACATTCTCTCCAGGGCAAGTCCCTCTCACTGCCTGTGTGGGGGTTCTCCAAACAGAAAAGGAGCCGTGGGGCAACTTCACGCTATTTTACTCCAGATAGATCACAATTCCCCAGCTGCTCCACCCCTGAATAGCACCATCAAGGGAACATGCCTGGCTTACTGAGAACCTGCCTCTCCACTTACTATGTAAGGTGATGGGAAATATGGAGAAGCCAAGTGCCTGGATCAGTCCAGGTCCCTGATGATGTGAAAATATAGCTCCACTCCAGATACTCCTTGGGTCTACTACCTGGCTCTCCATATCATGGCTGCTTTCTGCTTAGTAATTGGAGACCCTCTTCCATTATGTATTTCAAATATGAGTTCCATCCTACAGAATCTGCTCACCTTCTTGATGGTCACAAATTCATTCTCTGCATTTGTCCGCTTATTGATCTCATCCTCATACCTGCAGGAAAGCAGAAATGATTAGGAGATTCAGAGGAGGTAAGACCTGAAGTCCAGCATTCCAGACTAAAGGGATGTTGCCCATCACTGCCTTTCTATTATGAGCCCAGGACACATTGGCCACTCCTTTCCGCTGAGCAATAAAACCACTAGACTATTTCCATCTCCCGAGAAAATGAAGATTTCTGAAAATGCCAAATTGACATGCCTCTAAGCTAAGAAAAGACATAGCTACATACTGCTTCATGATCTTAGCTTATCACTTTCTGGAACTCTTTTAGAGCAAGAGTTAAGAGCTGCCCAGCCAGGCTCCCTTACTTGTTCCGGTAATCCTCCACCATGTCCTGCATGTTCTTCAGTTCCGAATCCATCCGGGATTGATCACTCTTCAGCTGGTCCACTGTCCTTCTGAGGTTGTTGATGAATGACTCAAAGTAGGGCTCCAAATTATGGGTTCTGGTGGAGGTATCCACCTGCTGCAGCAGCTCCCATTTTGTTTGCAGTACCTGGTTCTGCTGCTCCAGGAACCTCACCTAAAACCACAAGACCCCATTATTCCTGATGCAGAAATGGGGTCCCAGAGATGGAGGCCTGTACCTCATTTGGAAAAGAACTTCAATTCCTATCTTCTGGCCAAGACAGAGAAATAGGAAGAAGACGTTCCAGTTAACATCATCTGTACAACAAAACCCAACTCGTTAATTCACAGAAGTCTTAAAGGGAGTAACTATACAATTACCAACAGCAAAGCACATATAGAATTATTGCAATTATGTTTTGAAATAGATGCATGTTACTTAAGAGATCTGCCTTCCAAAATTTTGTTAGGTATATTACCATAAAAACTGATTTGCATCCCCTAGGCACACACACACTTCACAAGTATGTCAGGAAAATTCAAAATTGGATTTGAAATTTATTGTGGATAACCTTGGATTGACAGTAATGATAAAGCAAAAAGTTAAAAAATGGTTTATGTGGTTTTTTTAGAGCTTATTCTTGGAAGTATTAGTATTTTTAAAAACTCTACCCTCATCCAGTACCAATGTAAAATTACTGGAAGGCAGAGCTCCCCTCTGACAGCAAAAGATGTTTGGCACTGACTTACGGCATATATTCTGCTACAACAGCACTCTATACTACATTCACACTCAGCTCCCTTTCTATGGTAAGGAAAACCTTTCCAGGGTTCTTATTTGCACCCTGGAAAGTTCAGTTCACCCCATTTACATTATCTTCATTCAACAGATATGAATCCCAACTCAGCTCAAGATCTGAATAAAAAACACTTAAATGTAAATGTCACACTGCCTCATCTTTAGGTAGACCACAGACCCCTTTGTGCAAGAGAGAGGCATTATACCATTCACAGGCATACTTCTGACATCTCCTGGGAGACCATTCCACAAAGCATCCTTTTAATCATGGAAACATTGAAACTTGAGGTTCAAAGCCACATGTATTTTGACTACACCAATCCCAAGTGGACCAGCAGCAGCTCTCCCAGTGCACTGAGCAGAGAAACTCACCTTGTCAATGAAGGAGGCAAACTGGTTGTTGAGTGACTTGATTTGCTCCCTTTCTCGAGACTTCACTTTTTGGATCTCAGGGTCTATCTCCACATTGAGGGGCTGAAGAAGGCTCTGGTTGATGGTGACTTCCTGTATGCCACCCGGGGGGATGACAGGCCCAAAACCACCCCCATATCCACCAACCCCAAAGCCACCTCCACCAAAACCACCACCACTGCCAAAACCACCAAAGCCACCACCCCCGAAGCCACCACCACCGAAGCCACCACCACCAAAGCCACCACCACCAAAGCCGCCACCACCATAACCACCACCAAACCCACTACCACGTCCACCTCCTCTAGCCACACTTATGGAGATACTTTTACTGCCACCAAGGTTAACAAGACTCCGACTTCCAAAACCGCCACCACCACCAAAGCTACCACCACCACCGCCACCGCAGCTTGAAAATCTCCCACCACCTCCTCCACTGCGGCGTGTGGAGCTGCTGGTGGTCTTGCGCTGGTAGTTGATTATCCCAGCAGAGCCAGAGCTGAAGCCCCCTCCGCTTCGATACCCAGACCTGGAACTAAACTGCCGACTCATGTTGACTTAGAGAAAAGTAGGAGCAAGGTAGAGTAAGGGAAGGAGCTAAGCACTCCTCTACACCAAGCACAGAGACTTTCCCTTATATACTGGAGAAAACTGGGCTCAGTCCTCCAGAGTCAGCGGAGATGCAGTGCCTCTCAAGGGTTTGGCTTGCCTGCAGCCATACAAGATTTTTACGAGCCTCAACAATACGATAAACACTACACACCTAGCTCCCAGGATGGGCTCTCAAAATTGCTGTGCATGCAAGGTTGGTTCATGTGGTAATTATTATCAGACAAGATCTTCCTTCAAGCATTTGTGACTTTGGGAAAACAGGACCCCACATCTGATACCTGGTATTTCTTGGTAGGATTTCATAACCCCCATCACAAAGGCATGCAAGTTTGCATTCTTACCTTGCCCTTGTGAACTACTAAGCACACTCTCTCACCATGCACAGCAGGTGCAATTCCCCATGCTTGGATCTCAGAAGAAGCAAGGATCTCAGAAGGAGCTCTCTAGTCCGTTTCTAAGATCTGCTTTCCAAACTCCAGAGCTCACTCAGTTACATCCTGACAGAGTAAGGGCTTTAATAACTAAAAGATTAAAAGGTCTTTATAAATAGAAGCTTTATAAATATACATTGATTAATTAAAGGAAGAGAAGCTGTTGTTGAACAAGATGGATGGGTAGATGGTCTGGAAGGACTAGAAGGGAGAGACATTTTTTGTTTTCTCTGTTTCTCAGTTGTTCCTTTTCTTCAAAGACAGAGCAGGAGACAGACACCAGCAACAGAAAACAGGTGGCAATGGTCAGCATCCAAATCCCTGCGCATGAAAAAGCCCATGGAGCAGTGAGATGAGTAGACAGAAGCTCTAGTACAGCTTGTAAAGCACAGGGGTGGAGGTGAGACTGGACAGGTGATTCAAGCCTCACACTGGACTATAAAGAGAGAGAAATAAATGAAGATTTGGAAGGGAGGACAATGACAGGTGTCTGGAGAGCCTGATCTGAGAAGTTTAAATTGTTCCTGGAGATAATGGTAATAGCTAACATGTATCAAAAACTGACCATGCACCAGGCACTGTTCTACATAGCACATATGTATTAATTTGCTTAATTTTCACAACTTTGAGATAGATGCTATTTTTCTCCCCATTTGTAAAATGAGGAAACCGAGGCACAGGGGTTGAATAACCTGATCAAGTCTACACAGTTGGTGTGGCTGGGATCTGAAGCAAGGATACCTAGCTATAGTGTGCAAGGTCCTGAACAGCATGTTGTACGACAGCACAGCAGCCGAATTCAAGTCACCCTGCCTGCTGTGAGTGAAGCCAGACAACACGCGAAATGCCCCACCACAGAGGGCTCTGAGGGCAGCAGGCCTGTTTCAGCACTCTGAATCCTCGGCTCCTGCCACATGCAAGCACTTGGGAAGTGCTTCTTCAGTTCACTCTGAGAAAGGGACTTTGATGGTGCAGAGTTTAGTGAGGAGATTTTACTTCCATCCAGGTGGAAGAGCACCCGGCATGCGTTGCAATGGACCAGAAAACTTCAGGGGCCTTCCTAGAGAGCAGCACTTGATCAATATCTATGGATAATAGTGGCACTGAGATCTGGACAGACCAGAACCCCATGCAGGCTTTCATTTGAAGACTTCTTAGAAGCCTGGCATGCTCCCCAGGCTTGCACATAAACACAGAATTGAGGACTCAAAGGGGAGAAGCCAGCTCTAACTTCGGCTGGCTCCAAGCAACTCTGTAAGTGGTAAATCATAGATGTACATGGGAAGTCTCCACTATAGTGTGCAAGATCTATGGCAGAAAGGGAGCCTGTGAAGACCATCTGGACCCATTGCCCTGTGGCTCTGAATTGGGATGGCTGTGTCTGTCCTCTCCATTGTACTCTTCGCCATCAAGCCTGGTCCCTCTTCTCCTCCCAGCTTTTGCCCTAGACTCTCCTCCAGAATGTGCTCCTCACCACTCCCTGCTCCCCATCTCCCTCGCCATCACCATGGCACTGCTTTCTGGAACTCTGTCCTAGCGCTAAAATCCTTCGTCTGCTAAACCAACCATCTCTTTAGGGAATGAGTAATTCGGTCTTGTTGGGAACAATGGGGACTGGGACAGTCTCGGTATAGTAATGACTGTTGCCTAATCATTTTCTGACAGGTAATCAAAATTATTTTAGTTCAGCATACTCCCTCATGAGACATATTGTTCTGCACAATCGATTCCTTCTAGCATTTTGGAGGAGTGTGAGTCTGTGCACACATGTTTGTGTGCATGTGTGTGCATGCATGTTTGTGTGCATGTGTGTGCCAGCCAAAAACAAATCTTGGCAGTGATCCACACTCCCGTCTTTGAACAAAGAAACTGACATTCAGAAAAATCAAAGATTTGGATGGTCAGGGAATTGGCAGGCAACTAGAGAGCTGCAAAACCTACTCCCGGTGCTCCTGTGAGAAGGGAGAAATGCAGGGCTGAAAGGAATAAGCGCTGTCAACCTCACCATAGCTTACATTTGCACAGCTCACCCCACCAAACACATACACAAAGAGCATCCCCACAAGAGCCCTGAGAACTGGGCAATCGAGCTGTTCTCAACCCATTTTATGAAACAGAAAACTGATTCCAAGAGAGATTAAGTGGCTTCCTCTAGACATTCCAGCTAGGAAAAGACACATCTGGGATCAGAACCTGGGTTTTCTGATGTCAATTCAAGTGATAGTCCTCCTGAACTGGGGAAGACCAAAGCGAGACAAGTGGGCCCTGTCAATGAGTATACAGAGAATTACAGAATGTTCCCATCCATGGCGCCTCAGAGATCACACCATCTAACCTGCCTCACAGAGAAGAGAAAGCACAGGCCCAAAGAAGTAAACATTTTTTTTAGAAGTGTCCAAGTCATAAGTCAATTCCTAAGACTCTTCCCGTTGCTGAATCAAACTCCTATTCTTTTTCCACTGCCCACTTTCGAGGCAGCCCAACAGGGCTGGAGCTGCAGTGCCGCCAGACCAGGCCCGTCGTCTCCTGTGAGTCTCCAGGATCAGGGTGGGTGTGTGGGAAATTAAAAACCACGTGCAGAAAAGGCGTGAGCCACATACTCTCTCCTGGCTTACTTATGTACTGTGCATTCATATAATAAAGACAAAATGAGAGAGAAAGAGACACTAACATCTACAGGCAGCAACTACATGTTAGGAGCCACGTTGCGTTTAAATACCACACAAAGTCTGTGTGGTAGGAGCCCTTAGCCCCATTTTAAAGAAAAGGCAACTTAGGTTTATAGAGGTTGAAATATGTCCCCAAGGTCATCCAGCAGGTAACTGACAAGCCATGCTTGCCTCACTCTGGAGTCCAAGCCTGCTGCCTCGCGTGGGCTCCTTCTGTCATCGGCCTTCCTGCACCACCTGCACCTCCTATATCTTGCCCTGCTCACCCACTCTCCTGGCCTCCCGCCTGGACCCCTTCGCTCCTATGCCTTGCCCAGACTGTTCGACCCTTTTCTTCCCTTTCTATCCCTGTTTCTGTCTTCCAAGCCCACTTCTACTCTTCTCTTCTCTGAAAGGCCTTCCGGTTGCCTTGGCAACTTGCCACACATCCCTACCCATAGTCAAGCTCTGGGCCACCAAAGATCGCAATTCCTAAGCATTTGGTCCTGAATCTGTTTTCAGTCCATCAGGCCTTGCGGGGAAACGCCTTCATCTCTTGCTCAAGCAGGCAGTGGACAGGTCCAGATCTCGCCTCCTCCAGGAAGTTTTCCTCGATTCACACCTGGCAAGTGCCCTGTTGGTCTCTTTTCCCAAGCCCAGTTGCTGCCAGCCTCAGTATATATTGAGGCATTGATTGGCTTATTTTCACGCATGTGCTTGTGTGTTTCCTGGCCCCTCAATCACTCTGTAAGCCTTTTGAAAGCAAGACTAAGTCCCCTGTGTCTTTTGATGCCCTCCCAGCCTCCCACATGGCCGCTTATACTTGAGAGTTACCCCAGCAGTGTTGGATTACAAAGCACCAAAACACCTCCCACCCAAGGACTCACACACACACACACCCCAGAACTGATCACTGAGATGAGGCTGCCAGGGGCTCGCTGTGGGGCATGGGCAGGAGCAGGTGTGGTGATGTTTTGAGAGCTTTCTGTGGGATGGGACTGAGAAGAGTTGAGAGACATGCAATGACAAGCCACCCAGCCCTGAGGGACTCCACCGGGGACATGGGAGAGGGAAATCCCAGGGGAGTGAAGAGAGCTGAGGCCTGGGCGGAGTGAAGATAAATCAGACAGTGGGGAGGTGGGGTGAGATGTTGAAAGCAGCCGGGCAGCAGAGGAGGAGCCAAGGCTTCTTATGCAGGAGGGAAAGGTGCGGACCAAGGGGCAGCCCTGTTTAGGACAGACAGCAAAGAAGGAGGTCCCCAGGAGTCACTCACTAGCAAGGCTGAGCACAGCAGAGACTGGGAAGGAGGAAACCAAACATGAGCGTGGAGGAGAGAGGCAGTGGGGCTCCTCTTTCTTACCCTGAACCATGGAGGCCTCCTGGCCTGGGCTCTGCTCCTGACTCTGCATTTCTCTAGGCAGGTCACTGACCCTCTCTAAGCCTAAGTTTCCTTCCTCTGTAAAAAGGGGGCTTTATCTACTTTCCATGGAAACTGAAGTATAGCAGAGGATAGATAAAGAAAAAAGGAAAGATTTTCTCTCACCCTCGCATTTGACAAAAGCCAGAAGCTGATACGATAATCAGAAAAACAAAAAACTTTAGAGCAAGCCCCTGCTTTACTGAAAACAGTGAAAACGCTGGAGCAGGACATTTAAGCTCTTGACATGGGCCCAATTCCCTCATCTTGTGAGGGAAAGCCTTAAGGAGTCCATGGATCTGCCCTAGGAAACCTAGGGGCCATCCCGTGGATGAAGGGATGCTGAGTGCACCTGAGGCTGGAGGGAGCTGGGGCCAGATGCAAGGAGCCTTTGTCATCACTGCAGTGCCTGCTCTGCAGGGTGGGGGGACACAAACACTGAGGGCTGAGTACATGGAGCAGGCATGGAGGTCAGAATGCACACTTGGAACCCCCTGCAAGTCCTTCCAGGCTTGGGATTGGGCCACTTGGAATTGAGCCTCTCCAGGCTAGAAAACCTCCCAACACCCCGAATTCCCAGCCAGCCCTGCAACAGAGCATTGCTGGGCCTGAAGACATCCTGTTTCCTGGACTGATCAGAAAGCTGATAAAACCAAGGCAAGGTCTCTTGAAGAGGGACCTTCCAGCTCAGTGTCATGTCCAATATTTTGTTGGATTTGTTGCCCCGAGACCAAATTAATGAGCAAATGGCCATTAGTTTGAAGATGCATCCTGGGCCAAAGGGCTGGGTAGTTGAGAAGAGATGACATTTTCAAGAGACTCTTCCTTAGACCAGGAACTTTCCCAGCCCAGAAACGCACACCTTGTCCAAGGTCAGATGGAGTTAGAATTTTACTGAGTCAGTGGTTGCTCCTCCAGTTCACCACGTCCTCAGATCAAAATCTCTGTAGATGAGAAGCTGGTGGAATTAAATTTATATTTCCAGAGCACCTCACCTTGCCACAGCCTCTGAGTGAGGAGCAGCTGGCAGCCTTTCCCTGGGACTCTCACCAACCCGGGTGCTTGCTCCCTCCTGCCAGCTTCTTGGTTTGATTCATGAATGGGCCCGCTTGGCTCTCCCTCTGAGTATCTGCCTTGTGGGAATGGCATTGATCAGGGGCAGAGATGGAGCACTCTGTGGTCCCTGGAAGGACCACAGATCCACACACCTGATCCCCCCAACCCACTCCCAGGTACAGTGGGACTCAGGCAAGATAACGCACATGTGGGCATTTCCTGCATGGTTTATAGAATTGATTGGTATTTTCACTGGGGTGAGCTGAAAGTGAGAGACATTTTCTTCTGATGGGAGCTCTCATTGTCTCTGATGGAAATATTGTCTGTTTCAGGAAATCTCCTCCAGTGTCTTAGTGCCAGCCCTCTTCGTTTAAGTCCCGAGAGTTACTACCTCTTACACAGAACATCAAATCAAGACCTCTCATTTAGAAATTGAGATGCCTTCCTCTCCTCTCTGGTCTTTATTTCTCCTGCCCTGTGGAATCTCTGTTCCAATATTCTTCGGATTCAGGCACATGGTCCCCTCCATCTGTCCCCCAGGCCTTCATGACGGGTAAAGTCAATAATTCGAAGAGAAAAGGCAGGGCCACATTTTCCGGGACAATCTCAACTTGTTCCCAGGAGAGGATGGGAAAGGTGAGCTGTGGTTGGTCTTACCCTTGCGCTTTTTCTCAGAGCCAACCTGGATCCCCTTAGAATATCACATGCACGCATGGTCCCAGGGATAATCAAACCCACGCCCTGTAATACACCCTGTGCTCCCAGAAAACTTAGCCTCATTTTACAGTCCTGGCTAGGGCCCTTGGCCTCTTTGTGACTTTAGCGTTGGCTGGCATCTGACCTTATTCTTCCTGTATAACACAGATAGTAGAATTTCTCTCAGGCTCCACCACGTGAACTCTTAGGACGGCAAAGATGTGAGATGCATCCATACACATATCCCCACCCATCTCCACTCCCGCCCTCAACCTCCTGCCAAACGGTTAGCCAATCTCTGCTTGAAACTTGATCACTCCAGGTAGCCTCTCCCATGTCAGGATCAACAGAAAGGTGCTTCTTATATTGAGCCAAATCTGCTGTAGCTTTCCAAAGGGATATTGATGGAATTTGGATACGGGATTCATTCGAATAGGACACCAACCCATATCGATAAGACATTGTGTTCCCAGGCACACTCCTCCAGAAGTCTTTGGGGGAGGGATACAGCAGCTAACTGCAAACATCCTATCAACCCATAGTGATAAGGCGCTGTGTTCCCAAGCACACCCCTCTTTTCTCTCTGAGAAGTTTCTCCCCATCTCACCTATCTTAGCAGCAGGCCTGTCAGGGGACGGCCAGGAAAGGGAAAGGTGGGCAGAGGACCTGCCCACGTGTGGGGGAGAAGTCCACCTTTCAGGGATATGTGGCAGCTAACTGCAAAGACACTGCCTATCTGGGTGATCGGCTAGAGTCAGCCACCCTTCCTGTGGTCCCACGGAAGCTCTTCAAATCTTTGCAGTTAGCTGCCACATCTCCCCCAGAGACTGCTCTCCAGGACCTCTCACGGGTCCTCCTGTGGCCAGGCTTCTGATTCTCCACCACTGTTGTCCTGGTCGCCCTCCTCTGAGTGGGCTCCTATTTATTAATGTCCTTGGAGCTCAGAGTCCCCAGAGTGATTTGACTCCAGAAGAGCATAAACAAGCTCTTGACGTGACTGTCTTCCTGATTCCCACGGCCGCCTCCAGCAGCCGCCACGCCCTCTGACTCACATCTCCTCATTTCCAGCTGGACACTCTGAAGTCGTTTTTACACCCACTGCTCTTCACCCACATCTTCCCTTCCTAGTCCTTGTGCTCTTGGCTCTTGACTGCAAGTGTGGGACACTGCATCTGTCTGCTCCTCCTCTCCTTCCCTTAGGGCAGCCTCTGCCCATCTTTCCCTTTCCTACCCAACCCCTGACAGGCCTGCTGCCAGGACAGGTGAGATGGGGAGAAACTTCCCAGAGACAATGGAGGGGCGTGAAGGGGAACACAGTGTCTTATCAGTATGGGTTGCAGTCATATTCAAATGAATCCCGTATCCAAGGTTCATCAATGTCCCTCCAGGGAATGAGAAAGTATATCACATCCTTTATGTGACTCCTTTACATGGACTCAGAAATACCATGAGGTGATGGCTTAACTTGCTCCATTCTGGAATTTCTGCATCTCTGCTTCCCTCAAGCCATCAATTCAAGATGCCTCTGCCCATGACCCCACTATGTTTATGGACTTCAGCCCCTTCCCTCTCCAGCTCAGTTTCTCCTGTCCAGCTGCTCCCCTTCACCCCCACACTCTCTCTTATTTTGAGGCTTTGGGCAGACTATTTCTCTGTTTGGAGGGCCCCTCCCTTATCTCCTCACCCACGCCTCTCTTCCTAAGCCCTCTTCCATACCCAGTCTTCCAGGAGTCTGTTGGAACTAAACGTTCCTTCCCCAGCACTGGCCCCTGCCATAGATCCTACTGTTCCTGTTTTGAGGAGTCTGCCTATATCCTCAGGATAGGCCTTATTTCCACTCTCAGGCCAGGAGGTCCTTAGAAGCACACAGATTTCTCTTCTCTCTGAATCTTCCCCCCACTCCCATAATATTTCATTTGAGTTGTGAGCAACTTAAGAGTCAGAAACGTGTTCATTCAACATTGCATTCCCAGTGCCTAAGCCACTGCCTGCCACACAGTAGGAGCTTAATAAGTGCCCATTGAACAAATGTATAATTGACTTTGAATGATCAGCCACTTGAAAGATTAATAAGATTATGTCTGCAAGATTCTTCAAGGTTGTGTATTACTTGTACAATAAAAAATAAGAAGAAATTTTAACTTCCCAATTATGAATAATTTCAGAGGCCTGCAGAAATTTGAGAAGAAATGGGCCAGGTATCATGGCTCACACCTGTAATTCCAGCACTTTGGGAGGCCAAGGTTGGAGGATCACCTGAGCTCAGGAGTTTGAGACCAGCCTTGGCAACATGGTGGGACCCCGTCTTTATTCAGAAGAAAGAAGAAAATGAGAAGATGAAGATGAAGACGAAGACGAAGACCAGGAGGAAAACCAAGATGAAGAGGAAGAAGAAGGAGAAGAGGAAGGAGGAGAAAGAGGAAGAAGAGGGAAAGAAAAAGAAGAAGGAAGAAGAAGAGGAAGAAGAAGGAGGAGAAAGAGGAAGAGAAGGAAGAGGAGGAGGAAGAGGAGGAGGAGGAAGAAGAGAAGGAGGAGGAGCAAGAGGAGGAGGAGAAGAGAGAAGAAAAGAGAAGGAGAAGGAGGAGGGAGAAGAGGAGGAAAGAGAAGAAGGAGAAGAAAAAGAAATAATGCATCTCCTGACCAAACTGCAGTTTCAGATCACAGAAAAATTTATTATAGAAATAGCAGAAATGCCACCCCTTGACGGTACAACTTTGAACGAGGAAATGGTGAAGTCACACACACAGCCTAAGAGACCCACACTGAGCCCATCCAATGCCCCAAGAGCATCATGGACTTGGAAGTTGTGTTAGGACTCAGCTAGCAAGTGAAGGTGACTCCAGATCTCAGAAGCAAAGCTGCATTCCCTCTCTCAAGGCCTGTTAGTTGGCTGATACCTTCCTCTTCCTGGCCTCTCCAACACATCTCAAGCCTCTTTCACAAGATTCAAAATGAAGAGTCAAATTCCCACAAAGCACTCACAGCCACAGAGAACAGAAAGCAGGAGGGATTTGAGAGGTCTGGGAAAGGGCATTGAACTGCCTTGCAAAAAAAAAAAAAGAAAAAGAAAAAACGGGCAGCTTCCAGACTGACTAGGGTTTGGAACCCTTCCAAGACGCAAGTCAGATCTTCAGACTCCTCAGACCCCAGGCGCCTGGATGGAACAGAGCTGGGCTGCATGTGCCCACCCAGTGGGGCAATTCTCAGAGTGGTTATGAAGCAGAGCTCAGGAAGAGTCAAGCTTCCAAAGAATGGAGCTGTCAGGAGGGAACAGAACAGAAGCAGAACATACCTGCCTGTTCATCAACTCCCCCATCCGCTGCTAAAACGGGCTTCTGTCTGGGCAAGGATTCGTGAGCCCATGCTCTGAAATACTCCCGCCTTGAGTTGTTTACACGCAGGGGAGAATGCTTCCTGAGACAGAGGTTCAGAATCAGGACAGCCTCCCACCTGATGTGGGCAGCAAATCTGCACTCTCCATCAATATGACAGTATGTGACTATGAACCAAGAGGCAGGAACAGGCCGCTGGTGCAGGGGTTTCGCTTACCAAGCTAGCTTGCCCTGCAATCAGCAACTTCCCCCAAGAGGATCACCTTGTAGCCCCGGGGGAGGGGGGGTTGGATTCTTGTTAGCAGAGCAGCCCAGGTGCAGCAAAGGGAGCCTGGGGCTGAGACATCAGCTCTCCACGACTCACCTTGTCTCTGCTCTACAGGCACTTTCCCTCCTTGCCAAACTAGATTTCTGGGTGTCTTGGCATTGGGGATCGATACCTAGCTGCAGTGGCTTGCGTTGGGGCATAAGGGCGTTCTACCTGGAGGCAGAGGAATGATAACAATGACTTCTCCCTACCCTGCCCACTCACACAGCCTCTGCCTCTAACTGGAACGTTTCTGCTCACCCTGAGCTACCAATCCTCCCAAAAAGGTGGGAGCAGGAACAGCGGCAGGGCCAGCGGAGCGGAGCCTGGGTGCGCATGTGCCTAGCTGTGACTCCGACTGCAAGCCAGTGCCCTCCAAAGAGAGAGCTGCTGTTTGGACTTACCCACCCTGCTTCCCCATTAGAGTCGAATTTATTGGCAAAATTGCTGAGACCCATCAAGAAAAGGGAACGAGAGGGGGTCGGGAAGGGCGTGGAGGGGAGGGGCTTGAGGAGAGGCGGGCGCGGGTGCAGGGGCGAGGTGTGGCCGGAGTGGAGCGAGGCCGCTACCCCAGGATGTGCCTGTGGGAGGTGTTGGTGGAGGTCTGGATGATCTGCACGCGCGAGGACCCGCGGCCGCTTCTGCCACTCCCGCCGTAGCTCCCGCCGCCGCTTCCGTAACCGCCTCCACTGCCTCCTCGCGAGCCGCCTCCGCCGTAACTCCTTCCGCCGCCCCCGCGGGAGCTGCCCCCGCCATAGCCCCCGCCGCTGCCGCCGCCGTAGCCTCCTGGGCCGTAGCTGCCGCCGCCGCCTCCCGCGCCGCCGCTGATGCTCACCTGGTTGTTCTGCACCGCTGTGGGGAGAGGACGGTGCGCCCGAAGTCAGAGGGACCGGGCAGGGCCCCCGCCTGCACCCGCCCCTGCGCCTGCAGCCTCCTCCAACCTCGATCGCCCGTGGCATCGACTTGCAAACCGATGCAATGAAAGTTGAAAGTGTTCCCACTTGAAAAGTGTTCTTCACACTACAAAGGGATGCCAGGGTGCCTCTCAGCAACACATTTTCATTGTTTATTGAGTATATACCCTAAAGAGTTCTAGCCACTGCTGATTGCTGAGTATCATAACAATTAAGATAAGCAGACCTGAAATCATAACCATTTGTTTCGAATGAATTCTTCCAAGCTTTGCCATTACACTTACTTACTTTGATGTCTGTTGTACAGGACTGGAAGCCAAAATGCCAGACTTTCAGTTCCCTGCTGGCCACCCCCCACCCTCCCTCCACCCGGCACCACCAGCTTCTCTCTGTCCCTGGGCTCTGCTACTTACAGATGCTCACGTGGCTCTGCAGCTCTCCTGACATCCTGTAAAACCAAAGCAAGCGGTCAGCCAGACCTACGGGGCCTGGGGAGAGAAAGCAGTGGCCCAGGGACATCCAGAGCAGAGGTGTCCCCAAGCCTTGGGGAAATTTGTGTGCATGAGCAGAGGTCAGGAAGCCAGTGGGGCAGAGAGAATTTTCAGTGTTTTCATGAAGCCTTTTAGTATTGGGGTGAATACCTAGCTTCAGTGGCTTGGGTTGGGGTATAAGGACATTCTACTTCGAGGCAGAGGAATGATAACAATGACTTCTTCCCACCCTGCCCACTCACACAGCCTCTGTCCCTAATTTGAATGTTTCTGCTCACCCTGGGCTACCAATCTTCCCAAAAAGGTGGGGTTCATCTTTTCTCCAAGTTGCCAGTCCCACAGCTTTGTGGGTGCATCTCGAGCCTTGGCCCCAGGAACACAGCTGCCAGACCCACCTGCTCTCCTCGCCTTCCAGCAGCTGGCGGTAGGTGGCGATCTCCACGTCCAGGGACAGCTTGGCCCCCAGCATTGCCTGGTAGTCACGCAGCAGCCGGGCCAGCTCCTCCTTGGACTGCTGCAGGGCCTCCTCCAGGTCCTGCAGCTTCTGCCGTGCATCCTGAAGGGCCCGCTCGCCTCTCTCCTCGGCATCCGAAATGAGCGAGTACATCTGTTCGATCTGCTCCAGAGACAGTTGGAGACCATTTTGGGGTTGTGTTTCCAGAGCCTGATTTGGCCGGGTGTTGCGGGAGGCGCAGGGCTTGGTCAGCCCTCCCTGAGCACCATCCTACCTGCTTCTTTATGCTGCTGATTTCTGCCTGCAGCCTCTGGACCGTGCGGTTGAGCTCTGCAATCTCCATCTTGCTGTTCTTCAGGTCGTCTCCATGTCTCCCTGCTGTGATCTGGAGTTCTTGGTACTAGGGGCCAAAGGCAGCATCATGGTCAGCATGTGCTGCCCACCACAAGCCCCTCCAGGAGGGAGAAGCTCTGGGATGTTCTTCCTTGGGAGATTCCTACCCACCTGGAGCTGAGGTGGGCCCCACATACACACTCCAAGCTATACCAAACCTCCCTCACCCGAGCTGCAAACACATGTACACATGCACATCATGCCCAGCCTCCTGCTTTTCCATCAGTCTCTAGGCAGACTCTCATCCCAGCCAGACAAATCTGCTTCTTGATGCCCTTTCTACCTCCTTTTCACACATCTAAGCCTTCGCGCTGGTCCTTACCCACACTGAGACCCCTTCACTCTTTCCACCCCACCATACCTTTCAGCCCTTTTCCAGGATGATCTCCCTAGCAGTCAGGCAGGACCTCATGTGCTCAGAGGCCCTCCACCTCCACATTCGGTCTCATTTCCCCTCCATCTCTGTTTCTGGGTCTGTATTGCCCTGTCAATCAAAATTCACCCCCAGGACAGGGCTCTGAAGGGGGTAGGGGCAGCGTCGACTCGAGGGAATCTGCATTCTGCTGTTTTCACTGTTGGCCATCCGCCTCCCAGCCTAACGCCAAAATCCATTCCACCCCAGAACACTGTCTGCAGGACAGTGGGACAGAGGTCAGCCAGGATTGGAGTTGGCCACAGATCATCCAAAAGCCAATCATCAAGTGCTAGTTGTTCAGAAGTCAGTGACTGGGCTGTCAGCCAGGCCCTTTCAACCAGAGGCTTCACCATCCAAAAAGATCCAGGTCAGTTATGGTAAAGCAGTAAACAACAATGTGCCTAGCAACTTAGCCACATAGAGGTTGATCTAAGAAGGGAGGGTGTAGTCTTACAACATAATGCCAGGCTGTTAAAAATGTGGCAGATTATTTGGTGTCACAGTAAAAGGGAAAGCACAGCCTGGCCAACATGGCGAAACACTATCTCTACTAAAAATACAAAAATTAGCTTGGTGTGGTGGTGCACCTATCATCCCAGCTACTCAGGAGGCTGAGGCAGGAGAAGCGCTTGGACCCAGGAGGCAAATGTTGTAGTGAGCCGAGATCACTCCACTGCACTCCAGCCTGGGAGACAGAGCGAGACTCCATCTCAAAAAAAAAGAAAAGGGAGAGACAGAGAAAACGTTTTTAAAAAGTATATTTTAATGGATAACATTATTTTAAAAAGAATAAAAATCATTCTAGTGCTGAGGGGAATGGGTTTGTAGACACACACCCGAGTTTAATTAAGCTCTGGCTCTGCCATTTACTAGCTACAAGGCCTTAGGGAAATTAAGTAATCTCACACTCTATATTATCTATTATAAAATGGTGATAATGAAATTCTTATCTCATTTGTTGTTGTAAGGATTAAATGAAATAATATGTATTATGTAATGCACTTTATGCAGTGCCTGACACATACGAGTTCTCAATAAATGTTTACTTTTAATTAAAACTAATGGCAAGAACCTCAATTACTTTTGCGCCAGCCTAATAGCGACAAAGAACTGATAGAAGAGATATTAACATATTAATAGTGGTACTGAGAGATGGGTAATCTTTACATGTCATTTCTAGAATTTGTATAACAAATGTATTTTACTTTAGAAATAAGAGAAAGACAATGCAATAAGAGAAAGACAATTCTGGGAGGAATCTGTTTTTCTGGGCACTGGGCCTGGGGACCACACCCACCTTGGTCTGGTACAGAGCTTCAGCCTCGTCCTTGCTCCTCTGTGCGATCAGCTCGTACTGGGTCCGCACTGCGTCAATGATGCTGTCCAGGTCCAGGGAGCGGTTATTGTCCATGGACAGGATGACATTGGTGTCGCTGATGTGAGTCTGCATCTGAGACAGCTCCTGCGAGGCATGGTGCACAGGCTGACTCCTTCCATTCTCCTCGGGGGGCCTCAGTTTTCCTCTGCTGCTCCCTCAAGGTTCTTGGGGGAAGCCAGAAGCCTGGGCCAGGTAGTCTTGGGGAAACGCTCTTGAAATTGTTGTGTGCAATGAGAGATCATGGGGACAGTCTTAACTGCCTCCAGGGGGAAGGAAGGAGCCTGAGCCCGGAGCCCTTCAGATACCATCTCCCCATCCCACCTCTCCTGCAGCCGCTACTCTGCCTTGCTCTGACTTGGCCGCCATCATGAGCTGGGCCCCTTGGCAGGCATGCTTGCTCCTCAAAACCACATGGGCTCACCGAGGCAGTAGAATGGACTCCAGTCTCCAGTTGGGGAGCCACTTGGACTTCTGAGTCTTGGCTCTATCACGGACTAGCTAGGTAACCAAGCTAGTAATTTAGTCCCTCAGTGCCTTAGTTTTCCCATCTGTAGAATGGAGATACCCATAACATAAGCCTCTAACACAGCATCTGGCCCAGGGCAGGAACCCCCAAGTTAGACACAGACAAAAGAGGGCTGAGTAGCGGAGTGTCTGATCCCTCACCACTAAGGTCAGGATCTGCTCCCTGTAAGACTCACACTGTCACTTCCCACACAGTTCCCTAACAGCTCCATCAACTCCCCAGAATTAATGAAGATTTCTGGTTGGTTTTGCCCCTATATGTCTTGTTGATTTCCCAGACAGATTGGAAGCCATGAACCAGGGACAGTTTCACCTCTACCTAACTCAGGATTCTCCCAGCCTTCCATCTCCATGGCCCCAACCTGGGGATTCTGAGGACTGGGGTGGAGAGGATGGCTGACTCCAGGCCCACAGAGTCGAGGTACCTGGGGAGAAGAGTCCCTAGTGGGTAGTGTTGAGTTTCAGCCATCCCCTTACAGCCCATACTCCTTGTGAGATGTGGGAAAAGAAAGGAGGTTCTTATAAAGGCTTCACTCACCGTCAGAAATAAATGTTTCAAGAAATTGACCTCCCCAGTCAGAGTGTCCACCCTGGACTGCAGGTCCACTTTGCTCACATAAGCGGCGTCCACATCCTGAATAGCAGGCAGAAGCAGTTTGACTTTATTGCCCAGGCATTCCCTGCCACCAGCTCACTGATGGCTCAGACAAGTGGCAGAGCCACTCTGGGTTTATTTCCTTACTTAAAAAATTCGTCATCTCTCTCAAATAAAGGACCCACAAGTCCCGGCTTTCCTGGCCAGAAGGAGATGTGACACCAACCTCCACATCCCAGTCAGTCACACCCAGCACCCCAGGTCCTTCCCTGTGTCCCAAGGCTACAAATAACTGACACTCAAAAGTGTTTTTAGTCACAAGAGCGAGTGTTTATTGACTGCTAGGGGTGTGGAGGCACAGTACTAAGAACTTATTAAGCCTCATTTCATCCAAACCGGCCATTTCACTTAATTTCACTTTCAGGACCCCAGAGAGATAAGAACTCAAGGCTTCCTAAGGAGTCATTATCAGTGTGGGTTCCAGTGTAAGGGCTCTGCATTCAGCATCGCACATGGCAAGCTGGCCCCAGAGGCCACCCTGCCCTTGTGCAGAGCATCCCACAGGGATTCCTCACTCCCCTCAGCCTCCTGGGTCCACAGCCACCCTTGGGACACCTCTTTCCCTCACCTTCTTCAGGACGACAAAGTCATTCTCACTGCCAGTCCTCTTGTTGATTTCGTCCTCATACCTGTCGGGGAGGCAAAGACCACAGACAGGCTGCAGGCTGACCTTGGTTGCCTGAGGTTTCTCTTCTCAGCAGAAAACTTGGACTTCCCCAAACCTCTGCTGTCCTGGACTCAGAGAACCCTGCTAAAGGTGCTGGCTGCCCATTGCCAGAGGCTGGCGTTCTCATCGATGAGGGCAGAGCCAGCTCCTGGGTCTTTGGGCCAACAGAGGGGACCCCGGGCCAACATGGAAAACCCAGAGCCGCAGAGAATGCCCCTGGAATGTCTTTTTATCTTAATGTTTTACCTTTGTAAATGTGTCAAACTCATTCATTCTTTAAAATTGAGAACATCAAATCACAACCACTTTTACTAATTTTTTTTTTTTTTTTTTGAGACAGAGTTTTACTCTTGTGGGCCAGGCTGGAGTTCAGCAGTGCAATCTCGGCTCACTGCAGCATCCACCTCCCAGGTTCAAGCAATTCTCCTGCCTCAGCCTCCCAAGTGGCTGGGACTACAGGCACCCACCACCACACCTGGCTAATTTTTTGTATTTTTAGTAGAGACAGGGTTTCACTGTGTTGGCCAAGATGATCTCAATCTCCTGACCTCGTGACCCGCCCGCCTTGGACTCCCAAAGTGCTAGGATTACAGGCATGAGCCACTGCGACCGGCCTTTACTAAATATTTTTAAAGAGAAAAAATTAACCTACAATTCTGTGCCCCGCCCCCCACCAGCACCTCCAGTGTGGATTTCATTTCTCCCTTGTTGACTCACACACACTTGGACCTC
This sequence comes from Cebus imitator, assembly GCF_001604975.1. Classification (NCBI taxonomy): domain Eukaryota; kingdom Metazoa; phylum Chordata; class Mammalia; order Primates; family Cebidae; genus Cebus; species Cebus imitator. The sequence continues at coordinate 329,107 of NW_016107600.1, forward strand.
CACTGGCATGACACAGTAAGCCTGCCAAGGTGGTGGGAGAGAAGCGCCCTGCGCCCCACGTGGGGAAGCAGAGGGAGGGAGAGGCTCAGCTGCCTGCACAGCCCAAGAGCAGCTGATGTGGAATCCAACAACTCCTGTGACCCCTACTGTTTGTAGTCACAATAGCGAGTGTTTGCCGACTGCTCGGGGTGTGTAGGCACAGTAGTCAGAACTTGTTAAGCATCATTTCATCCAGACCGGCAGTTCTCAAAGTGTGATCCCCAGTCGGCGAGCATCAGCATCACTTGGAAACATGTGAGAAGTACAAACATTCTTGCCCCATCCCGGATCTGCTGAATAAAAAACCCAAGGGGCAGAGCCCAGCAATTTGATTCCAGCAAACTGATGCATGCTCAAGTTTGAGAACCACAGATCTGCCCACAACAATCCAACAAGGGAGGTTCTCGCTATTCCCACATCACCAATGTGAAAACTAGAGGCTGAAATGATGAATTTGTGGGCAGCTAGTAAGTGGCAGAGCCCACACTGGAACTCGGGCTTATTTGGCTCCAACCTCCATGAAGCTATCCTGCCCCTCCCCACCCAATACTAGTGGGCCCCCAATATCATTCTACCTGGGTTGCCACATACAAAACAGCGCCTCCTGCAGTTGTGCAGAGGAAAGCCTGCATGCCCTGCCCTCCCCGCTCCCTACCGCACCCTTACACAAAAACACTGAAGCAGAATGTCTTGCCCCTGTGACCAGTTTCCAGCCATGCTCCTTCTCCCCTGCTTTGCCCTGCCTGGAGTCTCACTTGCTCTTGTAGTCCTCCACGACATCCTGCATGCTCCTGACCTCCATGTTCTGGCGCATCTGCTCCGCATTGAGAAAATCCACCTGCCTCTGCAGGCCACCGATGTAGCTCTCCAAGAGCGGCTCCAGATTGTTGGTCCGAGTTGAGGTGTTCACCTGCTGCAGCAACTCCCATTTTGTTTGTAGTACCTGGTTCTGCTGCTCCAGGAATCGCACCTAAGAGCAAGAGACCCCCGTCCGCCCCAGGCCAGGGGTCAGAGAAGCTCCCCCGTGAGTAGCGAGATCCATAGCCCCACAACACATCCAGACCTCAGAGAATCAGGATGGCCCCTCCAAAGATCAGAGAGCTTCCTTTTCTCTGGGATCGAGACTCACAGAGGGCAATGTGGTTTCTGACGGCCAATGGCTGTAAGGTCAACTTGCCTAAAATTGACACTAAACTCGCTCTGGTTTTGAAGGTAAATCGCCCCCAACAGTGTGCCTTCATTTACATCACAGAGCGCTCAGCCTCCACACTCAATTTATCCATGCCAACCTAAGGAAATGGTGTTTCGGAGCATCTGAGACACTGGCAAGCCCAAGGTCTCCTTTCACTTTGTGGTCAAATGCGTTATGTGACAGAGGAGAGGAAGAAAGAAGAGACGGGGATCAATTTGGCTTAGAACAGCAAACGAATTCCTGAGCAAACTTGCTTGGGTGCCCCTGCCCTGCAGCCGCCACCACCGCTGCTGTCTGCCAAGATGTTTGTCAGGGAAGTAACTCATTTAAAAGCTTTTACAATGAAGACAGAATTTTAAGGCAAATGTTCTCTTTTTTTTTTTTAAGTCTAATGCATTCAAGTGTCCCAAAGTGAGGACTTCGGGTTTTCAGGTGTTTGAGAACTCCCCACTTTTTTATTTCCCGGGAAATGGAAAGTGGACACCACCCGGTATTTTCACCGCCTCTTCTCCCAAAACTGTGGATATGAAGGTTAGATATGGGGTCCAGTGAGGTGGCTGGCTTGTCCTTCGCATGGTAATGACCAGCGTCCCCCTTTCCTCTGCCGGTTACACACTGTGGAGCCTCCGCTCCAATGCCCTGATAGAAGCAGTGGTACCACCTCCGGACTCTGCTCTGGTGCACACGGGAGTGCACGTACAAAAACACACACCCTCCACAATCTGACTCCTTTATACCGGTGTCTCCCCTGGGCAAGTGCAAAGGGGCAAACCCACTGCTTTGTGTGGTCAGAATGGAACCCTGAAGACACTCCCCTCCTATGTAACACTAACGAGGGTCCCCCAAGTTCCCCGACCCTTGAGACTCTGCCCGTCTGAGGGGCCATAGTTCCCTTTGGATTCTGACTCTAGGTTGGAAAATGTTTGCAGACAACACCATCTCCCATGGCTCATTTTTGCTAGCCTTATCAAAGCAAGAGATTAGGCAAGCGGCTTTCCCAGGCTTGTCAGCAGAGCTTACAACACCATGAGAAATTCCTGCCACTCTCTATTTTTACTCTGTGGTGGCACTCCCAGGGCGTGGAGAAATCAATTCAGCACTCATTCACTGTGCTCAGTGGCAGCGGCATTGTAGGGACCAAAAGAAAGAATCCTGTGGTCCCGTGGAGAGTCCACATAAAACAATGAGGGAGCAGTGAGACAACTCTGAGTGCGCTGGCTGTAGCCCAGGTACCCACCAGCAATATCCCAGGAGCTCATAGAAGACATTGTGGTTCCCATCAGGCCACCCAAACTGCAAATGCAGAGTCTGGCTACAGGGAGTACCTTAACCACAGGACAATCAGTGAAAGCCATTGTGTTTTTTCCCCAGGTTCCTCAAAACACTCGTCGTCTGTGTCCCACCAGCAAAACTCAAGGGCAGCTCGGCTAGCACCGATGGGATGAAGCGTGCTGCTGAGCTGCCTTCTCACCCACCCTCTACTTCAGTGGCCTCCCCTGCCCAGGGACCTCCCAGTGCCCCCAGCACCCCGGGTCTTCCCAACTCTGCCCAGCAAACTCCTACTCACCCTTAGCCCTCAGTTGAGGTGGCATCCCACCAGTGTGTCCCCTTGGCAGCCCCTTGTTCCTTCCCTCTCTAGATCCTCTGAGACTTGCAGTCATGTGGCAGTGTGTGAGCATCTGTGTCCCAGGCTGCACTGAGACCCCATGAGGGCAGGCCTATGTCTACTTTGTTCTTCAGAGGATACAGTGGACCCATGGACACAAAACGCCCAACACAGAGAAGACAAAAAGTGCTGTGCACTGATGAAGCGCAGGGGTCTTAGAATCGCCTGCTGCTGTGGGCTCTCCAGGCCACTCGCCACCCCTGGCATAGAGGCCTAAGGGTCAGCTAAGCAAGGCCAGACCAGTGTCCAGGGGGAAGAGCCGGACCCCTCCTTTCCTTCCTGAGGCCCTGTCCCCTTGTCACTGGTTCCAGAAAGCCTTTGGCTCCGTTTCCACTCTCTGAGCACCCAGCCCTGACCCCTGAGGGGCTGACCCAATTTGTCATCCAGCAGCTATTCATTGAGCATTTCCCATGTGCCAGGCACTATTCTGGGTGCTAGGGATTTGGTAATAAACAAAATAGACAAAATCCCTGCTTTCTAAGAGTTCACATTCTATTTAGGGGATAACAGTAACAAAATAATATGCAAAAAACACAGTCCTCACAGGGCTGCAGGGACTGTGGAGTAACACAGGGCTGGGGCATCGGAACGCAGAGGTGGTGTCAGGAAGGAGCCCACTGAAACTGTAGCATCTGAGCAAAGACCCACAGGAGCTGAGAGGAAGCTGAGCCTCTCTTTGCAGGGAAGAGTTCAAAGCAGGGGGAACGGCCAGTGCAAAGACCTGGAGACAGGACCGAGCCTTGGAGGCTGGTGGGCGAGAGGAGAGCAGGAGAAGAGGCAGAGGGGCGCAGGACACTGCAGACAGCAATGAGTCGGCGGCCTGGGGCTGTTTTCCAGGCCTCACTCTGCTCGCTAGCCATTGCAGCCTGAAAGCTGGTCCGCCCAGGGAGGGCAATGTGATTTGATTCCACAAATGCAAGTGTGGGGTTAGCAGCAGCTGTGAGTTGAAGGGCAGATAATATAGGGATTGTATGATTTGGGATTTTCTTCCAATTGAGACAAGAAGGCATTGAAGGGTTCCAGTGGAAGAGCCGTGTGACAAGCTTTTAAAGGAGGGCTCTGCTGCAGTGTTGAGAATAGGCTATCCAGGGTCAAGTGTGAAAGCAGGAAGACCAGTTTGGAAAGCAGAGTCGGAAGTCACCTGTCGTAGAAGCCTTCTCCCTTCCAGCCAGGCCACAGCCCACCTGGCTGAGGAGCCTCTCCTCAGTCATCATAGGCCGTGCCCTTAGAAGGGCAGGAGGACAAGATCTCCTGCACGTTAGCCTCTGCCCTCTGCCCCATGCCATACAACTGGCAGACATCCTGTTCACGGCAGGGGCCATCATCGGATGAGCCTCAGGAGGTCAGTTGCCAGTGGCCTCTGGTCATTTCCCAGCCCTCCCTTCTCCTTGCTCCTCTCTTGGCCCAGCCATGACCTCCCAGTAGCGACTCCTTGCTCCAGTGAAACCCTTTGACCCCTGTCTGTGCCTGAAGTGTGGTGATACTTAGCCAGATTTCCCACGCAGCATGATCAGAAGCCACGAGCACACACTGCTGTGTTGCGCTCCTTTTTGGCAGCCTCTGGGCCTCGGCACAACCACCCTCCCCCACCCACTCACACACTGTCCCATCTCCAGCCTCTGCCCAGGTATCAGAGGTCTGCCCTGCCACCTAGCACGGCCTCTGGCCACAGCTACCCTGCAGTCAGGCCACAGGTCAAGCCTGGCCTCAGCACTGAACTCCTGTGAGGACTGAGGGAAAGTCACTGAGTGTTCAAGTGGCCCTGGTGCTCCGTGGGGCTTCCCACTGCATCCCTGAAGGCAAAGTTCATCCTGGGGAGGTACCAGTGGCCGCTATGCCTCCACCTCCAGACAAAAGGAGATGTTAGGGTAGGTCTTCACCATCTAGTTCACCAGTCTCTGCTGCTGCTTGGTACCTAATCTGAAGTTTCAACTGGGAACGAGGGACAGGGGCTTCAGTGTCTCCATCCGGCCCATCCTTGGCCCTTGAAGAGCCAAAAGGGGGAACTCAGACAGAACCCTGTATTGCATGCTATTGGCTTTAGCCCAGAGAGATACCCACCACTGGGGCATTCACCGTGTGCTGCCTGCTTCTGCTGCCCTGGCTCTATGGCTTTATCTCCGCTTCTCTCCTGTGCCCCCTGGTATGCCATTTTCTCCAGGAATTGTAACCGTTTGAAATTCCCTACAGGTGTCACACTTTCGTGCCTCCTGGTCCTTCTGCCTGAAAATCCCCTCTGCCCTAAGAACCCATTTAACTCTTCCCCCACCTTCCAGACTCAGCAGGCAGAGCTCATGACACCCTCCTTTGAACTACCATGGCCCAGAGAGTACTATCCTTATTCACACACTTCCCACACACTGTTGTAATTTTCTCCCCTTTAGACGTGGGCTCCTTGGTGGTAGGACCTGTGTCCTAGTCACCTGTAGCACTTGGCACAGTGTCTGGCCTATCTAGAAAATATTTGTGGCCTGGATGGGTGGATGGATGCATGGGCGGATAGTTGGGTGGATTGATGGATGAGTGAATGAACAAATGTGTGTGTGTGTGTAAATGGATTGTGTGGATGGGTAGGTGGGTGGATGGATGGATGAATAGACTGAAGAATGAGTGAATGGATGGATGAGTGTGTGTCTGTGTGTGTGTGTGTGTGTGTGTGTGTGTGTAAATGTATTGTGTGGATGGGTATGGATGGATAGATGGGTGCATCGGTGGATGGGTGGAGGGAAAATGAATAATTGTGAAAGAGAATGAGGGTACTACACCATGTATCCATTGAATATTTTTACACTGCTTATCTCCTTTCCTGCCAAAAGGAAATGATAGAATTAAATCCCCGCAAAAAAGAAAAACTGAAGCCCAAATGAGGTAAATTATTTCCTAAGGTCCCAGGTATCACCACCAAGCTGAAGCAGCACGATGTGGTGATAGGTGGCAGGGTACAATACCTCTCCATCATTGGTCAGTGACTAAAGACCCTCCCTGCCCCTGTGGTGCTCACCTTGTCAATGAAGGAGGCAAACTTGTTGTTGAGAACCATAATCTGCTCCCGCTCCCGGGTCTTGATCCTCTGAATTTCAGGGTCCACCTCCAAGTGAAGTGGCTCTAGGAGACTCTGGTTAACAGTCACCTCTTGGATGCCCCCAGGAGGACAAGAAGGACCAAACCCCCCAAGCCCAAAATTGCTAGCCCCAAATCCAGCACGCCCAAAACCACCTCCTCCAAAACCACCACCTCCAAACCCATCCCCTCCAAAGCCACAAGCCCCAATGCTGCCAACCCCAAAGCCTCTGCCCCCTCCAAATCCTCCTGCTCCCCAACCCTGGCGGAAACCACTGGCGCTCCTCCCCACTAGATTAATGGAGATGCTTTTACTGCCACCCAGATTGTAGAGGCTCCTAGAGCCAAACGCCCTTCCATGGCTCCCATATCCACCACCACCACACCTCCCTTGAGCATGACACACAGAGCCCACAGCCCGACTCCCACCACCGGAGGCTGCAGAAGAGCTGGCACTATAAACCCGCCTGCTCCTTGAGCTGAACGCGGACTGAGAACTAAATTGGCGGCTCATGGTTGCTGGAGCATCCAGAGAAGCAGACAAGAGAAAGAGTCTGGCAGGAAGGAGGCAGAGACCAGAGAGGAAAGGAGCTCTGACTCCTTTGGAAGGGATCTGGCTCTGTCTCTCTATATATATACACATGCACATTGCTGGGCTGGGCACCTTTAGAATCCTGAAAGGGGTGTATTAATGTTTAGTTTGCCTGCCAGCAACATCTGTTTAAAACCTCACACCTATGAGTTGCAGGAATTAGATTGCAGACAAACTTCCCCAACTCGATCATTTATCATTCATCTCCTGCCATTTAGAGATCAGAGTACAATAGTCTCTCAGGATCTTGTTACTGGAAACTCCTATACAGATTCCCCCCTAAAATCATCAGTTCATCTCTTCCTAAGAAACTCCACCATTGAGTTGTTTGTTTCTGGGGTGTGCCTGGGAGATCTGGGGCAAATTTAGATGGTGTCTGGAGACTTCAGGACCACAGCTGGGACAAAGGTGGAGACACTTTCTGTCATAGCATTGTCCCAGTGGGGCAAAAGTTTTGTTCCGATCTCCCCACACACTGCTTCTGCTCCCTGCAACTGTCATCACCATGCGCACCCCAAGTGTTATCACATGCAAGTGCAGTATTGTGGTCACTGAGTACAAGCGGAGGCCCACGGATTCTGCCAAGGTCATTCATGTTGTACGTTGCTTAATAAGCCTCAGACTCCTCAAACACAAAACTGTACCAGGTCCTTCAGCACCAAAAGTCTGCAGCCGTAGATTTGTTGAGCATCTACCAGTACCTAATACTGTCTTCTAGACCAGAAGACAAACCATCCCTAACTATCTCTCTTTCTGTTTTATCATTTCAGGTCCTTTATAGGTAATACTTTTGTAAAATAGAACTAAATGAATTACCTCTTAAAGACCATTTAAAATATGTGTGTGTGTGTGTGTGTGTGTGTGTGTGTGTGTGTATAAAATCTCCTTTCCTGCCAAAAGGAAATGATAGAATTAAATACTCGCAAAAAAACAAATTGAAGCCCAAATGAGGTAAATTATTTCCTAAGGTCCCAGGACACACACACACACACACACACACACACACAAGCGCACACACACACACATATATACATATGTGTGTATATATATATATATATACACATATATATATATATGTATACGTACACACACACACACAAAATCCAAGCCCCAATTTTCTTAATTTTTAGATTCAGCAAACAAAACATTGTTTAACTGCTAAAAATAGCAACAGTAATAATAAGCTTCTAAATGGTTACCCTCAAATTCTGTGCTTAAGGCAAGGCAATAACAAAGCGCTGTGGACCTGCGGTGATCTGTGCCCACAGTCTGACAAGCACTCCCCAGACAGCATCCTGGGGGGAAGCTCATTCAGTCTGCCAGAAAAAAAAAAAAAAAAATGCGTGTTTTCCCTCTGGACTCAATTAGCTGTGGCTTTCATCCAAAATGTAATCATAATTTTTTTAACTTGGGGAAAAACTGCCCACCCTTAGAAAAATGGCTAAGTGATGGCTTGCCCAGTTGGATACAATTATTTGAAATATTCTTGTTGGCGAATATGCAGCAGTTGGGCCATATGTGATAGTATGTACCATGTTAAAGGGAAAAGGTAGACTACATTATGGAGTCTATGCTGTGAACTCATAAGAATTAAGAATGCAGATAAAACCAGGCAGGATAGCTCATTCCTGTAATCCCAGCACTGTGGGAGGCCAAGGAGGCTGGATCACTTGAGCCCAGGAGTTCAAAACCAGCCTGGGCAATATGGTGAAATCCCCCCTCTACTAAAAATACAAAAAATTAACCAGGTATGGTAGCACACGCCTATAGTCCCAGATCCCAGGGGTCGGGGGGACTGAGGCAGGTGGATTGCTTGAGCCTGGGAAGTGAAGGCTGCAGTGAGCCCTGATTGTGCCAGTGCACTCCAGCCTGGGCAACAGAGCGAGACCCTCTCTTAAAAAAATAAATAAATAAGACAGACTTTCAAAGTAACTGGAAAGTGAGTTGATTTATTTAGAGGCTGTGGGAGGAGTTTTCCTAGTTGTTTTTGCTTTTATTTTTGTTTTTGTTTGTTTTTTGAGATGGAATCTCTCACTGCTGCCCAGGCTGGAGTACAGTGGTGCAATCTCGGCTCCCTGTAACCTCCGCCTTCTGGGTTGAAGTGATTCTCCTGTCTCAGCCTCCCAAGCAACTGGGATTACAGGTGCCCATGACCATGTCTGGCTAATTTTTTATATTTTTAGTAGAAACGGGGTTTCACCATGTTGGCCAGGCTGGCCTAGAACTCCTGACTTCAGGTGATCCACCCCCCTGCCAGCCTCGCAAAGTGCTGGGATTACAGGCGTGAGCTACCTTGCCTGGCTGAATTTTCCTGGTATTTTAAATGTCCTTTTCCTTTATGTTCATTGCCATAAATATTTTTGTAAAAGTTATGGCAGGGCTGGGCGTGGTGGCTTACGCCTGTGATCCTAGCATGTTGGGAGGCCGAGGTGGCTGGATCATGAAGTCAGGAGTTCAAGATCAGCCTGGCCAACATGGTGAAACCTTGTCTCTACTAAAAATACAAAAATTAGCTGGTGGCAGGTGTCTGTAATCCCAGCTACCCAGGAGGCTGAGGCAGGAGAATCCTTGAAACCAGAAGGCAGAGGTTGCAGTGAGCCAAGATCGAGCCATTGCACTCCAACTTGGGCCAAAGAGTGAAACTCCGTCAAAAAAAAAAAAAAAAAGCTGTGGCAGAAATCCCAATAGAGGTGAGGAAGAACAGGTGGTAGAAACAAGAGCTGTGTGGGGAGCCACAGTGAGGAGTCATCCTAGGGCAGGGAAAGGCTCTGAGGGCAGCTCCAAGCTTCCACACCCTCTTCTCATGAACCCCTGCATTCCGTGCTCAGTATCTGTTTAGTGGGTCATCCAGGAGACGCTGTGGGATAGAGGAGAGAGTGCGTCTGAAATTTACAGGCAGAATTCCTGCTGCTTGCTGACTGTGTAATCGTAGACAAGCTACCTACTCTAGAGTCTCAGACACTTAAGGAACCAAAGAGTCTATTTCTCAAGGATTCAAAGCTCTAAGTCACATGGGGAGAAAAAAGCACAGAGCACTGGAATCACTAAACAAGCAAAAATAGCTGCTCACAGAACCTGGTGGGATGACAGCTGCCCTGCTTTGCCTGAGATTTTCAGTACTTACACCAAGATAGTCCTAGGCAAATCAGAACAGTTGGTCACCCTAGTCCTGGGCACCTATGGTCCGCACAACCCTACTCTTAACCCAAAGGTACGAGAGGGAAGCCAGGGCTAACCCCCAGCACGGAGTGACAAGGAGAGAACCAGTAGGAGCAGAGGAAGGAAAGGGAGGTGAAGCTTGGGAATGGGGTGGGTTAATGTAAGAAAGCTGCCTGAAAGCCAGGATTCTGAGTCAGGCATCAGAAAAGAGGCAGAGAGAACAGAGCAGGGGAAAGAAGCAGGGGTCTGGCCAAGAAAGTGGGGGTTACAATGGAGAAGGGACAGTAGGTCCCAGACAGGAAACAGCAGTGCTGTGGTGAACAGATCCTTGAGTTGGGCATCTTGAAACCCAGCTCTGACTCCTGCCTCTGCCCCTTCCTAGCCCCACGGCTTGGACACTTGACTCCTTGATCCTCAGTTTCCTGGCCTCTAAATAAAGAAGATAGTAGCCAGCTGGGTGCAGTGGCTCACACCTGAAGCCCCAGCACTTTTGGAGGCAGAGGTGGGTGGATCACCTGAGGTCAGAAGTTTGAGACCAGCCTGGCCAACATGGTGAAACGCCGTCTCTACTAAAAATACAAAAATCACCCAGATGTGATGGTGCACACTTGTAATCCCAGCTACTCGGGAGGTTAAGGCAGGAGAATCGCTTGTACCCAGGAGGCAGAGGTTGCAGTGAGTCGAGATGGCACCTCTGCACTCCAGCCTGGGCAACAGAGGGAGACTCCATCTCAAAATGTATATATACACAAAATAGCAGCTTTGCAGAGTGATTGTGATGACTAGCTAAGATCAAATATGGAAGAGCACTTTGTAAACCCCAAGGAGTCATAAAAGTGGGGTTCCTTCTGCCACCCCTTCCTGTGAACCCACCTCCCTCTCTCCAGCTGTACCACTCACTTTCAACCCCACCTCCCCTTCGTGATGAATGCACACAATTAACCCCTTCGCATCTGTCTCTACTGCCACCTAAACAGATAGGAAGCTCCTTGCCATTGGGATGAAACTTCTTGGACCAGGAGCCCCTTTTCTCCCACAAAGGTGCCTATGGAACTGCTGGGCAGAGTGGGCCAATAACAAAGGCCTACCTGCCTGAGTTAAAGTGGAGACACGTGGACAGCTGGGAGAACCAAGAGCTTGGGCCCCACAATTAAGTGCCCCTGGAGTAAAGCCCAGCTCCCCCATGTGCCAGTTGTATGATTGAACTAACCACTGAGTTCCCTGAACCCTACTCATCTGACCCCTAAATATAACAGAGCACTTGAAGACAACAAATATTTGAAAAGGCTTGCTCTTATGAGTGGTGGCACCGTGTGACTATGGCTATAGCATAGAGACCTAGAGTGTGATGAGAGTGTTTAGAAGGAGAGGCAGCTAGAGAAGCCTTCACAGAAACAAGGGCCAGCTCAAGCTCACCTTGAAGGAAGTGCTGCAGGCCAGTAGGGAGGGTGCTCTGTGGTAGGGGCTGGGACTGGGAAGGACCAGAGAAACTGCCTGTGCCAAGGCCTGGAGGAAGGAATGGGCACATGCGGGGGTGGGATGGGGGAGCCATGAGGAGGCCCCCTTGCCTCGAGGGAGGAACTGGGAAACCCCCGAGGCCTGAGGTTGGCTTGGGTCGCAGAGGCTACCAGCAATGTCTTTGAGAGGAATTTGTTCAGCACTCACCCAGGTTTCTATATTCTCTCATGCTGCGTATGAGAGTATTCCATTGGGATAAAATGAAAAAGGAAGTCCCAGACAGCAGAGTTTAGAAAGCTTCTTTGATCTCTGGCTATGATCACCTTTCAGTATCCAACACCAACACCCTAGTCTCCCTCCTGTCAGCTGATGGGCCCTGTAGGGCTGCTGCCATTGCTTGAAGGGCTTGGGAGGGGATGAGGGACACCCTCACTAACTGAGCTTTTAGCGGAGGGTGATGGCATGGCTATTCTCTACTTCCTCAGAAGAAAAAAAAATTGACTTAAAATGAAGCCTGAGAGATTTTGCTTGTCTCAAAAGAAATGTTTAAACTCAGATCAATGTTAGTGGGTAAGTAATGTTCCTAGGACAAATCACCATCCCTAAAAGAAACTCCTCAGCTGGTTAGACTGTAGAGAGCAGCGGTTTCTAAACTCACTCACATTGGAATCACCTGGAAAGCTTCAACATTACTGGTGCCTGGGCCCATCCCTAAGGGGTGGAGTTTAACTGGCCTGGGGCTATGGTCTGGACTTCAGAAATTTTAAAAGGTGGTTTTAATGTGCAGCAAGTTTGGGGACGACTGGCCGGAGGAAACAGAAGGACAAATGAAATGGCCGCTTGAGATGCCGTTCAGTATTAGGACACAAATAGGACTAATGATCATATAATAATAGTGAACTCACCAAGTGCTTTCCAGAGACCATGAACTGTGCTGAGTCTATAATATGGAAGGTCTCGTGAAATCTAAATACCACCATCAGAAGGAAGATATTCTTACTGTGATGTTCATTTTGCAAATGGAGAAAGTGAGACTTGGAAAGAGAATCTTGTCCAAGAATACACTAATGAAAGTAGTGGAATGGAGATTTGAACCCAGGCATTCCCCCTTCGGAACCTACATGTATTGCAGAAGAGACGGGGTCCTTGGAGACAGATATGCCTGCTTCCTCCTTTCCTCACCTACCATCTTGAAAGGAAAGTAGGAAGTTAGTTAAAGGCTCCGGCTCACCCAGCCTGTCTCCCAGTTACTGAAACCCAGGGCTGCCAAGAGGGTGAGGCCCAGGGCAACTATCAACCACCTGGATCACAGTTCCAGACAGCAGGGAGAAGCAGGGTTCAGAAGAGCTGCTGGTGTGACCGGCAGGAGCAGCTCCCAAAGCTCTATTCCGCACCTCACCTATGTCTCTCAGGGTCTGGGGGTGGATATCACAGAGGTGTGGCAGGGGCATGGGGCTGGAGAAAGAAGGGAGGGGAGGGAGACTCTCACTCAGCAGTCCGCACCCAGGAGGGAGTGGAGAGCTTCAGCCCTGGTCTAGGAATGAGGGCCTTTAGTCTCCCGAAAATGAGAGCCTTTTGACCTGTCAGTACAGGGAGGCAGTGATGTGACACATATCAGGGAGAGCAACCTCTTCGGACTGAATAGAAGCTCCACGCCTTGGCCTCCCCATCCTCAGCCCACTCTTCTCCCTGCATAAGAGCATCACGCCAAACATACGATGGAGAGTATCAGCCAGTCCTTCATTTTACAAGGAAGAAATGGGTACAGGGACTTGGCCAAAATTACCCAAAAAAGTTGGTGGTGCAGATAGAACTAGAGCTTGGCTACCCTCCCCCTAATTCAGAAAGAATAAGGAGGCCTCTGGGAAATTCCCAGCTGCCTCTGTGCTCCTATAGCCTGGGAGAGATGGATATAGGGGCGTTCCACCTTCAATCTCTAACAAGCCCTGCATGCAGGGGTGGGAAGGTGGTGCCAGGCACACAGGAACATCCCTGGTGAATCCTCTGATTTCTGGGATGAGATGGGTGTTTGGAGCAACAACTAGGGCCTTAAGCTCCTCCTGAGGCCCAAAACTAGTCTGGATGCCACCACTGACATACATCCCTTTAACTAGACTCTCAGGATCTGCCTAGAACATAAGGATGGGGCAGTCTCCTTCCTTCTCGGCAAACCCAACGGGTGCTCTTGGGCCTGGATATTGTCTAGAGGCCTCACTAAGGGCAGCTTGCAAATTCCCATGGCAAAGGTCCAGCGACAATATTGTGCCAAGCAGGTCAAGGCTCTTCCATCCAACATGCTAGAAGTCATGACTATTTATACAACCATTTATTCATAAGTTGGCAACTTTCTCTTGTCTCTGAAGTAAAGGGAGCAGCTAGGCAGGTGTGGGCCCAAAGGAAAATAAAGCTACAGGTTAGACTTGGATTGAATTCCAAAAGAAACAGTGAGGTCCCGGCAGAGGAATGGCGCTGTCTGGGCAGAGAATGCTTCTATATGTTGGATCAAAGAGAACGGGCCAATCTCAAGGTTACAGGGCTAGTTAGTGGTGGGGTGGGACGAGCATCCCAAGTCCCTGAGGGTGATATGAGACCTGCAGTCAGTTCCAGGTTCTTGTCTCACTTGACCATGGTGGGAGAGATTACAATGCTGTAGAAACATAAGGAACTTGCAGTGTATTATTATTCTCTTCAATCAAAGAATAGACAGGTTTCTGAAACATTGGCTGTAATTAGTAATGACCCTTTACAGAGCTCTGACAAATTAAATAGATGACATGATTCCATCCACACAACTGCATTTTACTGATGACTTTGGGTGAGCGGTCGGGAGGGTGGTCAAGTAGCCCGCTCAAGACCACACAGTCCTGGTAAGCAGTGGGCCCAGATTACACCTGGCAGTCTGGTTCCAAAGCCTGAGAGTTTCTCGCTGTACTATCTTACCTTCTGCTTTATGGGGCAATTTAGGAGGGGTTTGAGGTTAGGCCTGCTGGAGTTTGAATCCTGGTGCCATCCCTTCTAGTTGCATGACCCCGGATGAGTTCATTAGTCTCTCTGTGCTTCAGTTTCCTCTTTTATGAAGCAGAGACCATAACACCGCCTACCTCACAAGGCTGCCTTCCCACCCCTGCACCCCTGTGAATTAGATGGCTTAATTCTGGAAAAGTTCAGCACATGCCAGGCAAATAACAAGAGAGCATCAACTTTAGCAATTATTGTATTACTACAAAAGCAAATTTTTATTAACCAAACTGTATTTTCCATCCAGCTTCCCTTAAATTAGAAAGTCACATGAGCAGGAAACCATGGCCCTGTGATATATTGTAAGTCATATGAAAGAGGCAGACAACTTCTCTTTAATCATCTATTTAAAGGAACATGGCAATTTACTGATGAGTTTGAAACAAGTCGCAAGTATCTCCTCTGTCATTAAGCTAAAGGGCAATCTCTCCGAGATGCATTCACTACTTAGGAGGTACATGTAGGCTCGCTTTTTCTTGTTCATTTAGAGAACTTGTTCATCATAGGGAACATTTCATTATAACTGAAATTTTGTACGCTTTAACTGACATCTCCCCATGTCTCCAAGCATGTCAAGGCTCTTCCATCCAACATGCTGAACCCCTGACAACCACCCTTCACTCCGTTTCTGAGTTTTACTGTCTTAGATTCCACATATATAAGTGAGATTCTACAATATTTGTCTTTTTTTTTTTTTTTTTTTTTTTTTTTTTTTTTTTGGCAGGGCAAGTTCTTACTGTTGCCTAGCCTGAAATGTTCACTGCACCTCCCCATCCCGGGTTCAAGCGATTCTCGTGCCTCCGCTTCCCAAGTAGCTGGGATCACAGGCATGTGTCACCACGCCCAGCTAAAGTATTGTCTTTCAATGTCTGGCTTATTTCACTTAGCATAATGTCTTCCATTTGTCTATGTTATTGCAAATGACAATATTTCTTCTTTTGTACAGCTAAATAATATCCAGTTGTGTATATATTCTACATTTTATTTATCCATTTATCTTTCAACAGACACTTAGGTTGATTTCCTATCTTGGCTATTGCGGATAAAGTTGCAGTGAACATGGGGGTGCAGATATCTCTTCAAGATGGAGATTTAATTTCCCTTGAATATGTACTCAGATGTGGGGTTGCTGGCTTATATGGGAGTTTCATTTTTAGTATTTTGAGGAACTTCCACACTATTTTCCATCATGGCAGTAACTGTACCAATTTACCTTCCCACCAACAGTGTACAAGTGTTCAACATCACTAACCATCAGAGAAATGCAAATCAAAACCACGAGGAGACATTACTTCACACCTGTTAGGATGGCTATATCAAAAAGATAAAGGAAGAATGAGGGTGTGGAGAAAAGAGAATCCTTGGTCAGTGGGCTTGTTTTTGAGAGGTGAGGCCACAGCCCCTCTCAGGGCAAGCTGCAGTGAACAGTCCCCGGGCTTCCTGCTCTCTGATTTAGGCTATTTCAGATCAGTGTTTCACCCTAGAGCTGGAACATCCTCTGTCAAAGCTGTAGCTGTGTGTTGTTTTTCTCGTGTGGTGAGCCTTCGGCTCTCTCTCTCTGCTTTTCGTGTACTTAGCTAAGAGTTTCTGTGATCATGATAAGGATATTGTCTCTTTCTCACTTTCTCTGGCAACCTTTCTCAGCCCTCCACGCTAGTGAGCATTTTACGAGGAAGGCTGTCATGCATGTACACCTTTGCATGTTTGCTCATCTTTTACTTCTCCCACTCACGTGCCCCTAATTTGCAAGGGTCCCCCGGCCACCGGGCACTGAACCTGTGTGCTATCCAAGTACTCCTGGATCTGCCTGGATTCTGTGTCTCATCTGGGGTAGAGGTAGGGATGAGGCTTGGGGTGACCTGTTACCAGACCATCTGAAGTTCTTTGTTCTCATAACTCTCAATATTTGAAGGCTCCACCTCACATCTTATCAAACATGTTAACATACATCCTTGGCATATACAACTTTTGCCATAAACATTTGAATTGTTACAATTGCTTTTGAAAATGTTTGACTACCAGCAACACCTTTGATTATAATTAGCTGCGATTCCTGGAGAATCTTATACATATTTCAAATTACTAGAAAAGCAAGGAAATCTAACCTACAACTTTTTTCAAATATAACGAAATGTTTATGAATTCGAATCTGAACAATTAGGAAGGTTGATGTCTGTCATCCATAGTATCTCTTGGATGAAAAGGTCCTGCCCCTCCAGCTGGGGGACTCTCAGTACTTCCTCCCCAGAGTCCCCCTCCCAGCTCAGACCAGAGCTCTGTGTGTGAAGGGGACTGAATGACCCTCTGGCCACAAAGAAAGTCTTAACGACCTGGAATCCAGAATGGAAATTCTGCCATGATGTCTAAAACACAATGCATTTTATTGAAGATTGTACAGAGAATTCCTTTCTTGAAGCCAAGATGGGACAAGTACCAGTCATGGGAAATCAAAGCTCCGGCAAGAAGTGAGGACGGGGGAGGCCCCGCCTACAGGGAGGGGAAAGGGCTGATTGAGACTGTCCCATAAGGCAGTGGGACATTGGCTGGGATGGGGGCCCAAGCGGTGACATGGCCCAGCTCCTGGGCACTGCCTTGTGTGGGTGGAGGTTTCTCAGATTTCGTCTATTTAGAGATAGGGTCTCGCCCAGTTGCCCAGGCTGGAGTGCAGTGGTGCGATGCAGCCTCGAGCTCCTGGGCTCAAGTGATCCTCCCGCCTCGGCCTCCCAAAGTGCTGGGATTACAGGCATGAATCCTTCCCGGCAACTTTCAGCTGCGATGCCAGCAGTCTGGGAAGGTGGGGCTCCGGGACACAGACCAGAAGCAGAGGAGGGAAGGGGCCCCGTGGGGGTGCGGGAGAGCTCAGAGCTCGGGGTGCCGTAGGGCCAAGGGGGCTGGGGTCCGAGGACGCCTCTGGCGCCTGCTGGGTTCAGAATTTGTGACGGGACCGCCGGCTCTGGGAGGAGCTTGGTGAGACTTGGGCCGCCGCCGCCGCCGCCGCCACCCCAGCTGACCGCGCAGGAGCCCCCTTGCCAGAGAAGCCCGGGAGCCCGAGAGGCCTCCGCGCACCGCGGAGCTTCCGCCGGAGCCCCAGCCGCGGCGGTCCCTGCTGCCTGCACGGCCCCGGCTATGGCTCCTTCTCCCATGGAGCAGCCGCCGCCGGAACTGCTATGAACAGTCTCTGCAAAGAGGGTCGGGGTCAGGGATCCCGGCAGTGTCCGCGGCACGCCAGCCCCTCCCACAGTCCCGGCCGCAGGTCTTCCCCGCAAGGCGTGGGGAGGACAGGCTTCAAGGAGGGGTGCGGAGATTGGCTCCCCCGAAACCGCCAGCCACAGCTCTTCCAGCCTGCAGGCGGAATGGCCTGTCACCAGGCTTGCCCACGGCTTGAGAAACTGCATTCCAAGGCCTCCAGCCCCTCCCCGGAGAAAGAACCTGACACTCAACAATGCTCACAGAACTCTGGCACTTCCCAGACACCCTGTGGGGAAGACCAGACAGTGCGCTCAGTTTCTCCCTCTCCCTAAATGGCCTTCCTTAGGTCAACAGCAAGGGGAGTCTTGGTCCCCCCACCCCAACTCCTTCCTAAGGGACGCAGCGAGTGAAAAATAGGCTGGATGGGGGCTCAAAAAAATCATAAAACGCATTCCTCTTTCTATTGGGTAAGGTTAAAGTGTACTCTTTCCGCTGACATCTTCCAAAGAGACACAGACCTGAGGATACCGAACATTTCCGGACCCACCCATCCTCTCCCCCTCCTCAGGATACTCTTCATTTAGCAAATGCTGTTGGAACCCACATGGGCCAGAGCCCTATACCCATGTGCCACGGGAACCCACTCTTTAAAAACTTGCAATTAAGGCAGCAATAAAGAAATGGCCTAGAAATAACATTTATGTCTACGACCCTCCATCTTTAGCTATACACTGTATAGCTAAAACATAGGGCAGTGCCCCAGATAAGGCGCTAATGTGTTCCTATGGCACAGGAAGCACGGCTTTCTAGATGTGACAGCGTCTCCCAGCCCTGAACAAGAGGCTGTGCCTGCCAATGGCCACCACACCTCTCACAGCACACACACAGCCCCCACACCTGGCAGCAGGCTCAGGCAGGAAAGCCCCAGGCCTCCGGCCTCCTGGGAACCAGATGGACTCTCACCTGCACTCCTCACCTTCCAGGAAGGTCCGGTAGGTGATGATCTCCACGTCCAGGACCAGCTTGACACTCATCAGTGCCAGGTACTCACGAAACAGCAGGGCCAGGTCCTCCTTGGCCTGCTGCAGTACAGACTAGAGGTCCTGAAGCCTGGCATTGGCATCCCTGAGGACCGCCTTCTCACGCTGCTCTGCATCAGCGATGGTCATCTGCAGCTTGGTGTTCTGAGTGTGGGGAGCCAGGAGTCCAAATTTGATTCAAGTGTCATTCACTGAGGACCTGTCCTGTTTGCTTGGTGCTTGCATGTGTGTTACTTGATGTTGGGCAAATGAGGAAACCCAAGGCCCAGGGGCTAAAGGCTACACAGCTGGTCGGCAGAGAAACCTGGGCTTGGATCTGGGTCCTAGCACACCAGAGAGTGGGGTTAGAAACACCTGGCTTCAAAGGGCTACACCAAATCAGGAGGAGCCAGACCCTTCTTGTGCGTCTCTCCTTTTTTATGAGAAATACTTGAGCATCTTCTGAAAACTTCCCTCCTCCAGGAAGTCTTTGTGAATTATCAGAGAAACCTTCTCTCTGCCTTAGCCCATCTAGATGTGGGCTTCCTTTTCTACTCCCCCAATTCCGTCTTGACACAGTCAACTTATTTCTCCAACCACCCAATCATGTCTGTACTCAGTTTCTATCTTATATCAACCTTCAAGCTCCAGGGAGGCAGAAATTAAATCCACGTAACAATCTTAGCTCAGCGCTAGCCCAGCACTGCACCCAGTAAATCTTAGTGTGGGGCATGACTTTGCTTTGTGTAGGTGCTGGGCCTGAGTGTCATGATGGAAGCAGAAGCCCACAGCCCTGTCATGTGCTCTTCCTCCTCATCCCCACCTGTTCTTCATGCTCTTGATCTTCACCCGCAGCCTCTGGATCATCCCGTTGAGCTCCATGATCTCACTCTTGGTGTTCCTGAGGTCATTCCCATGAGTGCTGGCCGTGGTCTGCACCTCCCCCAACTGTGTCCAGAAAAGTCACACTTTCAGAAAAGGGGTCCTATAGATCACCTGCTGCAACACCTTCATACCACAAATGGAAAACCCAGATCACAGGTGTGTGCAGACCCAGCGCCCTCTCCCTGCCTCAGAGGTCCTACATCTACGTGAGCTACTGTTTGTTGAGCAGTCACTGTGCACCAGACCCTCCGTTTTATCTCATTCAACCTCACAACAACTTGATGAGAAAGGCATTATTATTTCCATCTTATACAAAGGGAAAACTGAGGCTGGGCGTAGGGGCTCACATCTGTAATCCCAGCACTTTGGGAGGCTGAGATGGGCAGATCACCTGAGGTTGGGAGTTCAAGACCGGCCTGACCAACATGGAGAAACCCCGGCTCTAAAAATACAAAATTAGCCAGGTGTGGTGGCAGGCACTTGTCATCCCAGCTACTCGGGAGGCTAAGACAGGACAATCGCTTAAGGTTGCAGTGGTGGGAGGTTGTGGTGAGCTGAGCTCTTGTCATTGCACTCCAGCCTGGGCAACAGGAGCAAAATTCCATCTCAAAAAAATAAAAATAAACAAAGGGAAAACTGAGACTCAAATTGCCTGACTTCCATGACCAAAGTCATCCAGCTATGGAGTGACAGCATGGGCACTTGAATGCAAACATCCCAGATGCTGGAGCCAGCTTCTTTCTTACCCAGCAGAAAATCCCCTTAACCAGGGGAAGGGTCAGATGTAAATGGACCAACTCTGCCTGATTCAGATTTTGGGAATGGGAGGAAAATACACAGAATTCCCTGGGCCTGGGGAGTTAGACTTTGCCCATCACCTTCCTTGGCTGTTTCAGATACCGGCTTCAACACCTCAGTGTGATGATACCAGAAGCACACGTAGATGCAGAGTCTCTGTGGAGGAGAAGTGGAAGAGTTTCTAACATGAAATGACAATAAAGGGGATGCAGCAAGAGGGATTTAGTTGAAGAATTTCTCAGCCTTGGCACTATTAACATTTTGGGCAGGAGAGTTCTTTTTGCAGAGGGCGGCATCTTGTGCATTATAAGATGTTTACAGCATCCCTAGCCTCTACCCACTAGATGCCAGTTAGCATCCCCCACCCCACTTTTAAGTATGACAACCAAAAATGCCTGCAAATATTTCCAAGTGTCCGGTGGAGGGAAATCCACAAAGGGCAAGTTCTCGGCCACAGGAGCACCTAGCACTGGGGTCTAAGAGGCCTTGAAGGGAGAGCTGCATGGGAGGGGAGAGGAGTCACTCTGACAAGGGCAGGAATGAGCATGGCTGGAAAAGAAGTCAAGGTCACCGCTGATGCCCTAGGAGAGAGTGAGCAGAGAGAGGGGCTGAGGCCAGCCTGGGCAGGGTGGTGGGGATGGACCACCTGTTCCAGGCCAGAAAGACCATCAGCTTTTCCTCTTCTAAACTTGTACAAGGAAAATGAATCCAGGATTCCCAAGGTCCCCTTCTCTCAGCTCACATGAGACACCACCCCTGTCACCTAGGAAGCTCAGATCCTTACCAGTAAAATTCAGGAATAACAAGGGCTTCTTCTTAAGGCTGTTAGGGGAATAACATTTGGAAGAAGTTCTGTGTGGCATGAAATGTTACTCACTTTTGTAACGTTTACCTCTACTTATCTTTGGCAGCAAAGACTATCTTTGATGGCGCCAATCCTGACAGCACAAACCAAGGCTGGAAAATGAGCCTCTGCAGAGGCCAGCCCTTTTAAAATGATTCTTGACTTTTCCTCTTCTAACCTGATCTGCAATTTCCTCTGAGGCATGCCCCTCCAAGAACCCCTCCCTCATGGATCTCACCTTCTCCCCTTTGCTCAGTCCTGACTTCCTAGCTGCTCAGCACCTCCTTCTTCCTTTGCCAGTTCAGTGGAGGGAAGGCCAGTTCAAACCAGTGACCCGCCAAGCCTCAGGACAGCTCCTGGTCCTCTCCACCAAGTCACACAAGACCCTCCAACAAAGTGGATGAGAATGAACTCAGTGCAGAGAGAGAGAGAAGCAAAACACACCGTAAATTCACACCAACACACACCCACAGAGATAGACCCATCACAGAACCACAGGCACCCCCACAAGGATGCACACGCTCATCACAATTCCCTGCCCAGGGCACTCTTTCCATGCAGCCCTTCATGCCACAGGTGGGCATCGTCCTCCTCACCACCTTCAAAACCTTGGTGCCTGCCCTATCCCCCAGGGCCTTGATTCTTGCTCAAAGCTTCTTGGTGACCTAAGAAACTAAGACACGGCAGCTGGATCCAAATAGGGGCAGAGACTGAGAGAAGACCCAGGTCCCAGCTCAACTCAGCCACTGAGTCTTCCTCTTGTGAGGCCTCAGCTTCCTCCTCTGCACGATGAGGGCTTCAGACTTGAGCGGGGGATTCACGTTGGACCTACTGAAGCCCCAGGGTGCAAAGGAGGTATGAGTGGTAGAAAGGGGTGCAGTGGGCAATGTTCTGGTCTCATCACCACGGCCATCCTGACACCCCCACACTGATCTCTTAAATAAAAGACTCTGCTATTTAAAAACAATTTGGAACCCCCTGGGCCCATTGCCATCCGGGTGACTTCCCGTGCTGATGGCGGAGGTTAGCAACATCACATATGAAACTGCTGTCTGTGCTCACGTGGGTTGATCCTGACTCCAAAATCCAAATCATGTTTTGGTTTCCAAGTGTGGCCTATGCTTTTGTCAAGAGAGGCCCCAGGAGCAAATGAGGAAAGGTCTCCTACCATCCTCCTGTGCCCCACTTGCCATTTTAAATCCTTGCTATTGAAGGGGAGCTCTACAGAACAATTCACTGGTTTCCACCCCTTAACCGCTGCCAATGACCTTGGCCCAGTCTGAATAGGCAAAGAAGTCCGTTTGCATTTTATCATCAAGAACAAATCCTGAAGAGATTGGGGTGGAAGTCTGGGGGTCTGATGGGGACCCACCCCAAATCCCTTCATTAGCAGTGGCAAATCCCACTAATCCCCCACACCTACAAACTAGAAAAGCCCAGCTATTCTCCTCTGTTGCCTCTTCAAAAAAAAAAAAAATTAGACTGTACTGCTAGCCAGGGAGGCACCAACCCTGAATTAGCCCAGATGGGCCTCTCCTGGGGGTGACGGCACAGGAGCTCCAGGGGAGACACTGGGCCCTGCACTCCCTCCTCTCCGTGGCCATGGCTATGCCTCCCAGGCTGCCACATGAGCAAAGCCCCTCTGCTCTGGGGCAGCTGCACCCTCACCAGTGGGGTCCAAGAGCAGAGAAACAATTGCACCTGCCATCAGGCAGTCCCAGCTTCTCAGGAAAACAGGGTCCTTGAATGCAGCACTCAGGGCTGAGGCCAGAGCTTCACAATACCCAGCATGGCAGCTGGCAGATGATGCTGGGCCAGGGAGGGCAGGTGGGGAGAGCAGAGCTGAGACACGGCTGTGTGCGTGGGAGCCTCCAAGGGGAGCACCTGGATGGGGCCCTGGGGCAGGCTGGGTGTGAGCCAGGAGGACCTCAGTTCTGGTTCCCTGACAGAACATCCCGCTCTGTGCCCTGCAGGCAAAGAGGAATCTGTTTCACAAGAAATTGTTGGTTTTGTTTTGTTTTGTTTTGTTTTGTCTTAAACAGAGTCTCACTCTGTCACTCAGGCTGTAGTGCAGTGGTTCGATCTCCACTCACTACAGCCTCTGGGTTCAAGTGATTCTCCTGCCTCAGCCTCCCAAGTAGCTGGGATTACAGGCACCCACCACCACGCGCAGCTAATTTTTGTAGAGATGGGGTTTCGCCATGTTGGCCAGGCTGGTCTCAAACTCCCGACCTCAGTCTCCCAAAGTGCTAGGATTAGAGTTGGGAGACACCAGGCCTGACCAGAAACTGTTCTTCAATACCAGGTGAGCTCTGAGCTGAGTCTCGCTGAAGAGGGCCAGCCTCATGGCATCTGAAACTCAAGAAAGAAGGCCTTGGGCCAGGCTGCTGCAGCTCAAAACTCAGCCCAGCCCGGAAGGAGAGGGCCCAGAGAGTGAGGTGGCCTCTCCAATATGCCCAGACCTACCCACCCCAGGAGGCCCACAGAGCAGTGACATGGAAAGCACCCTGAACAGCAAGAGCCCCAAGTTCCAGGCTCTAGGCTCCTCTGGGCCTCCTTTTAGCCTGTTGTAAAGTGGAGCTGATAAACCTCTGCTCTGCCTGTTGAGCCTCTACTTCTGAGCCTGTGGAGGGCCAGGTGAGAGAAGTACAGCAGGACCTTATAAACTAGAAAGCAGGAGCACCGCAGGAACTGAGGGATCGCAATGGCAGCAGGGAGTCAGGCCACAGAATGCTGCCCAGGTAGCAGGCTCTAAATTGACACAGACTTTTTTCAACCTTCATCACAATCCTCTAGCTCTTTTTTTACAGACGAGGGAAATTGAGGCTCGGGAGTTAAACAACTTTTCCAGGGGCCCACAGCCAATAAGTGGCAGAGCCAGGCCTCCAGTTCAGTTTCTGTCCCAGTCTGGAGCACATGCTGTGGACTGAGACACATACAGCTCAGGGCTCTGGAAAGGTTCCTTGTGCGGGCACCTGCAGGAGGTCCTGTGTCTTCCTGCCCAGAGCTCAGCTTATAGCCCTGACTCTGAGCAATTGACTTGTATTTGATCATGTTTGCAAAGTGGTGTGGAACTGATGGGAAAGGCATACGCAGGACCCTGCGTTTCTCTAAGCATAAGCCCTGGAAGAGCACTTTGCATGGTTTTGCAGCAAAGGGGATGGTTTGTGTTGCCCAGCTTGCTCCTTCCTCAGCAGGATCAAGGGCGTGATTTTGCAAGCTAATGGTCCAGGAGACGGCCACAGTCTGCACCTAAAACTCTTTCCCTTCCCCCCTAAACCAACTCATTTAGGAACCAGCCAAAGTCCCGGCCCCACCGTGGTAACCATATGACCATATGACCAGCCTGGCCCCCTGAGCTCTCCTGTCCTCAAGCTCCTGGGACACTCATTGTCCCTACAGTGTCTATAAGTCAAACGAAAATACCTTACTTCTCCTCAACCGGTGAGGAAGCCCTGGGAGGGCAGGCCCCATATCCAGCACATACACCCGCCCAGCACCCAGCCAACCTTATACAATTCAGAAAGTTCTTGGTTCCTAAAAAAGCAAAGCCGTAGCCTCACAAGCACACATGACAGCACTTAATAGTATCTGGCATTTGTGGAGTGTCTTGAACTTGTTAAAGTCCTTGCATTTATCTGCCCTGACAGACCAATGGGCAAACATGCCACACGCAGACACACACCCTCTGTGACTCACAGACAAAATACCTTCATATAACCTGTGGCCCCAAATGAAAATGACAAAAGCATTAAGCGTGAAGTAGGTTTAGAACTGATGCAGTCAGAAAGCAGAAGCCATCTCAACCTAACCACTGGCTCTGGTTTCTGCCAAGAAGCGTGAGAATTAGAGCAGGATCTAGAGTCGGGCATAATAGGTGCTCCTGCCCTCTGTTCAGAGAACCCGGGAAGGAGTGTTCAGCAGGTTTCCCCCAGGACTTCCCTCCAGGAGACATAACATTGACCAGTATCCATTTAGTCATCTCTCTAGTCATTCAATCACTCAGCAATAATTTGTGGAGACACCAGGCTTCCCAATAGGCGACAGTGACACACAAAATACAGTTCATGGTCTGTAGGAGCCTACAGTTTTGTTGAAGGAACCAGGCATGTAAATAACACCTTAAAGCACATTGGAGTCAGTGTTATTGACAGTAGATCAAAGTACTATGAGTGTGAGAGGAAGAAGGGCTATTGAAGGCATCACAGAGGAGGTAGTTTTGAGTGGGGTATTGAGGGATGAATAGGAGTGGGCCCAGTGGGTGGACAATTCAAAAAAGACACCACTGGTAAAGAGGGGGAAATCTAATGTGCTGGGAAAGTGTTTATAGGGGATCCCACAAGTTCAGGGTAGGTGTCACAAAGGAGGAGGAGAGATGATAGGGAAGGAGCTGGAGGTGTCGGCTGAAACTTACTGCAATGGTGTCTCTGTGCTATGCTGCAGATTTGGAACTTTGCTCTATGGGCAGCTGCACATCAGGACCACTAGGCAGCTTTTAAAAATCCAGATCCTCAAGTCCTACTTCTGGTCTCCTGAGTCAGAATCTTAGGGAGGATGGCCCGGGCACCTGGATTTTTCCTTTAATTCTGATGGACTAAGTCCCAGAATGTAAGCAACTTTACTAAAGGAGAAAATGCCCCCATTTTTGTAAGAGGCTAGGAGAGGGGTAAGAGTCACTTGTCTTCACACAGGACATAGAGTTGGATCTAGTCCCAGGGCTGGGCCAAGCACTCAGCTCTAGATGGAGGTACAAATGCTGCTGATCGGGAAGCACCACTTCCCAATCAGCAGGGACTCAAAGGGACAGGGAGATACGGAGTACATCATTAAGAACACGAAAAGGTAGGCAGGAACGGTGGCTCACGCCTGTAATCTTAGCACTTTGGGAGGTTGAGGCAGATGGTTCACCTGAGGTTAGAAATTTGAGACCAGACTAAACCTGGAGAAACCCCATCTCCACTAAAAATACAAAACTAGCCATGTGTGGTGGTACACGCCTGTAATCCCAGCTACTCAGGAGGCTGAAAAAGGGGAATCTCTTGAACCCAGGACGCAGAGGTTGTGGTGAGCTGAGATCGCACCATTGTACTCCAGCCTGGGCAACAACAGTGAAACTCTGTCAAAAAACAAAAAAAAGAACATGAAAAGGCAAACCACAGACTGGGGTAAAATATTTGCAACACATATGCCTGATAGGTCTCAGAAAGATTATGATCAGCCAGGGAAGCCAGACACAAAGGAATACATCCTGCATGATTGCATTCCTGTGAAGCCCTAAACTTGGCATAACTAACCTACAGTGACAGAAAGCAAGCCTCAGCCTAGTGCTGGGGATTGGCAGGTGATTGACTGCAAAGGAGCAGGAAGAGCATTTTGGAAGATGTTCTATATTTTGGTTGTGATCGTGGTCATACAGGGATTTACGTTTGTCAAAACTCATGGAACTGTACTCTGAAAATGGGTGCATTGTTGCTGTATGCAAATTGTGCTTCAACCAAGTTTTTTAAAAGGGGACTGGAAGAGGAGGCAGGATGGACAGGATAGTCATGTTCAAGACAGCATGAGCTCTGTGCTGTTCTGTGGAATAGCTATTCCCAGGAACTTTACTGCATTTGTGTGTCCCTATGTTCACCAGATTGTAAGTCCCTTAAGGGGGCATCCATGTCACCTCTGTGGCCACCACCCCCACAGTACACAGACCAGACTGGTGCTGGATGAAATTTAAATAAACGTATGAGTGAAACTAGAGTAGGTAAACTCACCCAAGCAGCATGAAAAGAACAGAGCAAAAAAGAAGGAACCCAGGGAGACATCCATTTTTTAATATTTTTCATTTTATTTTTAACTATAGAATATTTCAATCATACTGAAAACAGTATAGCAAACACCAGCGTGTTCATCACCAAGATTAGGCAGATTTACATCTCTTTTCATATTTTAAATGTTAAAACCCCCAGTGTGAAAAGCCAAACAGTAGAGCTTTTAGAAGCAATCAGAGAATATCTCCATGGCCTTGAGAGTATAGACAGGATTCTTAAACAGGACACAAAACAACACCATACAAAAGGAAAATAAGATGAATTTGAAGAAGTAAAATTTGAATAAGTAATTCTGCTTGTCAAGTTGCTTAAATAAGAGAGTGCAAAAACCACCCCAGAGGGGGAGAAAATATTAATAATTTACATATCTGACAAAGGACTCATATTCAGAACATATAAAGAATCCCTATAAATTAATAAGAAAAAGACAGACAACCCCATCAATAGAAAAATGTTCAAAAGACAGAACCAAAGAGCAGTGGCTCACGCCTGTAATCCCAGCACTTTGGGAGGCCGAGGCAGGTGGATCATGAGGTCAGGAGCTCAAGACCAGCCTGGCCAACACAGTGAAACCCCGTCTGAACTAAAAATACAAAAATTAGCTGGGCATGGTAACAGGTGCCTGTAACGCCAGCTACTTGGGAGACTGAGACAGGGAATTGCCTGAACCAGAGAAGGAGAGGTTGCAGTGAGCCGAGATCATGCCACTGCACTCCAGCCTGGCATGCAGTGTGAGACTCCATCTCAAAAAAAGAGAAGAAACAGACAGAAAAAGAAAGAAAGAGAGAGAGAGAGAGAGAGAGAGAAAGAAGAAAGAAAGAAAAAGAAAGAAAGAATGAAAGAAAAGAAAGAAAGAATGAAAGAAAAGAAGAAAGAAAGAAAGAAAGAAAGAAAGAAAGAAAGAAAGAAAGAAAGAAAGAAA
>NW_016107600.1:356964-447293 GCF_001604975.1 Cebus imitator
GGAAGGAAGGAAGGAAGGAAGGAAGGAAGGAAGGAAGGAAGGAAGGAAGGAAGGAGGTCTACATCATTAGCCACTATGGGACATGCAAATTAAAACCACAAAGATACATAACAGTCCCCATCCAGAAAAGTTAAAATACAAAAGAAAGAAAATACCTAGTGTCAGTAAGAACTGCCCTGCCTTCCTGGAGCTACTGTGGGAACTGTCTGGAGTATCTACTAAAGCCTCTGCTGTTGTGGCCAGCCACCCCAGAACCCATAGTGCTGACATTGTGAACCACAGCTACAAGGAGACAGCTGTCACCCCTCTGCCCCATGAGGTGCCGGAAGGTGGTGAGACAAGGATGTAGAGAAGGTGGAGGTGCCTGGGGGTGAGGGATGGGGAATAAGAAGTGCAGGAGTATTAGAAGGCAAGGTGGCCACAGTACGTGGTGAGCAGGTGAGCTCAGCTATGGCAGAGTCAGACATAAGTTCCCCCCGTCATGGCACAGGCCGCAGCAGCACTGCCTCCCCCAGAGCGTGAGGCTGACTAGGAACTGCTGGTACCACCATGGCTCTGGCCAGACACCAGGATGGCAGAGTGGCTGTTGAAGCCCTGGGTGGCCTGGGAGGCCCCGCTGGACGGCTGGCTCATAATTTGCTCTGGATGCCCGAAGTTGTTCTGGTTCAGAAAGCCTGAGGAAAGGGCACCTACTGATGCAAGGAGAGAGGTAGCCCATTTTGCAAGTCTCAGTGGATTGGCTCACTAATTTGACAATTTCCCGAGCTTGATTTTCTAGCCAAACAGGCCAATTTCTCAAATCCCAAACATGCCCTAATCCTAATCCTGGAGTCACCTGTTGCTTTGATTTTTCTCTGGCATTGGCCTCATTTTGCCTTCACCAAATCCAGGGCAGAAAAACACTTGGGCTCCCTACAATGGATGGGCTGCTTCCTACCAGAATCCAGCCCCAAACCTCAGAGGATTTGCTAGAATTAGGTGATTTGCCATGCTCCTCCCACCTCCAGTGACCTGGGTCATTGACTTCTGCCTGTCAGATCCCAGCTCTTAAAACATAAACGGTTCACAGGAGACCTTGTCTCAGGTAATTGTGCAGGGTGGTCCTTAGAGAAAGCCCTTCAGCTCTCCTGGGAACCACAGCCACTGCAGTGGGGTCCTCAGGATGCGGGGGCCATCTACAGCCTCTAAGGTAACACTTTCCCTTTTTGTCCTGAGGAAGTGGGGCTCCTTACCTCCGGAGGGTGCCCAGCCTGCAAGGACAGGACCCTCTGCCCTATATATATGGGGCTTTACCCACAATCCTCTCATGCTTGGGTGGTTCCGAGTGAAGCCTAACTCCCAACCAGACCATCAAATGAATGCACTGTACATTCTGGGCTCTCACCAAGGACTTGAAACCTCATGCTGGGCTGAATGGGCATGTGAACTTTTGCAGGGGGAAAAAGGAGAGGAGGAAGCTAAAGCGTCCCATGCAAGCTATGGTTCCACCTCAGCATCCTTTTTCCTTGTTCCAAGCTCAGCTCAGGGCCTGGAGCATGGGATCTCTGGTCAAGGCACGGAAAGACAGTCATACTAATGACCGCCTGTAGGTGCATTCTTTTGGGACTTGTTTCTCTTTCCTGCGAGAGTGATTTGTCATGCCTGACTCGAGCACATTAGAAAACCAGCTGACTCTTGTTTGTTCACATAATTGGTGGGAGAAGAGGCTTCAGTGGCATGGAACAGCCACTTGGCCAGGCTTTGGAGTCACCCACACATGCTCACCTGTCCTCAGCCTCTAGGTGCCAGGTTCCCAGCACACTCAACCCCTTGCCCCAGGCAGAGCCCTTCTGTTGGCAATTCAGCACCCGCTCAAGTAGAATCAAGCAGATGACAAAGAGAGAATGGAGGCACTGACTTGAACCCCATACCATGTCACAGGTAACATAAGGCAAACCACACAGATAATGAAGACATGGAAGAGCAACTCTGTCCCCCACAGTGGAATTAGCACAGTGAGGAGTAGAATTAGTGGACTTGAGCAGAGGAGTAACACCATCTGATCTGTGCTTTAGGAGGAACACTTGAGTTCAGACTGCAAAACTTCAGGCTGCAAAAAAGAGTCTCAGAGAGAGGCTCTTTTTGATTTATTGATTTATTGGAAAGGGGGCATTTAAATCCAGGAGAAACCAGGCACAGTGGCTCATACCTGTAATCTCAGCACTTTGAGAGGCCAAGGCAGGAAGATTGCTGGAGCCTGGGAGCTCAAGACCAGGCTGGGCAACAAAGCAAAACCTCCTCTCTACAAAAAAATAAACAAATTTAACATTTGGGCATGACATCCATAGTTCCAGCTACTTGGGAGGCTAAGGTGGGAAGATCACTTGAGCCTATGATTTCAAGACCAGCCTGGGCAACATAGTGAGACATCATCTCTACAAAATAATAATTTTTAAAATTTTTTGCCAGGTATGGTGGTATATGCCTATAGTCCCAACTACTCTGAAGGTTGAGGTGAGGGGAATCACTTGAGCCCAGGAGATCAAGGCTACAGTGAGTTATAATCATTCCCCTGCACTTTAGCCTAGGTGGCAAAGCAAGACTTGTCTAAAAAAAAAAAACCCGCCAATATCAAACACTCTTGAGAATGCAACAAGACTGGAACCTCCACACACTGCTGATGGGAATACAGAAAGGCATAACCACTCTTAAAAAGAGCTTGACCAGGAAATCACAGAGACAAGGGAAGGTTGCAGTGTGGAGGCTCAAGTTGCAGGAAGAGGCTAAGTTGTATTTTTGGAGAACAGTGAATAGCTACTCTCTTCTCATCTATTATGTTGCTGACACTACAGCAAAGGAAACACAAATATTTCAATATCGGTGGTGTTTTTAAAAGCCAATGGGAAGGAACTAAAGCAGCACATTTATTCGACTTATTTTCCAACTTGTTCAAGGGCCACTTGAGTACAAATGATTTTGGGGGTAATAACTTATAACAAATGCATTTCTTTGTTTACACTCTTTGTTTGTAAACATATATAATAAAATTCTTCAATGACACCTAAAAAAAAAAAAGAGCTTGACAATTTTTTTGTAAAGTTAACAACATACACTTACATCATACAACCAGAAATCCCATGCTGGGCATGCTGGGTATTTACCTTAGAGAAATGAAGACTTATGTTCGCATGACAGTCTGTTCATGATTCCTTATTGTAGGTCAATGTACAATCACCAAAATCTGGTAGCAACCCAAGCATCCCTCAAGAGGTGAAGGGGTGAACAACACGTAGCGTAGCCCACAAATACCATGGAATACACTCAGCAATAAAAAGGTGCACACTATTGATACAACAGCAACTCAGGTGCAGCTCAAAGGCAGTATGCTGAGTGAAAGAAGGCAGTCTCAAAAAGCTACATACTGTATGATTTCTTTACATGAAATTCTCAAGAAAACAAAACTATAGTGACAGAACAGATCTGTGGTTGCCAGAGGTTGCAGGGGAGGGAAGTGAACGACTATAAAAAATAGCACAAGGGAGTTTTAGGAAGAGATGAAACTGTTTACACCCTGATTGGGGAAGTGGGTACATAAATCTATACATGTGTAACTGTGTTAACATTGACAGAACTGGTGGCAGGGCACAATGGCTCATGTCTGTAATCCCAGCACTTTGGGAGGCTGAGGTGAGAGAATCACTCAAGCCCAGGAGTTCAAACCCAGTCTAGTCAACACAGCGAAATCCCATCTTTACAAAAAATATAAAACTTAGCCAGGCATGGTGGCATGTACCTCATTAACAATTTTTTTACGAAGTTGAACATACACTTACATGTTCCAGCTACTCAGGAGGCTAAAGCAGGAGGCTCACCTGAGCCCAGGAGGTTAAAGCTGCAGTGAGCCATGATCCCGCCACTACACCCCAGCCTGGGCAATAGAATGAGACCTTGTCTCAAAAAAAAATGTATATAGAACTATACACCCAAAAAGTCAATTGTACTGTATGACACATTTTTTTAAATATGGACAAAGGATGGAGAAACACGTTAAACAACATCACAGAGTGGGGAGGAAAAAGCACTAACTCAGTAGGTTGTTAACTCAAGACACAGAGGACCAGGTTTCTTCAACAAACAAATCAGAAGAAACAAAAAGAAGGAGGGGAATTCCCACATATCCACCAATCGCAATGTATGGACGTTAATTAGACCCTGATGCAAACCAGCAATTTTAATGAAAGCATTCATGAGACATTAGGGGAAATGTGAAACCTGACTAGATATTTGATCCTCTTAAAGAATTAATGTTTATCTTCTTAAGAGTGATAAGGTTATAGTGGTTATATTATTTAAAGAGTCCTTATCTTTTACAGAAACTTACAAAAATGTTTACAAATAAAATAATATGGAGCCGGGTGTAGTGGCTCACACCTGTAATCCCAGCACTTTGGGAGGCCAAGGCAGGCGGATCGTGAGGTCAAGAGATCGAGACCATCCTGGCCAATATGGTGAAACCCCGTCTCTACTAAACATACAAAAATTAGCTGAGCACTGTGGAGTACACCTGTAGTCCCAGCCACCAGGAGTCTGCGGCAGAAGAATCACTTGATCCCAGGAGGCAGAGGTTGCAGTGAGCCGAGATCATGCCACTGCACTCCAGCCTGGTGACATAATAATAATATTATTATTAAGACTCCATCTTAATAATAATAATAATATGATGTCTGAGACATCATATTAGAAATGAAATAAGATGAGTTTATTGTTGAGCTGGGTGCTGGGTACACAGGTGTTTATTACATTATTCTACTTTGATGTTTGACATTTTCCATAAGAAAGTTTTTGTTCATTCCAATTTTTTCTGTGCACACAAAAAACAAAGCTTTTGAAGAGCCACCTTTCCTTCGACTAATTATGACAACTTTCTTTCCTATCATAAATAAGCATTTTTTACTGTAAATATCAGTTTCTCTTTCCAGTAGACACAAGTAAGGACATCTTTGCATATAGTTCAAATATATAGGTTGCCTGAACCTAGTAAAAGTAACAAGTAAGTTGGGTGGCAGGATCAGAATCCAAAAATAATCTGACAGTTTGAAGCTTGAGCCAAAACTAATAAGAAAGATTTAACAGAGACTAATGTGAAACCCCACACGTGCATTCAAGCAAAACAGCTGCGCAGTTCACCATGCAGAGATAAGGTTTCACAGTGGCTGTATAAAATCATGCCAGCTCAAGGTGAGTCAGTGGCAGAAAGCAGCTGCCAAAATTACCTGCGAGGTTGGAGAATGCACAAAGACAAGCTCTGTGCCCACCCTTTTCCTGAACTAGTCAGCCTTCACCTGCAGGGTTTGGTTCTAGGCACCTGGAAGATGTCTATGGGAGAGCACCAAGGATGGCTGGGGAATCCTCCACCTAAGAGGAGATGGAAATATCCCACCTGCAGAAGGACCCTGATAAAGGGGGAGACCTTCCTTAAACATTTGTAGACTCTCATGCACAAAGGGATGTAGTGTTGTACCCTATGGCCACAGGAAAACTTGGACCAATGAATGGAATTTACATGATAAGACTCAGCTTAACATCCTCTGTGAGAGGAAGAGGAGTTTCCCACCACCACAGGGTGGGCTGCCACTGCAGACAATGTTTTAGAGAGGATATAGGTATCTAAATGGAGGCTCCTCTTGATGGCCTCTGAAGTCACTTCTAGCCTTGAGAGTTTTACTCCTCAGAAACCAACTAACAGTGGTAATCCTGGAAATAGCAATACCAATATCGCCCATGTATTGAGTATCTTGTTTTAGGAGCTGTACCAAGATCCAGCATGCATTACGTCATTTAATCAGTCCATCAGTCAGCAAGTGCTTACCGATTGCACATTTCCTGCTCAGTATTGTGTAACACACAAACACCATCTGACACAGTTGCTTTCCTTAAAGAATTTAGAATAGAGTTGCTAATCAAAATTTGCATACACATAGTACAATATCGGCATGAACGTCTTTTGCCTTATAAAGTGTTTTTTACATATATTATTTCATGTGTTCTTCAACACATCCCTGAGAGGACAATATTCTTTTTATTACCACCTTAATGAATAATAATAGCTAACGTTTTAAATAACTCTCCTCCTCTGGGACTGTCCAGTTTCTAATGTGGCTCAGCATGAACTTAGCCTCAATCAAGAGAAGGCTAGCTTCTTAGATTTTTTTATTTTTATATCCTTCTCATTACAATAATAAGAGAGTTAACTTAAAATAATAATCCATGTTAAAATAGGAAGTAAATATAATACTCTAATTGCCAATGACAAATACTCTCAAGTAGCAGGAGGCAGAAAGGAAAACATGTCATTATGCATAGTTTTAACTATTCATAAAGACTTAGAGACAATTTTTTTTGGTCTTGGTTTCATGGGGAATGTAACAAAATAGACAAAGTCTGAGACTATTTTAAAGTCGGGCTTTGGACCAAATGTTTACCTGATCTTGGACAGGAAATTTGTGCGCCCAAATGCAAATAGTCAGGCTGACATAGGGGATGGGAAGAGTTGAGTTTGGCGGAAGTGACTACTGTATAATGTCAGCCTCCTGAAACAGAAAAGGCCACCGGACACCCAGGTCAGATTTCAGCACCAAGGACAGAGCACCGCTTCCTGGTTGGCGTCTGAACACTCAAAGGCCTCTCAATAGAGTAATGCTGTGCCATTGAAGACCAGAAACACCCACACACACACACACACTCTCTCTCTATGTTGAAGAAACAAAACTATAGCTATGTTATTAGTATAGCATGGGAGTGACGGATTCTGGGGCCCAACTGCCTATGTTCGCTAACTGTAACCTGTGGCACAATGTAACCTTACCTCTCTATCCCTCCTTTTCCACATCTGTAAAGTGAGGATAACCATACCCACCTCATAGTGATGGCTGCGGCTGCAACAGGGAGGCACAGCTGGGGCTGCACACTCCATGGAACCAGTGGGAGTCCCACCTCTTCTGAGTCGGACGGGAGCACCCAGGTGCTGCTGCAGCCGCCCAAATTGTGGCTGCAGACCCAGGCCTCCTGCTCTACTAAGCAGGCGGGATCCCTGCCCTCCTGGGAGGGGGCTACAGCCGCCCAAACTGTGGCTGTGGATTGGAGCCTCCCTGTGCTCTTTAGGGGGGCAGGAGTAGGCAGGATCTGCCCTTCTGGGTGCAGCTGCAGCTGCCTGATCTGCAGCTGCAGACCTGGGCCCCCCACTCTGCAGAGCAGGCAGGAGCCAGGGACAAGTGAGAGCCACGCCCCTTCCAAGTTCGTGGGGCAGGAACCCCTAGGTACAGCTACCACTGACCTCCCAGGAGCAGGACCTGGGCATCTCTACAGCCTGCACCCTCAGAGACCCTGGAAGAGCTCCCCTCCAGTCCCTGCTCGTTCAGGGGATGTCTGCTTCCACTGCAGCATAACATATTACAATTTAATAAAGAAAAAAAACAGCTGAAAGAAGGAAAGACAGAGTTTCTATATAAGAAAACATAAAGGCAATAGTGGCATGGCTCAAGTCCAACCCCCTAACTTGACAATGTCTGTCTGGACCCCTTCTTGGGTTGGCTTTGAACCTCCAAGGGGATGAGATTGTGTTGTCACTGACTCTGAAGAGAAAGGAGCTATTACAAAGGAGTGGCAAAGGTCAGGAGCATGGAATTCTGATCCACAGAGAGACTTGTGCTTCTGAACTGGACATCCTTCCCAATAGTTGTGGAGTTGATGCCCCCTTGGACACCCTGGGCACCTCTGTTGCTCCAGCCACCACTGCTGGAGCTGCTACTGCCCCCCATACTAATGTTCTTGCTTCCAGAAGTGTTTGACCACAGCTGCAATGCGAATGGGCTGCTCAGTCACAGTCTGTCTTTCTAAATGCCCATTGCATGCCAATCCTGTGTGAGAAATGAGTGGTCAAGGAAAGCCACAGAGGAGAGACTTGTGAAAAGACACTACAAAAAATACCAAAAAAGGGGAGACAACACTCCTATGGGCTTTCCCTGTCTGAAGAAAGCCCAGGACATACACTGGATGGGACATCAGATAAATCCTACCTTAATATGACTTATGTGACTCTGCCTTTGTGTTACTCTAGGAATAAGGCTGTAACAGACAATTCTAGGGTAGAATAGCTGATACAAAGCCATGAGGAATCATCTAAACTGATAGAAAATAAGTGCACAGCATACTCACAGATGCACACTGGATGTTGGCCCTCCCCAGACATCCTATTCAGGAACAAAATAAATACCATGGAAAGGTC
Source organism: Cebus imitator (assembly GCF_001604975.1). Lineage (NCBI taxonomy): Eukaryota > Metazoa > Chordata > Mammalia > Primates > Cebidae > Cebus > Cebus imitator. Next base: position 365,228 of record NW_016107600.1, read on the forward strand.
ATGGCGAAATTACCCAGGTGGGACAATCTCTTTTTGGAATTAGCCTCTGGGATGCCAGGATATAATGATATGAGCTCCAGCATCAGGGACTGAGGTTAGACATGAGAAGGGACTTCCCTGAGATTCTAGGATGGGGATGCAAAGAAGAAAAACGTAATATGTCTCTGGATACGTGGCTCTGCTATCACCTTGGCCTTGGTTGCCTCATGAGCAAAACTGGGATAACATGCCTCTTCATCAGTGTGTGTGATGAGTAAATCAAGCTGGGTAGAGTGCCCCACACAGTGCCCATCCCATACCATAAGTGACACCACTCCTATCTGCATCATCCTTCTGGGCCCATGGACACCACCTGCATCTAGGTGCAGGTGTCTTTTTTTTAAGATAGGGTCTTGCTCTGTCACCCAAGCTGGAATGCAGCGGTGCAATCATGTCTCACTGCAGCCTCACACTCCTGAGTTCATGTGATCCTCTCTCAGCCTCTCAAGTAGCTGGGAGTACAGGCACGTACCACCATGCCGGGCTGATTTTTTATTATTTTTTGTAAAAATGGGGTCTCACTGTGTTGTCCAGGATGTTCGTGAGTTCCTGACCTCCAATGATGCTGCCCCAACCTCCCACAGCACTAGGATTACAGGTGTGAGCCACCACACCCAGCTAGCCAAGTATGTTTTCCAGGGGCCTGTGCCAGCCTGATCCATTGAGTGGGAAGAATTTACACTGTTTACAGAATTTACAGCCTGGCAAACGGCAGTGGGTCATGAGTTTGGATGTGGTACACTGCTCCCCAAAGATCCACCCAGAATCTGTAGTCTCCCTTTGCTCCCATCCACCCCCACCAACATGATCTTATGCAAGTACCATTTCCAACATGTCACTCTCCTACCCAAAAGATACCTAGCAGAACGAACTCCTCTTTTGACCTTAAATGCCCTCCCCTTTCCCTTTTTCTTTCCTCTATCCTGATTCCACCACTTTTTTAATATACTTTAAGTTCTGGGGTACATGTACAGATCTTGCAGGTTTGTTACATATGTATACATGTGTCATGATGGTTTGCTGCACCTATCAACACGTCACCTACATTAGGTATTTCTCCTAATGTTATCCCTCCCCAATCCCCCCACCCACTTCTATCCCTCCCCTAACCGCCCCCTACCCTCCAACAGGCCATGGTGTGTGATGTTCCCCTCCCTGTGTCCATGGGTTCTCATTGCTCAACATCCACTTATGAGTGAGAACATGCAGTGTTTAGTTTTCTGTTCCTGTGTCTGTTTGCTGAGAATGATGGTTTCCAGCTTTATCCATGTCCCTGCAAAGAATGTGAACTCATCTTTTTTATGGCTGCAGAGTATTCCATGGTGTATATGGTGTATATGTGCCGCATTTTCTTTATCCAATCTATCATTGATGGGCATTTGGTATGGTTCCAAGTCTTTGCTATTGTAAACAATTCCACCACTTTAATGTCAAAACTCTGTCATTCCATCCAAGCCAATCTTCTTGCTATCATTCAGCAGGAAGTTGAACAAATGACCTCTACGGTTTCTTCCCCCTGTTGGGTTCTGGAATACCATGCATCTTCCCAACCCTCCCTCACCATCATCTTCGGTAAGTTCCACATTTGAGAGGGTGGCCCACTCAGCATCCTGGCCATGGAATCCCTGAGTCTTCTCAATTCCGCTCACCTTCTCCTTCACTCCACCTCAGCCACATACTCCAGGGCTGCAGCCTGGACCATCACCAAGAACTGGTCCCTCCTGGAAGCATAATCCCCAAGCCCTACTTTCTGGCCACAACTTTCCATCGGCCAGGGCTCTCCCACCTACCTCTCATCACATCTGTTCCTCACTCATGTAAATAATCTCATTGTCTGGACCCCTTCATTTTTTCCAAGGCTGTTATCTCTCTCCTGACCTCTTTTCCTGCTCTTCTCACATTAAGCCTTATTCATTCATTCAACAAATATTTTCTGAGCACCTAGTATGTGCTAGGCATTGACTGGGTAGCGGAAAGTGGTGAACAAAATTGTTGCTGTCTCATTGCTCATAGAAAGAACAGAACAGACTGGACTTCACCATCTGAACGACCGTCTCACCAGTCTCATCAATTCTCCTATTTCTCTATCTTTCAACCATCAGCCTAACAAAATCTCATCTCAAGGCCATGACTACAACCTTTCTTCCCCCACCTGCTGCAGGCACTGAGCTCTGCTGAGGGGGGACCACCCAAGCCTGGCTTCCTACTTCACCAAGAACACTGAAGCCATCAGGAATAATCCCCTCAGCATCCCTTCTGTGCTTTTACTCCTGCCTGCCTCCACACCCACCTAATTTTGTTTTTCCTTGTACAAGGCTTCAAGATGCATTCCCTCCCATCTCCTCTAAATCTTTGCTCCATCAGTTACCCTCCTCCCTCTCCTGCCCCTCCTCTAAACTTCTCCTCCCATACCCAAGTCTTTCACACCCTTACAGTATCTCTTATCGCCCCATGATGCTTTCTTGCTGTCATTCTGTGTCTCTTCCCCTTTTCAACTAAATGTCTCAAAAGGGTAACCCCACTTTGTCCCCTTCCCTGTCTCTAATCAACTCCTAAACCCATGAAATCTAGTTTTGTACATAACCTGACATCATGTACACCACATTCCTGTGAATGCATTTCTCCCTGACTTCCTAAAACCCAAACCTGATAGACAAGCTTCATTCTTCATGCCACCAGATCGCTCTACTGCAGCTGAAATGTGATGTATACATAAGCCATTCTTTGCAGTACCATCACAACAGTAACATGTTTTTCGAATCTCCACATCCCTTAAAAGTCTGCATTAACAGGTTTTCAGCTTCATTCTGGCATAACTTGGCAACTTCCTTGCGGATGTGGTGGATAAGCCATGGGCAGATCCAGTTTGTCGAGAATGTGAACACAGCGCTCCTTGCTGAAATGAATCTAAAACCAGGAGATTCCAAAGCTCCTAGAGTGGCAATGAGCCACTGGAGAGCAGGTATAGAGAAGCTGTGGTGTCATTACTGCCTTGTTCTAGAAAGGCAGTGCTGAGCCTACGTTGAGTGGTGTGGAGGCAGGCCAGCTGCAGAAACTGAGGACTGAGGAGATTCAACATTGGACTGAGGAAAGGCCCCTCTTCTCCGGATCTCAGAGCTCAGGATAGTGACAGACTAATGCAAACCCACCAGGCCACCATGTCAGTTTTGCAGATTGCATCGCGCATAAGAGTTCCAGACCAAGGATGTGAAAGGGAGTGAAAATCTAGCCCATGCTCTGGCCACTGAGCTGTGTGCTGTGCCATGGACTATGGCCACCCAGAAGAACACAAACATATTTTACTTTACACAAGTGCTATCCTTTGCTAAGACATGTGCCCATGAAGCTGTCCGCACAGAATGGACACCTATTTCTAATTCACAAAAAGACCTGAGAGATCCAGAAGACTTCAGAACACCAGTTTAACATGATTTTCAGCATGAGAAGAATCTACCGCTAGAAAACCTTCACTTGTGCTCCACCGGTTGTTGGGTCAGGTAAGTCATGTTGTAGTGAAACCACATGAGTCAAATCCTGGCTCCCCACCTCCCAGTTACATGACCTTGGATAAGTTGTTTAATCCACTATGCCTTGATTTCCACCTATCAGATAAAAATTTGCTGTGAGGATTAAATTATTTTAGAACATGTCCTGGTACATAACAAGCACTCAGTACACATTAGCTTTTAACTAGTGGTGTAATCCTTATGTACAGTGACAGAAAATCATCTCTGGACCATCAACCACACACACACCCTCTCATCAGCCAGGTCTTTGTTCTCCGAAGTTTGCATGTAGGTGCTGTTGCCATAGTTGTTCAGTGCTTTCCTGTTTCAAAAATGCAGGAGTGTGGGTGCGAGTGCAAGTGTGTGTGTGTCTAGGTGTATGGGAGGTGAGGCAAGGGTTACAGTCAGAAGACTCCGGGCATCAGCCATGTGTCCAGAGGGAAACTGAGCAGACTGATTCAGCCCTGTATTTAAAACCATGCCTAATTCTAACTGAACCACAATGATTTCAAAGCTGAAAATAAGCTAAAAATGGCTCAAGTCCTAGGTTTTCTCTGTACTTCTATTACCAAACATTATTTTGGGGCAGCTAAGACCCAGCATCTTAATTACCAGTTTCTCAGGGCAAAACATGCATGGAATAAATGTATGGGAATTCAAACGTGGACTATTTGGCCTTGACTATTAATAACCCCAGCTTTAATAAGGCAGAACACCTGGCCTGAAACAACGAAATAATTAGTCTAAACAGTGGGAGTGAGAAAGGAGCTCTAATACATACATTTTGCTAATTGCTCTCCCCTGTTGCCAGCAAAGGTGAATTGGGAGAGGTCAACAAGAGCCACCTGGAAGCAAGGAGGACGGTTGGGGTAAGCTAACAAGAGCCATTCAGTGAACTGAGACACCAGAGTTGGGACCTCAGAAATTCAGTCAGTGGGAGAAAGAACATCTGGAATACACAGAGAAGGCAGAAGGGGGTCTGGGAAGCCTGGTCTAAGTAGCAGCAATCTCTGCCCCAGCCCTAGCTTGGCTTTACAGAATGTCCCAGGCAAGCGTTTACCACTGATCAAATGGCAACAAGCCAGAGAAGCCCACCCCTCCAGAATCCCTACAGAATGTTCTCATGAATTCTATATGTGTGGTGGGCTGCCCACCATCCCGGGGCTATCACCTCCAGGGTCTTCTCCATGCTCCCGGAGCACTGTCTCTTACCAGAAAAAAGGGCAGCCTCCCCATCCAAATCCCAGTCAACCAACCAACCGACCAGCTCCCTCCAGCCCTGTCTCAGGTCAAATTCCCAAAAACAGACTCAGATAAAGATCTATGTACAGGAAGCTCATTGGAGAGTACTCTTAGAGTCCACATGTGAGGAAGTGAATGAAGCAGGACTGGGGATTGGGGGAAGGTTAAACTGCTATGTAGTCGGATTGGCTGCAGCAAAGGTCTCAGCCAATCCCACGGAGCAGAGCCCTGGGGAGAGATCACAGCCTAGGGCAAGGCATTCATGAGCAGTCAGGAGCCACAGCAGCTGGGGAAGTGAGGGCTAGGTTCTCAAAAGGGTGGGAGCCCACCACCCATCCACTACAGACCCCACATCCCTAGGGGGCTAATCCTGCTTCTGTTTCTCTCCCAGCCTTGCCTCACTCTGTCATCCCATCTACCACTGCAGACATAATTTTGGAGGTGGCCTCTTCCCACAACTTGGCCCTGGATTTAACCGGTAATTTGGTGGTGACTTCATTGTGCAAAACACCTTCCGTGCCAGCTGTCCAAAACAGTCTGTGACACTAGCTGGCGTCTCCAGGCAGTGGGAGCCTTCTGGACCTCATAGGCCCTGTAGGTGGGGAGAGGCATGTGTTCCTAATGACAGAATATATCTTGGAAAGACTGACTCTGCAGCTCTTCATTAATGTTAAGTATTGGTAGATCGAAAAGATAATTACCTGACCCTCCAGGGACCTCTGCTATTACTGAAACACGTTCTTGTCTTCAGTAACCCTACTGCCCCTGCCAAAGTAGTCACCTCTCTTAGGAACTTCTGAGAGACAGGCTACTCTGGGACAGAGATTGTATCAAGCGTTCCACCTGGAAGACCCCTTTTTTCAGCATACATGTTCCTGTGTCAGCCACGTGGAAAATAACACGATCACAAACCCTCCCTGTCCCAAATACCACGGGCAGGCTTTGCACCAAACTTTCTTGTGCTCACGGCCCTTTCACTTGGGTAAGAGCTGTAATCCATCAACCCTAGGAATCCACCTGGGCAGGGCATTTTACTTTTTGGGAGTGTTTATCTAGGATGTCATTCAAACCAACTGCCCCGACTTGAGATTTCTGAAGCTCCTATTTCCTGCCCACTATTATGAGAAAACTAGAGCCAGTCTTGACCAAAGGAAGCAGCTGAAAAAGACGTCCTTAACCAAAAGCTACGTGAGAAAATGGATTCCTAGGCATGGGTCTGCAGTCATTTTATCACTGTCTTCTGTAGTCCTGATGTAGTCCCACCGTTTCTAGAGAAGCCTTTATATTTTTAAGCATCACTGTTGAAAAAAATATTTTTGTAGATGAATATTCAGGCAGTAGACCTGATCCAGTAGATCTGATCTTAGAATTTCTGATTAGCCACTTAAAGATCTAAGTATTAAATGGATTGTACTTTTTAACTGCAGTGCTTTGAAGGCAAAATTGTTTCTTTATTGAAATTTCTATTTTACTGGACATCAATTAATGTATGCCATGTGCCGAAAGTCAACTGAAAGGTATCGTTTTCTTACAGCATGTTAAGTGTGTTTGTACAGATTTACTTAAAATCCTTTCCATAGAAATCAGTCTGTTAGGTTTTTTGTTGAGGTGGGGGTGAGTTTGCTAAAATGTGATTCTTCAAGCTCTGTAATTACAACTCTATCCTTCTTCCTATCAAAATCTTTCTTGCAAAAAAAAAAATGGTGTTCCACTGGTCTAGTTCAGCCTGAGTAAGAGGAGGTAGCAAAGGGCTTCAGAGGTACCAAAGGTCATCTGTCTGGCTTCATGTTAGTAAAATGTTTTAGTAGAACATTACTGACTATAAAACATGCATGTCACACTTCTCGAAAAAAATACACACACAATTGTTTATAGTTCCTAATGTGTACCTTTGATTCTGCTTTTTAAGTAAAAATAATCTGCACTGACAAAGAAAATTATGATCTTCAACTGTATTTGCTGTTATGGAAAGGTGTTATTTGGTAAATGTCTTGTCAGCTAGATTATAAATTCTACGAGCGCATAAACTGTATGTGCTCTCCCCTGTATCCTTGGGCCTGCCACAGTAGCTGGAAAATAGTAGGCATTTGGTTTATTAATAGTTGTCGAATAACTGAATAGATAAGTTCCACAATATGTTCGGTGAAAAATCAAGTTAAAAATCAGAATGCGTTGTTACGATCCCATCGAAAAATGTTTTATATATTTCTGCGAATATGTTTGCATGCATGCACGTGCATGAATGTAGGAAAATGTCAGGATGGTAGAATTGCAGATGATCTTAATCTTTTAATTTGCTAAAATTTTATGCATTTTTGCTATAAATGTGTATTGCTTTTATAATTTAGTAAAAGATATCTAGGAGAGGGAGAAGAGTGAAGGATAAAGAACAAAGGATGGAAAATAACAAAGTGGTTGCCACTAGGAGACAGATCATTTAATCCTAAACTGGTAGGATTTCAAGTATCAATTCAGGAGGGCTCCTGTCACCCTTTGACCATTCCACACAGGTAAATACCTACTCTACTTACCCTGCTGCCTTCCAAAGCAAAGAGCTGCCCCGGTTCTCTTTTCAAATGGGTGATGGGTTGAGGGATTCTTCAAGGCTGAGACAGCTCAAGATTGCCACCTCCCACAGTCTTAAAAATATTCTATTCCCCCCAGCTGCCATCCTGGTCTGAGACTTGATGCCCTCACTCCGGAGCTTCTTCTGCTGTACTGCTCCCCTGGCACATGGTTTAGTGCCACTGTGTCAGGAACATGGAGGATGACACTAGTCCAGGAGTTCTCCTGGGATTTGGCCTGGAAAGCTGAGCGCTGGCCCCTTGCCCTTCCTCCATATTCCCCAGAGCCTCTTTCCTTCCCAGGCCTACTCCAGGCTTCTTCGCCAATGTGCCTGTCTTAATAGGCCCCTTCCTTTAATACCAGGTATCCTTAAGTCTTTCACTACCTCCCTTGGTAGCCCCCTCCACCATTTCTCCTCACAAGAATTCAAAAGAGGGTCCTAAGCCCTCACTGTAAACTTTTCCCTCTGTCCTACCTTGGAGTGTGACCTATCCCATCTTCCAATCAGGCTGAGGGCATGGGGGGAGGGGCACTCTCCTTATTCACCTCTATTCATCCTTTCAATTGACCAACAAGCTTTCACTCAGTTTCCCACCTGCTATGCAGGGCCCCGAGATTATCAACACACATGGAGCAGTTGGATGAAGAGACTGAAGCAGATGTCTCCAAACCCTGGGGCTTCAGTCAGTTGGGTTGACTCAAGGCAGTCAGACTCTTCCCATTAAGTCAAGCAACACATGGAGCAGAGCTCCCAGGGTGTTTTCCTGCAGAGAGTTGGGGAGACAGCCAATGATGCTTCTTGCAGCGTCTCTACAGGGCCAGTAAGATCAACAATTCAGAGCTGCCTGCCCCTGCTCAAAGTATCCAGAGCTAGGCCAAGGGAAATTTGAAAGGGTGCTACCTCCTGCTTGTAAGCTGTGAAAAGATGGGCAAGGATTTATTCATCTCTCAGGTATAGGAACTTTAAAATGTTCTCTTCTGCAATTCTTGAGGTCAGGGATGCTATACTTTAGAGGTTACATAGGGTGGGCCAAGGCTCAGAAATATGGAGCTCCCCTTGGACATCAGACAAATGTACAGATGCCCTCTCGTTAGTCCAGCCCTGATCTGACTTCTGGGCAGTAATACACCATCTACAGTGACTTACAAACTACTATTTTGCCATGCTTAATGGCATGCAGAAGGGATAGGTTTGGGGAGTGGGGTGGGAATCACAGACTCTAAATGTCATCTCCCTGAGGCCCCCTGGTTTTTCCCTCAGTGACTGTCTCCTTACCCCTGTGCTCCCCAGGCTTGGCTTTCAGCCTTCTGAGAATGGCTGGTAAATATTGGTGTGAGGGCAGGCACACATCATCTCTGTTCCTAATTTTACATCCGCCTGGAGTGAGTTTACTAGTTTAACACTCCCACCCACTCTCTTACCCGATCAGTGAGTTTGGAAGGAAGGGCTGAGTTTGCAGAGCAACGCCCTTCCATCTCGTAGGATCTGGCTCTCCATAGCAAGCTTATATTCTGCTCTCTTGTATCCTCGACAAGGGATCTGACCCCATAGGGAAGGCTACAGTGGCCCTAGGATGCTTCTACCCAGGTGAAAAATCTGGCCTAATCCTGAGGTCCTGTGATAGGAAACCCTTTCTGTTCGAGGTAAAAGACACATACTCCAGTATCTGCTTTGTTGGTAATAAAGGAAATATTGACCCTCATCTGCTCATTTATCTTATTTTTTTAATTGGCTCAGAACCTATGCAAGGAAAAGAGGATGTTATGTATCAAACCCTTCAGATTCCAAGAGCTGTGTTTGCAGAAAGAGGATTGGTTCTGTGTCTGGCTGGGATGGTGGTAGAACAGAGGAACTGAAGTCCCAGTGGAATCTGTTCCCTTGATGAACTGCAGAACCCTCTTCTTACAAGACTGGATTTCAGAGGCCTGCTCAGAGGCTGGAGGATGGATGGGATGACTTTCTTGGGAGTGGGGAAGGTCTCCCCCTAAATGACATACTTTTGGGCAGACCTATCACAGGAATCCCAACCAAATAGATGGAGAAGCCAAAACTATTCAGTAGCCTTTATAACCACTTTTAAATTCTCAGAAGACCATCACCCCCACCTGATTTCTCATCACTTTTGGGTCATGATCTATTCTGTGACTCCTGGAATAAAAGACAAACACCAGAATGTGAAATTCAGTGCAATTTACTGAGAAAAGAAAGTGCAACATACTCATCACCAGAGGATCTACAGCTCAGGGAATTGGAGGACAGGAGGGAGTCAGGATCTGAAGCCCAGATGTAGGGAGGGCTCCCTGGGAACCAGCAGTCTGGAGATCCTAACCGTGCACGCTCCAGCACTGAACCCATGGTACTGCCCTCCTCAGAGAGTGCTGAGGTGACTGGCTTTAAATCACCAACTCCCAGTAAGAGCGGGAGATGGGCCAGAGTGGGAACAGGCCAGGCTGGAAAGACAGAGACTGGCTTGTGCTCATGGGTTGCTATCCAAAGTAAGGGGCCATTACAGGGAGTCTCCCAGGGGCATCATCATCCCAGACTAGCAGCTGGATCTCCATGGCCCTGGGAAGGTCACGGGGTTGGAGAAACCAGGAGTTCAGCTTCTTCTCCAGGGAATTTGAGGAAAAATGTGGTTGAACTATGTGCATCTATTGATGCCAAGTAGACAGTGGGAAATGCTATTGCAGGTTGAGTGGGAAGCAGCTGGTTATAGAGACTGGGCACAGAAGATCACTTGGTGGAGCTATGCTGGCTTGAGCTGGTGGTCTGGGAGAAGCGGATATTGGTGCTGCCTCCACCACCAGACTTGTAGCCACTGCCTCCAGAAGTCTGGATGCTGTCAGAGCTGGAGCCCTTTCCACTGTGGCCCCCGGAGATGCTACCTGCACCACTGAGCCTGCTGCCACTACTGCTGGTCTGGTAGCCCCCACTGCTGCCCCTGCCCCCGGCACTGCCAATGCTGACCCCTCCGTAGCCACTGCTGCTGCCGCCACTGAGTCCTCCATAACCACTGCTGCCGCCGCCACTGACTCCATAGCCACTGCTGCTGCTGCTGCTGCTGCCACCTCTGTAGCCACCACTGCCACTGCCACTGACCCCTCCAAAAATTCCACGGCTACTGCCAGAGCTGCCATTTGTGCTGGTGACATTGCTGACCACTGCTATAAGACAACAGGCACACAATTCAGTCAAAAGGCCTGGGACACTGGAAGCCAAAGCCGTATTACATCCCTACCCCGCTTGGCTATGTGACTTAGAGAAAGATGCTAACTTCTCTAGTGCCTCAGTTTGCAAACTGTGAGAGTGAGCCTGCCCTCTGGTGCCTTCCCCCAAGAACAGGAACCAGAAGTATCCATAGAAATTTCTGGTTCTCCAACCTAGGCCACTCCCCAAACCAGAGGGGTTTTAGCTTTAGCCCGAGAGGTTGTCAGCTTACACTAGGGGTAGAGCATGTTGCCGTGGCCTGAGATCCTGGATGCTGTCAGGTGGCCTGGCATCCTGGGATGGAACAGGCCTTCTTGGCTGAAGGTCAGCCAGTGAGGATGTTTCTAGTTGCCCTTTTTACAACCCAGGGAGAAGGTTTTCTGAATAGGCTACTTACAAATGCACACAGCACTCTGACACTCTCCAGACATCCTGAAAAGGAAGAGGAGATGTGAATTCTTTGTGCAATGAGTCAATAGCCAAAGAGCTGAGAGTTCACAACTTTGAGAGCCACACCCTCCCATTTGTCCCACTAGGGGTCAAGATCCTGTGAGAAGAAAGCCTATTTCGAGTTTGTTTCCATGACCATGTCTCCCCAGAAAAGGGGGCTGCTTCAAGGGTTGAGACTTCCCACCCTTTTCCCATTAGCCCTTAGAGATTATCTTCCCTAAGAAAACTATCTGACTCCCAGCTCTGCTTTGATTGGCCTGTCCCCACCTCTCATACCCTTCTAAGACCATCTTCCCACCTTAGCATATCTTTCCATCTTCTCTACCTAGCCGTGGATTTTTTATCTCCAATTCTCCCTTTTCAAGAAGGCTTCCATTATGAGCCCTCCTGGAGTGATTGTGGACATGATGGGAGTTGTTCAGAGTGGAGAAAATATGGGAGGGGCTGACACTCAACGTAGGATGGGTTTGAAATGTCCCACCTACACTGCCCATCTTCCTGTGTCTTATTCCTGATCATGGAGCAGGCACATCCACATATCTGAGAAGATATGGAGTGGGTCTGCACACCTTGCCAATGTGTGCCCACTGATGTCAACCACTCCCTCCTCATCCCGTGACTCCTAGTACACTTGACATCATCTTCACTTTCACTTTCCTTCTCATGCTTGGCTTCTGTTTCCTCCACCAGATTGGGAGCTACCTGAGGACAGAGGAGTAGCTTCCCTCTGAACACATGATGCATTGGGCAGGAACTCAGCAGAAAGATCTCTCAATTCTTGATGCTTCTTTAGCATTTGATAACCACCCACTAAGCCTTTATCTTCTGCTTAATGTTGTATTATTTTCCAAGAGCATGGATACATCAACCATCTCCCGTATGGACTCAGCTTCATGGGTGGGGTTTGTCTATACTGAGTTTTCCAGTATGGTAGCTAGTAGTCACATGATGCTGTTTAAGTTAGTTCAAATTAAATTAAATGTACAACTCTGTTTCTCAGTTGCACTAGCCACATTTCCAGGGCTCCAGTGGCTAATGGCTACCGTATTAGACGGCACAAAAATAGAACATTTTCATCATCTCAGAAACTTCCAATGGACTGCACTGGTCTACCATTTGTCATAATGCCAAAGAACCTTCCTAATACAATGAACATAATGAAGATCAACAGAGATACGTAGTACAATATTGATGTCCATGATACATTTGAGAGTTGGATGATCTTGATGGACTTAAAATAGTGGGGCCTTGAATCCTTGACTGTCATCCAAGACACTCCTTGCCCTTTGAGTGTTTCTCTGCTTATCATCTTGCCCCCTTTCCACATTATCAAAAGTCACTCTAAAACCGTATCTGGAGAATGGTGATCCCACAGCCCCTCACCTGCATTCCTCTCCCTCCAGCAGCTTGCGGTAGGTGGCAATCTCCACATCCAGGGCCAGCTTGACGTTCATCAGCTCCTGGTAGTCACGCAGAAGCCGAGCCAGGTCATCCTTGGCCTTCTGTAGGGCAGCCTGCAAGTCTTGGAGCTTGGTGTTGGCATCCTTGAGGGCCATCTCTCCACGCTGCTCAGCCTCTGCAACTGCTGTCTGTAGGTTGGCATTCTGGAACAGGAAGAAGTAGAAGATCAATTAACGTGATGACCAGAAAACAAACACTTGATCTTTACTAGGAGTAGATCTCTTTCCCCACATCCTGCATCCCTTCCTCCCTTTTCTTAGAAATCCCAACGGAACATGCTCAAGAAAAGAATTCAGTTTTGCAATTGGTTAATTCATCTTTGGCCCATTGAAATCAACTTGTGGCTCATCAAGAAAGGGAACACTGATTTGCTTTCCTATGCTGCTGAAAGTAGTAGTGGTCTGGTTAGTCTCTAATCTTTTTTTGCAAGACTGTTAAATACTCTCTTGCTTAATCACTTCATTCCAATAATACAGAGCAGCCATCAAGGTTATGTGAACTGTGTGAGAAACAGCTTCACTAAAGGTAGATCCTGCTGAGAGCTGAGTGTTTAAGTCCAACACTGCAGTGGTAGGATTTGCTAGGCAAACCGGAATAAGCAAACATCTTTCTTGAGTGAGCATTTCAAGAAGCTCAGCCTCCAAGAGAAATATCTGGGAGAACAGAGTTTCCCAAAGACTGTGCTATCCCCACGTGTGACACCATGAAAGGACAGAGAGGACCTGTGGGCCTTCTCCCCGGGGCCCAGAAGACCTCTGGGATCTCTCCGTTAAACCCAGCCCCACCTGCTTCTTGACATTTTCAATCTCAGCCCGTAGCCTCTGGATCATCCTGTTGAGCTCCATGATCTCATTCTTGGTGTTCCTCAGGTCATCCCCGTGCCTGCCAGCTGTGGTCTGCAGCTCCCCAAGCTGACAGAGGAAAACCAATCAACATGGCTTTTGCACAGTGTTGGCACATTCTTGATGAAGGTCATCAGGATCTAAGGACACAAGGAGGGTTCCCACCTTGGTCTGGTACAGGGCCTCAGCCTCAGCCTTGCTCCTCTCGGCGATCTCCTCGTACTGGGCACGGACCTCGGCAATGATGCTGTCCAGGTCCAGGCAGCGGTTGTTGTCCATGGACAGAACCACAGACGTGTCACTGACGTGGCTCTGCATCTGGGACAGCTCCTTTAGGAAACATGGATAGTTACTCTCACCATCCCCTGGCCGAAAAGATGCTGGGAATCCTCTACTAGCGGAGATACCCCAAAGATGGGGCTAGAAGCATGTCAGTTGGAAAAAGAAGCTCATACTTCAGGTCTGGCTACAGCCTAAAAGATGCTAGAAAACAAGGCTAAAGGAAATAGCAAATATAGTTGGGCTGTCAGCCTGAAGGTATCAGCCAACGAGCCCTATTGTGTAGGTTTCCATGGGCCCCTAGCAGGGAGGAATATTGTGAAGAGACCAGCTGTGATACAGATATAGGAGCCAGAGAAAAGACGCAGAGCGAAATGGCCTGAGGACCTGTGGGCCAGGCCTATGCAGACTGAGGAAGCTCAGCTAACATTTCCTAGGTGGGATGGAGCTGAGTTCTGAGCCCCATTACTGGTTTTGTGAGTGTTGTGCTGTTTGGCTGTCCCTAAAGTTATGCTTGGGAAGATGCAGACAGGAAGGCTCCGGAGCTTGGCAAACCAAGGAATCACCATCTCATAGAGGGTCCTCAGGAAGCTGACTTCATCTGTCAGGCTGTCCACCTTGGCCTGCAGCTCCACCTTGTTCATGAAAGCCGCATCCACATCCTGCAGGGGAGGTCAGAAACCCAGAGAATGACCCTCAGTTCCCCTCCCACCCAGGGGCTCTTTCCTAAGCCCTCACGTCTCGTCTTTGTTCCTCCCCCAGCTCCCCTCCTAATTGTGACTTCTCATCTTCCCTTTTCTACTTAAAATTTTCTACTTTTCTACTTTCTACTTCCCTTTTCTACTTCCGAAGTCTACTTAAAATAAGGAAAATCAAAGCAGCTTTCCTCCTTTTAATCGCTCAACATACCAAACCCCAATGCTTTAACAAAATACAAACCATAAGGCACAGAGTAACCATCTGATTTTAGGGTAGAAAAATCACACTTACCTGATATGTATGTGACTTTGGCTGTATAGTACCAGAAACCCCACCCTCCTGAACAGAAATTAGAGTATTCTCACTACTTCATCTTTACAATGACTGGTATAAATATGCTACAAGTTTTTGCTGATTGTTATTAATAGCATCTGGAGTACATTTGTAGACTGAAAATCTTGATTAATTCTACACATAAAGTGCTCATTATTAGTTCATAATGCTAATCACTCATTATTCGCAGTAACATTTTAATACACCTTCTCATGGTAATATACTTAGAGCAGCTTCCTTCATTAAACATTTCACTTCCAAAAATGCAAGGAAAAGTGTCAATCCCACATACAGGATAAGGTGACTGTCCCCCACGACAGCTGGCTGTGCTCTCTCTCCTTGGGGGACAGCTCCCAGAAAGGGAACCTGGATAAGCTGGTCCAGGCTCACCTACCTTCTTGAGCCCCACAAACTCATTCTCTGCCGCAGTGCGTTTGTTGATTTCATCCTCATACCTGGAACAAGAAGAGGCAAACATTTGATCAGCGACATTTCAGGAGTGAAAAAGAAAGATGAGGATTCCAGGCAGTCTCCCCACTAGTGCAGAGACCGGACCAGCTTCATGGGCATGTGACCTGTGCAGTTACATGGGACCCTGGGCTCAGGGTCCTCACATTCACCTCAATGCTGGCACCATCTTGACACTCTTTCTCTTTTTTTTTTCTCTGAGACAGGGTCTCACCCTGTCACCCAGGCTGGAATACAGTGGCATAAGCATGGCTCACTGCGGCCTCAACCTCTCAAGCTCAGGCAATCCTCCTGCCTCAGACTCCTGAGTAGCTGGAACCAGAGGCATGCGCCACCATGCCCAGGTAATTTTTTAATTTTTAGTAGAGACAAGGTCTCACTTTGTTGCCCAAGCTGGCCCCCAGCTGCTGGGCTCAAGTGATTCTCTCACCTCAGCCTTCCAAAGTAGTGGGATTACAGGCATGATTGAAATTCTTAATAATTTTGTAACTAGGTTCCTGCATTATCATTTTGCACTGAGCCCTGAAAATTATGTAGCTGGTCCTACCCAGAGACCTCTCAGAGCTCAGGGCGCCACCTGGGCCACTTCCCTCTAAATCCAGTGGCGGGCAGAAGTATGGACAGTCATGGTGAGAGGGCAGACTTCAAGGAGCTTGACTACTTGCCTGGGCTCTTTGATTGACTTTGTGAAGCACAATATGTGCATATGAAACCCAATAAAATATTTGCTCTCATTGGGCTTTTCTGCCTGTTTTCTCTGTTTCTGTTTTCCTTCATTACAGTTACTTCTTGTTAAGAATGAACTCATGTCTTCTGAATGCATCAAAGTTGTGGGATTCCTGCCTGTTAAGGACTAAAATCTAATACCAAGACTTTGGATTTCACAAAGCTTGAGGAACTGGACTGATTCCAGGAGAAAAGAGTTCTCTGGGCAGGACCTTTTTTTTTTCCTCTAGGAGAAAAGAGGCCTCTGGGATCTCTTTTGGGAATGGGAATCTGAGTTGCCACTGGATTCCCAGAGCCAGCACAGAGCCTGCCAGAGAGTGGGTGCCCACCACGCGTGTGCGGCTGAATCGGAATAGGGCCTCCACAGAGCAGGTGTGCCCATCCTGGAGGTTCTGACCCCTGGAGAAATTTGGAGCTCCCTCCCACCTCGAGAGGCCCAGTTTGCTCCTCACAGACCTCAGCAGGTAAGGACTGCAACTTGGATGGCGGGGGAGGAGGCAAACCAAAGCCGCAGAACAGGGGATTGGACCGGAAGCACTGAAAGAGGGCTTTACAAAGCACAGCCCCGGGCATCTGCCTAGAACCCCCGGGAGCTGGGGAGCACTCACATCCCTGGAACCTGCCCCACATCTATGATTCAGAACACCTAGGTCTGCAATACAGGAATACGCATTGTTGACAAGCATCCCAGGTGATTCCTAGGTACAGTCAAGTGTGGTGGACTACCCATCCTAAAAGGCTCTAAACTTTGGGAGGACTTTTTTGTCCCTCTGAGCTGGAATAGGAGGGGGCCTGCCTGGAGACTGAAATCTGCGTCGTAGCCACATAGAAGTCTCAGCCCCCACCCTGACACCCCCTTCTGCTTGGTCATGCTTCACTCAATAAATCCATCCCAGAGTATTGACTGAAGGCACAGTTGGGAACAGCTGAAATCCCAAATTAGAACCACACCTCCCTGCTAATTCCCCAGAAGGGGAAACTCCCCAGGAGGAGCCCTCACTTCTTTTTGAAGTCTTCCACCAGGTCCTGCATGTTCTTCAGCTCTCCCTCCAGGTTCCCCTTCTCCCCTAGAAGTGAATCCAGCTGCTTGCGCAGGAAGCTGATGTAGGATTCAAAACAAGGCTCCAGGCTCCTGGGCCCTGAGCCAGAGCCTGTGGTCTGCTGCTGGAGTAGTTCCCACTTGGTCTCCAGGACCTTGTTCTGCTGTTCCAGGAACCGCACCTGCATCAGGGGAGGAAGAAAAGGAGTCAGCCTCTTGAGTTGGGCATGTGGGGCTGCCCATCCCAAATGGTGGAAATGTGGAGAAGGAACCCAATTCTTCAATCTGCAATTGCCCCTGTTTTTTAATTTGGAAAGGATGAAGAGTTGGAAAACGGAGAGTTAGGATTTGTTGAGTGATTATGCCATACCTGTTATTTTCATGTATTTCCATCATATTTAATCCTCATAACCACCTATAAAGGAGTTGCTGTGATCCCCATTTTGTAGATAAGGAAACTGAGACTCAAAGAATTTAAGTTTCCCAAAGTGACGAGTCTACTGAGTGACAGAGCTAAGAATCAAACCCAGGACTGCCCTGGGTCTAAAGGGATCCTTCAGAATACAACTGAAGGAGGTCAGCACAAATAAAGTTATTTGTCATTGTTTCTCCAATGTAAGCTTTTTTCAGCTCCAGAAAGGCAGTGAAAACAGTCAATGAGATCTAACATTTCTTTACAGGTTTCACGTATGAAGACCTTTCAGTTATTCAGCTTGCAGCTGACCTAGAATTCACTTCAGATCCTGGGCTCAGTCCCCCACAGACCCAGCACACGCTTCTCTGCCCCAGCATGGACAGCTCAGTTTAATATTGGCTGAAGCACAACAACGTTTGGAAGATGAGGCAGTTGCCAATACTCCTCATTTAGAGGCAGGCCCAAGATCTGTGCTAACTCAAGTTTTCATGACCAGCTAGTTTGGATTATCAAGCAATTGCTTTTCAGGAGGAATTAAAGTAACTGCAATAATTTCATGACTAATGCCTCATTCTTCAAAGAGAAAAGAGCATATTTGGACTCTCACTTCATTTACCTTCATCTCATTCCTAGCAGGAAACCAGGACCAGGAATTCTTCCCCCCGTTTCACAGCTGGGAAAACAAGGTCCACAAAGTGAAAGACAGTGAAAGGCTCACTGTCCTGTAGGGACCAAGGCAGCACCAGAACAAGAGTCAGCCACCCCTGCGCTGTGTCTCACAGGTCCCATGGCATCTTTCTACACCAACCCCTGGGAACCCCAAGCCCTCCACAACACCTCTTGGCCTTGCCCTCACCTTGTCAATGAAGGAGGCAAACTTGTTGTTGAGGGTCTTGATCTGCTCCCTCTCCTGGGCCTTTACTTGCCCAATCTGGGGGTCGATCTCCACATTGAGGGGCTGCAGGAGGCTCTGGTTGACAGTCACTTCCTGAATTCCCCCGGGAAAGCCCCCAGGGCCAAAGCCGCCAGGACTGCCAAAGCTGCCAGGCCCACCAAAGCCACCAGGGCCACCAAAGCCACCAGCCCCTCCAAAGCCACTACCTACTCCTCTGCCACCACCAAAGCCACCACCATAGCTGCCCCCAAAGCCACTTCCATAACCACCTCCAAAGCCACAGCTGCTACGCCCTCCACCAAAGCCACCAGCCCAGGAGCCGCCAGTGGCCACGCTGATGGAGATGCTCTTGTTGCCACCCAGGTTGTAGAGGCTGCGACTGCCAAAGCCACCTGCTCCGCTCCGGAAGCCACAGGCCCCTCCGCTAGCTCCCCCAGAGCGGGCTACACAGCTCATCCTGCTGCTGCCAGAGACCATTGCAGAGCGGCCGGAGAAACCCTGGCTCCCGCCACTGAAGGATTTCTTGCAGACTTGTCTGTTCATAGTGAGAGAGCTTGGAGGCAAGCTAGTGATCACTTAGCAAGAGATGAGAGGGATGGGGACAACAGAGGAGACTGGCCTTTATATACCACGGAGCTTGGCTTGGCAAAAGGAGAGACAGGCAATTAGCTGAGAGTCATCTTGGGTCTGGTCTGCCTCGTAGGCATTAAGTTACTTCTTGGTTCCAGACACACCTCAAAGATAATCCTCTGGGCCAGAGTGGCTTTGCTTTCTTAGCTTAATCACCTAAACTTGCCTCAGTTGACAAAATGCTGGAGCTCTCCTCCCTCCCTTTGTATGATGTCCTCAAGGGTTTCAGGGAACCCAAGCAACACCTGATCCAGCAGGAGGAAGCAGCTTTAGACACCAGGGGATCAGGAGCCATGTGCTCCATGACACAGGGGTGAGGACCAGACAACCTCTTTCAGGCAGGCTGGGTCCCTCCCTGCAGCGCCAGTGTCTACAGACTCCTGCAGTGGCTGTGCCAGTCTCTCCCATCATTGGGCCTTATCTTCTGATGGCATGCCACCTGTGCCCAACTCTTCAGAGGGCCTGGAGTGGGAGGCCCCTGAGAGGGGCCCAGACCCACAGAGTCTGCTCTGCCAGAACCTCAGCCAAAGGCATCCATCTGAGCAAACCTGGAGTTTGGGCTAAGAAATGCTACTTATGGGAAAGAAATTACAGTGGAGCTAAACATGTCTGGCTCCTGGAACAGAGAGCAACCCAATGTGAGGCTCGGGAAGAGGGGAGACCATGTGCAGAGGAGGAGTCTCAGGCCAAGCCCTCCCCCGACCATCCCAGACTGACAGCAGGCAATTTCTGGACCCAGGAGCAAAACGGGACAGAATATGAAAACCCTCCAGCTGGCTGGTAGAGTTGGTTCAAGGCCCCCACTCATCTTAGGAGGAGAGAGTGTGTTATGTCTAGGCCCCAACTCAGTCTTCTGGAGGGGATCTCCTCCCTGCTTCACTCCCTGGTCTGGGTCAGATGCCCCTCCTTGTCTTCCCACCATACCCTGTACTTTTCCCATCATAGCCATGACATAAAGTATACTTACCTGCTTACTTGTCCATACCCCTCCAGTCCCTGAGCTTCTTGAGGGCAAGACTTGAGTCCCGTCCATCCTAAATGATCCTAAATGTCCAGCACCTAGCATAAGGTAAGCACAGCATGAACGTGTTAACTGACTGATGACTGATGTCTAAAAATGCAAATACCTAAAACCAGCTCCCAGCCCTGTGAGTGAAAATCTTCAGAGGGAGGGCTTGAGGATTTTCATTTGTAACAAGCCCTCCAGGTAATCAATACAATGCAGAAAGTCTGGGAAGCCCTGTCTAGACCGAGGCTATTCCACATGGGCCAGGAGTAGGAGGATGGAAAGCCCTTGATGGCAGAAGGAATGACACATGATGAGCTACCACTCTCACTCCCAAGAACTCAGCCAACCCCCACCCCCATCCAACCCACCTCCACACCCAAACCCACCACACAGGGCAAGAGCAAATTCTCAGGTTGTCTGCATAGGAGATTTCACACATGACAGGAGCAAGGCGAACTGATTTCCCTGAGAAATTGGTGGGGTTCTATGTCCAGAATTCCAGCCAAATTGGCAGTGGGCACTCTGCCTCTCCGAGTTTCTGGTTTCTGAACAGTCCAGACCAGGGAAGACGATTAGTCTGAGAATCTGTGGAGCACCTTGAGTTGAGCACTTCAAGGGCTCTGCAGCTAATTCTCAGCTCTCTGCTCTGCAGCTTGTCTGGCGTCAGATCCCAGATCCACTATCCACCGGCTTTTAGGGGTTGGACAAGTGACTTAACTTTTATGGGTCTGGTTTTATCAGCTGTAAAAATGGGGCTAATAACAGCAAGTACTTCATGGTGTTGCTGTGAGCATTAAACATATAAAATGCTTAGCCCAGTGCTTGACACACAGCAAGCACTATATACTTAGCTACTGCTAGTACTCTATTTGGGAGAATGGGAAAGAGATAACATGTTTGGCCCTGGCCCTTCTCAAGACAATTTTGCATCCCTAAGTAACTCACCAAAGGTGAGGAAAGGAAGCTGAATAGGAGTGAAGAGTTAGAAAAACAACCTGGGATAGAAAAGAGTGAGACCTACACTGAACAGGTAGGTTGGGCGAACTTGCACAGCGATTTAACGTAAGTCTGGGTTCTAACCTGTCAGACCCTTTCCTACCTTGCTGGTTTGTGGTGAGACTTGCAGGATAATGTAAGTGAAAATCCTTTGAAAATCGCAAAATGCCACACAGGAGTTAGACAGTTGTGGTCTAAGAGAAAACCTGTCATCGTGGAAGTCCAAAGACCTAGGTTCAAATCCTATGTCTACCTCTCACTATGTAGCGACCTTGGAAAAGGTACTTGACGTCTCTCTCTCCTTATTTGTAAAATGTGACATCTATCCTACTTGCAGGATTGTTTTGAAGATTTAAATACATAGTGTTCTGCAATATATGTTTGGATTTTTTAATTAACATCATTCATCCACAGACAATCCAGGAAGAGAATTCCATGTCGAGTTCTTCCTTGAGACATTTACTCCACCCTTCCATTGAATGACAGCCCCTCCTGGTAAGGTGTTTCCCCATATTCTCCGGATATTTTAAAAGCAGAAGATCACATGCCCTTCCTAGGAAGAAAGCTGAGCCAGGCTCAGCTGAAGCTCCAGGTGAGAGCCCAAAGCAAACAAGAACAGGCATAAGTGTCTCTGATTCCCTTCCCTCCCTTGGCTGCAGTGCTGAGGCGTCGTGTGGCAGCCTCTGATGTGTGGCTCACCTCTGCCACCCTGGTGTAAGCTGGAGAAGCATGATGGAGAAAGGTGAAGTGCAGATCACAGAAGCATGGGTTTGGGTTGGGTCGCCTAATCCGTGTCACCCGAGCCTGCCAAAGCATCACCTTATTTAGCAGATGGGGATTGTGTTCTCAGCAGTTACATGGAAATACCCAGAGTAGCCATCCTCACCAACATTTCCCTCATTCACTGTAGATCTTTCAGAATGATATCTAAAGGGGCTGCCCACTGCCAGCAATCTGAGTTCCAATCCCTCACCTGCCAGAACCTTGTGTGTAAAGCTTGCCAGATGGCTGAGCACCCCAGATTTTTATTTCCCCACCTATAAACAGGGAGAAATAAAACCAAGTGGAGTTATCCCCTCTAACCAAATTGCTCGCTGGTAGTCAACTGCGGTGAGAAGAGTTCAGATTGCCTGTAACATAATTATGAGCAGAGGAATACATCACGAGACAGTAGTCATGACCCTTGGTCAAAGTGAGCAGACATCCCTCTCCACCCACCATCTGCTGAGGATGAGGGAGCCATGGCTGCAGCCTCTTTATACATGGAAGTTTGCAGATCCCATTTTCAAGATGATCGCCAATTTGTTCTCAAAAATAAACAAAAAAGAATTAACTTTCTGGGTACACTGCCCCTGGACTAGAAATTAGCGTTCTTTTCCGGTTGAAATACTTCCCAGACTTCCTGCATTATAAGGATTACCTGGAGGGCTTGTTAAAAGTGCAAGATTGTCACTAATAAAACAACTTTAAACAATGAACAGTAAAAATAATTATCATATAGAACAAGATTTATAGTGAAAGCTAGATAAAGAAGTAAACATCTAAGTACAACTAAATCTTTATATTTCTAATGTCTTAGCTGTTAGCAATCACAATTTGTTCTGATTCTGGTCTTACCTCTACACTTGATTAAAATACTCTTCAGCTCACCCCTAATTCTTTATCGGGTTCTTGGATCTCTCCCAGGGCTTATGTAGGGCAGAATTCTATCTCCCAAGATGGCCCTTATTAAAAGGTTCTGTGATTACATAAACTGGGGAAATGAAAAGTTTATAGCTCTCTCTTGGGATTTTAGTAAAGTTATTTAGCATACTAAAAGCCCTAAGAAGTCCTATAGAAAATAATCTTTTTACCTTAATTTAATCACAGTTTCCCAAACTTAACCAAAAAAACTCTCTATCTTAACATCTACTAACATGCTACCAAGTATACTTGGGAAATACTAGACTAACTAGCCATCCAGGATGGATGAGAATGTGCAGATAGACCAACCAGGGGGTTACAGCATAAGAAGATGTCCTCATTCCTACAGAGAGAGAGCACTTGCTCCAAGTGAGGTCCTCATCCCTGCAGAAAAAACACTTGCTCCAAGTAAGATCAGGAAGCTGAGAGCAGAGTGAGGCCTGGGGTTGAAGATGCATCAAGAAGAGCACTGGGATGCTGAAAAGTGGATGGGTTCTCTAAAGACCAGCTCTCCCACCAATGAATATTTCTCATCAGTACATGGATTTGGCTGGATCTTTCCAAAAGCCATGGCTCTTTCACTGGCATGCTGGATTTTCTGGAGCTCAAATAACTGCATCTCCTCCTCTCTTCCTGGGCAGCTTGAAGGAGTGGAAAATATGGAAGCCTTGGAATTAGACAAGCCTGTATTCAGATCCCAGCCTTGCCACTTTCCAGTTGTATGGCATCGGGCAAGTCGTTTTGCCCTCTGGGCCTCAGTTTCCCGTTCAGCAAATTGGAGTTAGCACAGCCTCCTCATAGAGTTGCAGTGGGGACTACAGCAGGTAAACTTAGAAAACCCGTACACAAGGCAGGTGCTGAACACGTGGCAGCCCTTGTGATGATGACGTCAGTGTAGGAAGCCCTCCTAGAAAGTGTCAGTTTGGAGGCTGAAGGAGGACTTCTAAGTGATAGCCCATCTTAACGTCAAGGCAACAGGGAAGTCTTTGATAATTTTTGTAACAGGTTACAAGGAATTGTAGTGTCTGTATTGAGAGTTACATAAACACCATTTGCCCATGCCTGGCCAAGCCATTTTCGCACTACAGGTCCTCATCAGTAATGCAATCTATCAATCAGCAAATACTTATTGATCTACTGCATCCTTTCTAGAGGTGTGGGGACTATGTTTCAGTGAAAATAATTTCCTCTTTCAAATCTTTACTCCTATTGCCCAACTGTGAAAAGAATTTTAAAATAGCTAACATTGAACACGTGACATATACAAATCACTGAGTTAGGTTGTTTATATGTATCGTATCTAATTGTCACAAAACCTTTGCAAGGTAGGAATTTTCATTCACATTTTACAGATAACGGCATGAGGTGAATTAACTTGCCTCAAGTCAATTCATTTATGGGCTTTGATCTTAATCAGACTATCCAGCTCCAAAGCCTGTCATAAATTTGTGGATGCTTTTCTTCTACATAGGCTTCAGCAAGTCAAGTTACACCATCCCAAAGTGAAAAGTCCACTTTGACATGTGAAGAACCCAACCATATTCTCTCCACCTGACCTCCTCATGCTCGGTTAGACACCAGCCATGTGCAACGTACCATGCTGGCCAGGCTGACCAAAGTGCTGGTCAGGACAGGCTCTCAGGGACAGGACATATGGGTGGGCATGGAATTTAGGGATGATATGAGCCGCTCCATCATCTGCAATGTAAAAGGCAACGTCCTCACCCTGTTGGAGGAAGAAAAAGAGGCGAGGAGGTTGTGCTGAGCTTGGCTGCTTGCTGGATCTTGGGTGTTGGGATGGACCACTTGGCCCACAGGAATGTTTTGTCACAATCTTCTCTTTTACTTCATTTTTAATTTTTTTGTGAGATGAAGTCTCGTTCTGTCACTGCAGTGTCTGATCTGCAGTGGCATGATCAAGGCTCGCTGCAACCTCCACCTCCCGCCTTCAAGTGATTCTCCTGCCTCAGCCTCCTGAGTAGCTGGGATTACAGGTGCGCGCCACCACATCCAGCTAATTTTTGTATTTTTAATAGAGACAGGATTTCACCATGTTGATCGGGCTGGTCTCGAACTCCTGACCTCAGGTGCTCCACTTGCCTCGGCCTCCCAAAGTGCTGGGATTACAGGAGTGCACCATCATATTTTCTTTTTGTTCACCAAATGGGTAACCGAGATGCACCTTTAAATAATACATTTGTGTTACATGTTTAAAAAAAGAACACCCTTAGAATGTAATGCTCAGATCTGCCTTGAAGCACCAACTTGTGTTGATGAAAATAAACATAAATTAAACTTCATGAATTTCATTTTGGCCTCAAATAGGAACACCCATCATTATCAAGGTATTCTCCTAATCAATCTCGATGGCTTCTCTGACTGGAGATCAGAACTCCCCAGAGTTGAAGGTGGGCCTGCCCACCATCACAGGGCCTCAGCTGTAGAAACCTCTTCTGCTAATGTAGGAACTTTAGGTTTGATTTCTGGCTTAAAACTGCAGATAGTCATTAACACATGTGCCAGGGAGGACATCCTAGAGTCCAAGAAGACACCAGCCGGCCCCGTTCAGCAGCATAGCACAGCAGTTACATGTGTATCCTTTGGATTTGAGGCCAGATCTGCCACTTCCCATCAGCCATGCCATTCTGCTTCTCCAAGCTACAGTGTCCTCATCTAGAATATGAGGATTATTGCTGTCTGCCTTCTATGGCAATTGCAAAGGATGAAATGAGATGACATATGCAAAGTGCCCAGCATATGACTTGCACTAGTCACAAAAGTTAGTTGTTTAATCCAGTTGTTTTTGTTAAATATGTCAGGGCAGTAATTACCTTTAAGAATCTACCCTACCCTTTTCAAAATCTCATTAGCTCAGCGAAGCTCACAGTGCCTGCTACGTGCCAGGCATTTTGCTGGTCACTGAGGAGCACAAAGATGAATCAGGCACAGCCATCCCTTCGATTAACTTCTATTCTAATGTGGAGAACAGACACTAAAACTAGTCTTTTTTTTTTTTTGCTATAGGTTTTTTTTTAATACTTTAAGTTCTGGGGTACATATGCAGAACGTGCTGGTTTGTTACATAGGTATACACGTGCCATGGTGGTTTGCTGCATCCATCCCCCCATCATCTACATTAGGTATTTCTCCTAATATTAGCTCTTCCCAATCCCACCACCCCCTGCTATCCCTCCCCTAGCCCCCCACTCCCCAACAGGCCCCAGTGTGTGACGTTTCCCTCCCTGTGTCCACGTGTTCTCATTGTTCAACACTCACTTATGAATAAGAACATGTGGTGTTTGGTTTTCTGTTCTTGTGTCAGTTTGCTGAGAGTGATGGTTTCCAGCTTCATCCATGTCCCTGCAAAGGACATGAACTTTTAATATAATATGGCACATGATAAAAAGGGGTAAACAAAGTCCCGTGGGAGTCCAAACAGATGTTCAGCACCATGTAGGGTCTAAGAAAGCTTTCAGGAGGCAGTGCCTGGGTAATCCTCAGTGATGAGTGAGGCAGGGCAAGTGGCTGAAGGCAGGGTGAGCATTCCTGGCAGAGAACAGAGCATCAGAGGCACAAAGGCATGAAAAAGCTGAGTTGATACCAGAACTGCAGGCACCTTGTGGGTCATTTGCATAGTTCTTGGAAGTTCTCACCCAAGGCCACACTATTTCCCTGGCTTGTTTCCTATGTCTTCATCCAGAATAAAAGGACATTTCCATTTTAAAACAAACTACTACAAATACATACTTCTCTCAAATCCAGAGTATGTCTCTATTCAGTTCAGCTGTAACCCATATCACTGTAACTAAAGATCTTCTCCCAAGGACACAAGTGAGTGAGATGACCTCTTGTTTGGTACAGCTTTCTCTGCAGTGGCACTGTGAACAGTTCAGGCTGGCCATTTCTATGTTAAAGGGGCCGGCTTGTGTGATGTGAGATGTTTAGTGGCAACCTGGTCTCTACTCTCCAGATGCCCGTAGCACTCCTCCACTTGTGACAACCAAAAATGTCACCAGACATGGCTCTATGCTCCCTGGGGAGCAAAACTGCCCCCACTGAGAGTCACAGGCTTACTTCCACCCAGAGTCATCTTCCCTTCACCATTCAATCTTGTCACCACGGATTCCAAAGTATGAGATTCTCCTAGCACACCTCCATTAATGGTTTCCTAGGAAAACCAAGTCACCTTCAGCCTTCAGCCTGGACTGGAAGTGTTGGTGGTGATTAGCTCTATCTTAGGCACAACAGAGATGTAAGTTAGGCAGTGTGCGTGCCAGAGGGACCTGGGAAGGACATAGTTAAGATACAGATAAAATGTGTGAAGAAGCATTTTCAGAACTTGAGTTTTTCTCAGTCATCCCAAGATACTCTCAAGGTGTCCACATTTTTTGTCTTTGTCTTTGCATAGAGGGAGAATGCACGTGGGCTGAAGTGCTGAGAAGGCAGAGAGAAGGGGCAGACCAAATCCCAGAATGTGAGATCTCTGATGCCTGGCTAACAAACACTCCACCCAGTTGTAGGCAAAACAGAGAAGAGTCACGTAGAGATTTACCTGCAAATTACACAAAACTTTACATGCAAGCCTTGATCAGCAGCAGTCAAGTCTAAATTATCCCTAGGCAAGTGCTGAACTACTTTCGAATTCTTGTGGAAAACAATCCCCTGATTTCCTTAGCTGAGCCTTTTGTAGATGTGACATTGTCACCACTGATGCTTGCTCTGACGTGTAATCTGTATTCTCTCAAAGATGTAGAAGGAAATAACCTGAAATCTAAAAACACAACTTGATCTTCCTAATGGGAAGTGAACCAGTGAATTTACAAGCTCTTAGAACAGGAAAATGCTCTTTTGAGCATTTCTTCTGGGGAAGGCAGTGTGGGGGAGGTTGGAGGGGAGTAGACAGATGGTTAGAATGGGGCGTAGGGTAGAAGTTGGTTCCTCTGTTTCATTGCAAGTGGATATACCTCTCCACACCCAGGAAAGAGAGATGTGGAAGAGAAAGTAAAGAAACTCTTGACCATTGACCAAGGACCCCAAATCCCAGTTTAAAATCCACACTCACAAGTGAGTATTATTCAACAATCACTGAGAGCTCTCTTTATAGGTAAAAACATGCCTTAGAGGACAGGAAAGCCATGGACAATACAGGACTCACTGACTACCTGCAAAAAGAATGAAAAGACTAGTCAAGTACAAGAAGGTACACTCAAGCCCAGTGACCTAAAAGCACTTGAAAAGTCAACATAGAATTGTGCTGCCAGGCATGGTGGCTCACGCCTGTAATCCCAGCACTTTGGGAGGCCAAGGTGGGGGGATCACAAGGTCAAGAAGATCGAGACCATCCTAGCCAACATGGTGAAACCCCAGCTCTACTAAAAATACAAAAATTAGCAGGGCGTGGTGGTACATCACCTGTAGTCCCAACTACTTGGGAGGCTGAGGCAGGAAATCGCTTGAACCTGGGAAGTGGAGGTTGCAGTGAGCTGAGATCACACCACTGCACTCCAGCCTGGAGAAAGAGCAAGACTCCGTCTCAAAAAAAAACCCAAAGAATGATGCAGAGAAACTATGCAAATACTAACGCAAAGGATAAAAAGGAGCACTGGAAGCAGGTGAAGTTCCTGCAAGGGGTTTTCAGCCTGGATTAGGAGCAGTCAGGGCCCGGCAGGGTGCAGTGACTCACGCCTGTAATCACAGCACTTTGCAAGGCCGAGCTAGGCAGATCACCTGAGGTCAGGAGGTGGAAACCAGCCTGGCCAACATGGCCGTCTCTACTAAAAACACAAAAATTAGCTGGGCTTAGTGACGTGCAACTGTAATCCCAGCTACTCAGGAGGCTGAGGCACCAGAATCACTTCAACCTGGGAGGCAGAGGTTGTGATAAGCAGCGACACTGCCACTAGACTCCAGCCTGGGTAACACAGTGAGACTCTGTCTCAAAAAATAAATCAATAAAAGAAACTGTCAGGGCTAGGCTGAGAATATCCAGCCAAGCATGGAGTTAACTCCTTGGGTCTCAGGTCCTGGCACCAAGTTCACCTGCCCTGGCCATTCCTCTGGAATAATGACACCTCGAAGAAATAGCCTCTCTACCTCACTCCTTGTGTGCCCGGCTTTCCTTTAAGAAGCTGCATGGAGCTCCACCCACCCCTCACCACTAGTGGTTGCTTAGGTAGCAGGGGCTCCTATAAACCCCCACAGGAGAAACAAGGGCCATGAGCATAGGTCCAGGAAGGAACAGCAAAGGACAGAGGTCACTGTCTGAACGCGAGACTTGAAACCAGTGGGCACAGTTCCCAGGGAGGCCAGGCCTGCTCTGGGCTTTCCTTGGAGCCAATTTAGAACCCCCCAGACTGCTCAGGTGGGGGGACTCTGGAGAACATGGCCCAGGCTCCACCGTCTGGTCAATTGTGCTCCTGTCCCTGACTCTACATTCCAGGCCACCTTGGTTCTCAGCCTGGGCCCTCTTCTCCACCCTCTCTGTGGAAAAACTCATTAGGTACCATGGCTTTAAAATCTACCCTTAGGCTGATAATGTACAGATGCAAGTATCTAGCCCTGACGGGGTCCCCTTCTGAATTCACAGACTCACATGTCACCTGGACGTCTCATACAACTATCTGATGAGCAGCTCCTCCTTGTCTAAAGCAGAGCTGAAGCTCCTCTCCATACCCGTCCCGCCCTCCCACCCCTCCACTCACCTTGGTAAATGGCACCACCAACCACCCAAGTGCTCACACTGGGAAACTGGGTGTCCTGGTTAGAGCTCTCCTTTCCCTTCATCTCCCCACCTCTATCCAGGACATTACCCAGTCCTGGCATCCATCCAACTCAGCCCCTAGTTTCATTTCTTTCTACACTTCCCACAAATTAAAATTATCTTGTTCATTTGGTTTTATTCCTTTTTTGTTGTTGTTGAGTCCCTTCTTAAAATGAGGGTGGGGTCAACATCTGATTTCGTGCTCACCAATTCATCTCCAGAATTTAGCCCAGTTCCAGACAGAAAATAAACACTTAGTGAATACTGGTTGAATAAGTGAAGGAAGGAATTCATTGATAAAGACTTTGCCCAGGGTGAAGCAGCTGCCCCATGACCGGCCTGGCATAGCCCCATAGGGCAACACCCTGAATTGGGTCAGGCACTGAGTCTCCCCACCTATGTCTCCTTCACCTTTTCACAGAAGGATACCAACCAGAAAAAAGGTAGTTTCTGCCCAAATGTGAAACAACAGCTCCTGAATCCCTCCTCCTGCAAAAAGTGGAACCAGTAGCTGGATTTCCACACTGAATCTCTTCAACCCCCAACTGCAGGTTTTCTTTCTCTAACTGCCATTTCTCATCTCTAAAACAAATTCTCCCTTGTCCCAGGATGGAAATACTGCTTCCCTGGCCTGGCCTGACTCCACATTTCTATTCCACAGCCTATGTGTTCTCTCCGGGTGCCCGGGCAGCGTGCAATGCCTGGAAGGCAGCAAGTACAGTGTGGGAAGCGGAAGGAGCTCCAGACTCGGGATGCTGGGCTTCCTTCCCAGCTCAGGCATTCTCACGCCGTAAGATCCTAAAGGAGTCACTTCGCCTCTCTGAGCCTCAATCTTCATCTGGAAGTGAAGGCTTGGAGTCCTTGCTTCTGAGTCCTTTCCAGCAGTGACCTTCTGGACAGCTCTCCTATGGCCAACTGACACTTCAGCAGAGCTTCTTGGTGCAGGGTAGACGCCAGGATGACAAGAACCCTCATGGCTGGTGGCCGGGCGCGGTGGCTCACGCCTGTAATCCCAGCACTTTGGGAGGCCAAGGCGGGCAGATCATGAGGTCAGGAGATTGAGACCATCCTGGCTAACTCAGCAAAACCCCATCTCTACTAAAATACAAAAAATTAGCTGGGCATGTGGTGTCCGCCTGTAGTCCCAGCCACTCGGGTGGCTTAGGCAGGGAATCGCTTGAACCTGGGAGGTGGAGATTGCAGTGAGCCAAGATCTCTGTCTCAAAAAAAATAAAAAATAAAAAATCAAAGAATTATCATGGCTGGTGCACATCCCTTCAGGCCCCGAGTATATGCACAGTGCTTAGGTGCAGAGATTTTTTTTTAGGTGCAGGAATGGGGGCCTCTGCAGGAAATGCTGGATTCAAGGAAGCTAACAGGTTTTTCTTGCTACTGAACTTCTTAGAAATTCTAATATGTGCTCCAAAAAGGAAAGATGTGATGGACATGGAACCTTTTATTACAGAGTGTCTCAATGGAATGGTGTTCCTGGGTCAGACTTTGAAATAGGCTGCTCTGGGGAAACCCTCCAGCCCTGGCACTTTCCCCAGAGCACCTTGACGGGGGAAAAACTTTGACGATGTCAGCTGGAATGAGAACCAACAGCAAGGGAAGAAACCTTCTGTCCCCAAGGCCCTCTTAGTTCCCCCACATGAGAGACGGCAGGGAGGAGATAGATGTCAGCATGACCCATCCTTCCCCACTAAGGACAGTGAGGGTACACAGCCTCCGGGAGCAGGCCTCTCCCTCCACACAGTGCTCAGAGAATAATGAACAACCGGATCCGCACCATGGATGGAGGAGAGGAGCTGCCTGTGTTTCAGAGGCAGAGTTCTCCAGTTGCAGAGGCAGAGGCAGGGAGCCCAGGGAGGTGACCAGGGAGCTCAGTGCCCTGAGGAGAAGGACATGGAGCGAATACTCAGAGGCCAGGAGTGAAACACAGTGCACTTTATTGGCTACAGACCAGAGGGGTGGAGGGGACTGTGGCCTATATACATTAGAGCTGTAGTGAGCATCCCACCCAGGGAGGGGACCCCGGGGCAGCAGAAGGTGGCGGCCTAGGCCACACCTGGACAATCACAGGCACAGGCTGGAGCCAGAGAGGGGAGCCTGAAATTCTTGTGGCTGGGCTTGGCCAGGGATCTGGAAGTAGGAACAGGAGGCCACCAGCCTTCCAGCGCAGAGCCGCGTTCTTGGGGAGCAGGGGGTGGCGCTGGGGGTGTTGCTGATATGGGAGCATGGGGAGCGGAGGAGAGACGCTGGGGTGGCTGCGATGCGCGCTCTTTATCTGGAGTAGCGCTGGGAGGACTGGGAGAGCTTGATGCTGCCGCTCCGGTTGCTGGCCGAGCTGAAGCCCCCGCCACTGACTCCATAGCGGGCCCCGGAGCCAGAGCCAAAGCCGCTGCCACCGCTGAAACCGCTGCTGCTGCTGCTGCCGCCGCCGAATCCGAATCCACCGCCGATCCCACCGCCGCCTCCCCGGCCAAAGCCACTGCCTGCGCCGGCGCCGAAGCCACCGCCCAAGCCTCCGCCGTAGCCGCCCCCGTAGCCCCCTCCTGAGGCGGACGTCGCGCTGCCGCTGCTGACCACGGCTATCGGGGAGAGGACAGGACCAGGACAGCGATCAGCTCCGGCCACCAGGCCCGGGACTATCCAGAGCTGATCACGGCAGCTTTGCACAGGATGGTCGTCATGAGACGTTCCAAGGCCACAAGCTACTCACTCCCCTGCCTTTAAGCCGTTATGAATTAGCCGGAGATCCCTCCCACAGTCCAGTCTTGATGACCCCCTTGGAGGGGATCTGGCCTCTGAATTTCTCCTCCCATTAAGGGGCCCCTATTGGATATTCCACATTGCCCTTCTAAGCCTATTAAAAGTGCCCTGAACCCAGAACAATTACAAAAGCCAATCACTTCCCTCTCCTCTCCCAGGAAACCCCTCCAACTTCCATAAAAATATGTTTAAATTAGTTGCTACTACTCTGGATCAGTGCAGATGTTTCAGAACTAAATCTCATTTTTCTAGCTACTTTCAGTACTTACAGATGCTGACAGCACTCGGACACTCTCCAGACATCCTGTTTGAGAAAGCAAGAGAACGTCGGCCCCGTCACAAAGCACATCACCAACAGGTCCACGGACCAAGGGCATGAACAGCAGACAGAGCTGAGCAGAGAAGCCTGGCAGATCCGTGAGCTTTCTCCACCCCTCTCTGGACCATTGCAAGGAGAGCCTGTAGGCACTGGTTGCATACACGCTTCGGCTGCCTGGGAGGGAGTGGGCTGGTAGAGGCAAATGCTTCCCCGCAAGGCCTCTCTTTATATAGCAGAGCTCCATATGCGGTTACTTGGTCACTTATCTGGCCCTCGGCATGTGATTTGAGCCAGGGGGTGTGGGAAGACGGGACTGGGGGTTCACCTGCACTCCTCGCCCTCCAGCAGCTTGCGGTAGGTGGCGATCTCCACATCCAGGGCCAGCTTGACGTTCATCAGCTCCTGGTAGTCACGCAGCAGCCGGGCCAGGTCGTCCTTCGCCTGCTGTAGGGCAGCCTGCAGCTCTTGGAGCTTGGCATTGGCATCCTTGAGGGCCATCTCCCCACGCTGCTCGGCTTCTGCAATGGCCGTCTGCAGGTTGGCATTCTGGGGCAAGGGAGGTAAGAAGGATGAGCTCAGTAAGAGGGCCCCAGGCCCTTCCTGACATGCAATGGATAATCCTATCCCATCTTAAAGTCAGGGAACATTCCTCCTCCCCTAGTGCTTCCATCTGGTCTCCATGTGTGGAGATAGTGCCCTGTGAATCACCCAGCCTGAGATAACCTCCAGAC
This sequence comes from Cebus imitator, assembly GCF_001604975.1. Taxonomy (NCBI): domain Eukaryota; kingdom Metazoa; phylum Chordata; class Mammalia; order Primates; family Cebidae; genus Cebus; species Cebus imitator. The sequence goes on from NW_016107600.1 coordinate 398,295, forward strand.
GTCTATTCCAGGGGAGGAGTCCTGAGACCCTAGCCCCCGCCCCTCGGCAGTCATCCCAGGCGCCAGCATCCATGATCATCCCACCTGCTTCTTGACATTCTCAATCTCTGCCCGCAGCCTCTGGATCATTCTGTTGAGCTCTATGATCTCGCTCTTGGTATTTCTTAGGTCATCCCCATGCCTGCCAGCCGTGGTCTGCAGCTCCCCCAACTAGAGAAAAGAAAGGAAGATGGGGTATTCCTGCAGCTTTGCTTGACTTGTTTCTATACCTCCAACATCACCCACCAAACCTTGAGAAGCTCAGTAAGCATTTGCTAAAATGATAATTGGGTTTCAGCAGGGACACCCCCCAGGCAGAGGAAAGAGAACCTCTGGGTCGTTGTGGTAGATTTCCTACCCTGTAGTTCCTGAGCAAGCTGGAGTCAGTTCCACATAGCAGGTGACCACCTCCCCCAGGGGCAAGACTTTCTGCAACTGAACCACCATTAGAAGGATGTCTTCAGAGGGTAGAACCAAAAGGCATTCACCCAGTGACCACTGTGAACTCATTCCCCAGCTGTCCAATAGGCCACAACCTCTCTGAAGCCTCCAGTGGATCCTCTAAGAGGTGCCTAGCACCCACCTTGGTCTGGTACAGGGCCTCTGCTTCGGCCTTGCTTCTCTGAGCGATATCCTCATACTGTGCACGAACTTCAGCAATGATGCTGTCCAGGTCCAGGGAGCGGTTATTGTCCATGGACAGCACCACAGATGTGTCATTGACGTGGCTCTGCATCTGAGACAGCTCCTGTTAACACAGAGGGAGCTTGTTCACTTTTGGGGTCTCTGTAACAAGCATACAGAGCCCCAAAGAGATTCCTGATTAACAGTCTCATTCACTGACTCCTTGCTCCAAATGTGTATGGACTGCACACTGTCTCCAGCCACTCAGAGAACCCCATGTCTGCAGCCCATCCTGTGGAAGTTCTCATTCCAAGAGTTCTCATCTCCAGGCTCATCCTACATCGTTGTCTGGGGCCTAGATACCAAAATGCACCAACCTCAAATCTGGAAACATCTCACTCTCCCTCTGTCCCCTCTTAGTAGGTAACATCCTCACAGCATTGTAGAGGGTCCTCAGGAAGTCAATCTCATCTAGCAGGGCATCCACTTTGGCCTGAAGCTCCACTTTGTTCATATAGGCAGTGTCCACATCCTGAGAAAAGAAGAGCATAAAGGTCTTATTCCCCAAGGAACAAAAAACAAACCATAGCTGCAGCAAGAAAGAGCAGAGGGGACTGCTGCAGTGACAGTCTCTGTCTAAGACCAATCTCCACTTAAATGGGCAATTTGTGTCTCATTAGGATGGTCTAAGTTCAATCCTACTAAACAACTAAAAGCTGATGGGATCTTTTAGGGACTTTCCAGGCTAAGGTGCACCTGACTTCTGTTTATTGCTCCAAAGGCCTGAACTTGGCAGCTCTGTGGCAGTGGAGTGAGGAGATTCCCCCAACCCAGCCAGAAACCTGCAGCTGCAAGACTCAGAAACCTCACACACAACGCTTACCTTCTTCAGAGTCACAAATTCATTCTCAGCAGCTGTACGTTTATTGATTTCATCCTCATATCTGTGTGAGTGAAAAAAAAAACAGCTGAGTTTGGTTTTGAGGTCACCATAAACACCACTGATCCCTGGAACTCTGAAAGCTCATCTCTTCCAACTCTCCATCCCTGTCCCGCCCCCTCAGATGAGCACATCCTCTTTACTATCTTCCTGTTATTTTGGGGGAACAACCATGTCAATTCGCCCAGGCAAACTGTCTGGTTTTAGCACAAACTATCTGGTTTTAGCTAAAAGTTGTACATCCTAGGAAACCCTCAGTTCCAGGCAAACCTCTGGGATGGTTGATCACTGTGCCCTGAGTTGTCCCAGAATCTTTCAGATGCCAGAACCAGGATTCCCCAACGTGGCTCATGAGGAAATCCTTCCCCGACTCTAAACGCTTCCTTTTTTTTTTTAACACAGTCTTGCTCTGTAGCCCAGGCTGGAGTGCAATGGTGCAATCTTGGTTCACTGCAACCTCCATCTCCTGGGTTCAAGCAATTCTCTAGCCTCAGCCACCTGAGTATCTAGGATTACAAGTGTGTGCCACCTCACCCAGCTAATTTTTGTACTTTTAGTAGAGATGGGGTTTCACCATGTTGGCCAGGCTGGTCTCAAAGTCCTGACCTCAAATGATCTGCCTGCCTCAGTCTCCCAAAGTGCTGGGATTACAGGCATGAGCCACTGGGCCTAGCCTAAACTCTTGCCACAGTTTTATTTGCAAAGAACTAAATTGGAGAAGGAAGGTGAGGGGGAACTGAATGAACCAAGCTGTCCTCCATGAAGGCAAGGAGAGGGAAATGGGCCAGGTGACACCACTGTTCGGCAGTCAGGGGGCATGCAGAAAGGGCCGACAGGTGACACCACTGCCCGGCAGTCATACATGCAGAAAGGACCGACAGGTGACACCACTGCCCGGCAGTCATACATGCAGAAAGGGCCGAGACTCTGAGACAGGGTGGGCCGCAGCATCTTCCCACTCCTGCCGTCACTCACTTCTTCTTGAAGTCCTCCACCAGGTCCTGCATGTTCCTCAGCTCAGAGTCCAGGCGGCTTCTCTCCCCGAGGATGTTGTCCAAGTAGCTCCGCAGGTAGTTGATGTGATTCTCAAAAAGAGGCTCAAGGTTGTTGGTGCCTGAGATGGAACTTGTGCCCTGCTGCTGGAGCAGGTTCCACTTGGTCTCCAGGACCTTGTTCTGTTGCTCCAGGAACCGCACCTGCAATAGTTGCAGGAAGCAACGTCAGGCAACACTTGTAGCAGAGGAGCAGGGGGGCCTTCCTCCAGGCAGGGCTAGGTGTCTATCTCCCTGCGCCCCCAGCACAAAGACCTAGAAAGGATGCAAAGATAGGCTCCTACTGGAGTCAGAGAGATTATGGTCAGACGGGTGATCAGTCAGCAGCATGGTTTGGAAAGTTATCGAAGGGAAACTGGAAGTAGTCCCTGCCTGAAAGCAAGAGAATTATAAGATTGACCCCTTGGTGTCCCTGAGGACTTCATGACCCTACCTCAACTTCCAAAACTACAGTACACTCTGCAAAAATGTACATAAATCTCAGCAGCACCATTTCCACCCATGACTCTACTGACCTGCTAGCCCTTCAGAAACTGAGGTGGTGCTGGCTGACACAGCATAGTTGGCATGACAACACCTCTCTTGAGCCTGGCGGAGAGGCAGCCCCATGAGAGCTGTTGCTCTGGAGAAGCTCACCGAGCACTCTTCTCTTCCTGACTGGGCTGAGTAGGGGTGCAAAGTCATTCATGTCTCCGCAGTCCCTTGGGACTAAGGTTCTACTTATGCTCCTAATCCCATCTCCAGGGCATTAGTCTCCTCTGCCTGGCACAGCAACATGTAGGGGAAAGGGCTTCCTGGAAAGCCTCAGAGGACAACCCGTATTTGAAAAGTCTCCCATTCTTTGTGGACCCTTCCCTGACGGTGGCCATGACCCTTGCCTTGGGCTGCCTGCCCTGCCAGCCTGGGCCTCAGTGAAGCAATGACTGGAGACTTCGGCAGAGGCTCCAACAAACAGGATATGTGGTGCTCAGGTCCAAATAGGGGACCGTTTTCTTTCCACACCTCCCCTCACTTGACCATGTGGAGAAACTCTGCAGCCCTGACTGTCTTCTTAGACCCTAGAGTTCCAACCTAACTCCTCACCCTCCAGTCTGGCCCATCCAAGACACATTTAAACACTGTGTCCCAGGGATCTAATTCAAAGTCCCTAGCCCAGGAAGGGATGGCCAGCCAGAGCGTCATTACCTTGTCGATGAAGGAGGCAAATTTGTTGTTGAGGGTCTTGATCTGCTCCCGCTCCTGGGCCTTTACTTGCCCAATCTGGGGGTCGATCTCCACATTGAGGGGCTGCAGGAGGCTCTGGTTGATAGTCACTTCCTGAATTCCCCCAGGAAAGCCACCAGGGCCAAAGCCACCAGGACCCCCAAAGCTGCCAGGCCCACCAAAGCCACCAGGGCCACCAAAGCCACCAGCCCCTCCAAAGCCACCAGCCCCTCCAAAGCCACTAGCCCCTCCAAAGCCACCAGCTGCACCAAAGCCACTTCCCATTCCTCTGCCACCACCAAAGCCACCACCAAAACTACTTCCATAGCCACCCCCAAAGCCACCTCCATAGCCACCCCCAAAGCCATAGCTGCTACGCCCTCCACCAAAGCCACCAGCCCGGGAGCCACCAGCTGCCACGCTAATGGAGATGCTCTTGTTGCCACCCAGGTTGTAGAGGCTGCGACTGCCAAAGCCACCTGCTCCACTTCGAAAGCCACAGGCCCCTCCGCCAGCTCCCCCAGCCCAGGCCACACTGCTCATCCTGCTGCTGCCGGAGACCACAGCAGAGCGGCCGGAGAAACCCTGGCTTCCGCCGCCGGATATCTTGCTGGCTTGTCTGCTCATGGTGAGGAGGTTGGCAAAGAGAAGAGTGTAAGTTAAGCAGGGACACTGAGAGTGAGAGGAAGAGGGAAGGGAACTGAAGACCTGCGCAAAATAAATCCCTTTATATACCTTTGAGGAGGTTGTTGGGCTCAAACGAAGGAGAGATAATTAATCCCAAATATTCATGGGTTGGGTTTGCCTCCAAGGCAGTAAGTTTGTTCCAGGCTACCAAACACACCTTGAAAATAATCTGAAATGGTAAAAGTGCTAAGGTGGCAGGCTTCCCTGGCAAGGGGGTGGTGCCTGGCATCGCCCCATGCTTGGGCATGGCCTTCTCCTAGCTTTGTCCAACAGGACCCAGGAGGCACGCTCACCTGCATCAGGTGCTCAGGAGCCATCCCTCTGCCTGTTAGCTGCCCCGGGTCCTGCAGAGCTCTGCGTAGTTCTGGAAAGAATGAAGTGGAGGGGGAATGGGAAGGTTCTGCTTCTCTGAGTGGTGGAGACGGTGGAACCCACTCGCAGCTCTGGGACAGGATCTTAATGGGATAAGTTTTGCAGGTCTCTCCATGATTACTGAGTACACAGTGTGTGCCCGGCTCTGTGCTGGGCTTAGGGATGAAGTGCTGACCTCTCCTTCTCCCTTCCTGGAAACGAGGACCAGAACTATCACAAATCTACCTCCTACGTTCTCCCTGTACTCCAAGCTTTAGTTCAGGAGGTAGTGACTTTTTGGTTTATGACTGTCTTCAGAGAAAAGCCAAGTTAACACCTATGCGTGTTGACCAGACACCGGCAAAATCCAACATGCCTAATGTTTGTTTCTCTTGAAAACTTCCCAGAGAAACTGTACACTAATTATACATCTCGGGGTTTCTCTATGGCTTCCTTTCTTGCTCCCCACATTTTGGCATTTCTCTGCTTTTAGCTTAAGGCCTAGGGAACAAGAAACTCAAACGTCAATTCAACAGCAAATTCAGCAAATATTTACAGACTGCCGAATATGTGCCAGGCCCTGTACAAAACCCCAGAGACCCAGTCAAGGACAAGACACACAGAGCCCTGTGGGACCGTTCTCTGGTTGAAAGATGTGCTCCTGAGAGTCACCCACAGACACCCCCTAACCCCTGCCAATCCCCGGAAGGCCAGATCTGGCAGAGCTGGCAGCACTGTGGAACATGTCTGACTCCGAAAGCCTGAAACTGCCAGTCTGGGATTGTTCAGAGGCTTACGATGGGGCTTAGTTTGTCCAAGAAGAAAACCATCCTGTGCACTCTGGAGCCAGGCGCGTTAGCTGCTTATCTCTCCAGGGCAGGCCTTTTTTTGTTCTGTCTGCTGTACCTTGGGCCCTTTCAAGGGTGAGGTCTGTATGGCCCTGGCGGGAACCTACTTAGAATTGCAGGAAAGGACAGAGACTTCTTCAACACCCACTGGACAGGGCTGGGAGTAGCCCATGTGCAAAGGAAGTAAAATTTTCTTCAGTGGCCTAGTTCTTCCATTTTATCCTTATCTCTCCTCTGTGTTACCTGCCAGGCTGTCCAGCATCCTGGCTCCTCCCCAGGATAAAACCAAAAGCTCTCCAGGAGTTTCCAGTCTTGTTAATATACTGGGTCCCCGGACCAAAGCACAGTGCTTCGCCAATAGGAAGTGCTCGTAAAGTTTGGTTTGTTGAAAAAATGAATGAGTGAATGAGTCCTTAAATCAATTATTAATGAATTAACGGTTAAGCCCTTATACTGGATTACAACCAGATAAAGCTGGTTGAAAGCTAGTTCAACTCCCATTGCATGAACTAGCACAAGCTCACTGAGATTATTTCAATGTGAGGAATCCAGACTTCTCAAATTTGGTGTTCAGATTTAGAAAAATGTGCATGCAAAATGAGTGTCACCTCCTCAAGGAAAAAAATGCAGAACCACAGAATCAAGAACCACTCAATGAAGAATCAATAAATCAATCACAGAATCAAGTTGAGGTTGACTGGACATTTGAGGTCACATAGTCTGCCCCATTCATTGCTGGATCCCCTCTCCAGCATCTCTGACTTACATCCCTGATCTTCTGCAAGTTCTGCCCATGGACTCTGAAGTTAGCCCAGGTCCAGAGGGCGGCCACACAAGCTTCCCTCCTCTTTGCTGCCTCAGAGACAATGAACCAAACCCAGGACTAGACCAGATCCTCCCCATGACTAAGCATGACCAAAGCTGTTTAAATTCTCTACATTTCAGCATCAGTAACCATAAAGATGATCAATCATCTCTGACCCTCTAGATGTCGCAGGAACGTAGCTAGATGAGTGAAATCTCTGCCAACGTTTTAAGAAACGTATCACAAGGCCAAAGGTGGTGGCTCACACCTGTAATCCCAGCACTTTGGGAGATTCAGGTGGGCAGATTGCTTGAGCCCAGGAGTTTCAGATCAGCCTGGGCAACATGGCAAAACACCATCCCTACAAAAGAAAATACAAAGATTAGCCGGGTGTGGTGGCATGTGCCTAGGGGAGGTCAAGCCTGGGAGGTCAAGGCTGCAGTGAGCTACAATTGCACCATTGCACTCCAGCCTAGATGACAGAATGAGACCGTGTCTCAACAAAAACAAAAAACAGAGAAAGAAGGAAACATATCCCAAAAATTAGGCCATATTTTTAAAATAATATTTAAGAGAGCAGGATGGAAGACCTGCCTTTAAACCAGACAGAAGTGAGGCTGCTGTTTGGTCAGGTAAGGGGCCTAGAGTCTAGAATGATGGGTCTCTAAGAATTTTTAAACCAGTAGTGATTCAGGGTAATTAGGGCCTTCATCAAGGGGAGATCTCAGTCATTGCCAGAGCCCACTGATTCTGAACAATGCTTGTCATTCCTCTAGAATGGATGATCTTGGAGAAGAATCTTTGAGAAGCAATGTCACAACCACTGCTGTCATCAGCTAGTCCTGGGTCTGGGACATCCCCAACAGATGGTGCAAGGAAGGGAAAAAGGGCATAATCTGTACTTATTCTAGGGGTCGGGGTAGCAGAGAAGGCATGGTGTGGCCTTTGAGAGGACAGGGAGCAAAGTGAAGATTGGGGAATACATTTGTGGGACTAGAATGTCAATTCTGATCAGAGTGGTGAGTGAAGGAAGCGGTGGAAGGGGAGGAGATAATCAGTGAGTTGAAATTCTTCTTGGTTGGGCCCAGCCCTCTAAACTTGGAGGAACTGATAAACATTTTGAGAAAACAGTTAGTTTACAGTCACCCCAACACCCGAATTATCTGAAGTTTATTAACTTAGCACCCTAAGTGCTTTCTCCCTGCAGAGAAGAGTGAGTCACTGGATTGTAATGTGTGAAATCAGAGACTCATAGGGCGCTATGGCCAGCAGGCTCTCCAGTCCACTCTTCTACCTCGAGGCAGAATCCACTTGGCTGCTCTACTCTTCAAGATCCCCATGGAAGGCGATTCATCAAATCTCCTGACTTGCCCAGGCCAGCAAGACCACACCCTGACCCAAGGAAGGTCTTCATGGATCTAGCTTTCAGACCTTCCGCTCCATTTCACAGGAGGCTGACTCTTTTACAGGATCTGTGAAGTTGCGGTCAGCAGGAGCCCCAGTCACCTGTCTGTCATGGCATGGCACCCAGACCTCTCTGGGTGTGAAGGTCCCTTTTAACACACACACAAAATTACATTGACCTTCACACATGTCAGAGCTTATACTTCCACTATCCTTTGAGAACATACATTTTTACTACGAATATAGCAACACTTTTACATAAAATTGTGGTTCATGATCATATACATTTTAAAGTGTCAATACATATATGTAAAAAGACACACTATTCCCTCAGTCGAGAGACAGCTACTTCCATATGCATTGCCAGAACCCTTGCAGTCCTGATGCAACATTAACTCTAACTGGGGCCCCTCAGCCTCAGGTCTCAAGCTCCTGCCCCTTCCACAACTGGACACCTGTCCTAGCTGAGATTCCCCAATGAACACTGTTACCACCTGTCTTCCCTGTCGTTGTGTTCATCGGCCTCTGGCCCTGGCAGGCCTTCAGCAGAGGGGAACTGAATTGAGATGAATTTGCTCTTGTCTGGCCTTCCAGAGTAAAGCACACAAACTTCCCTGGCTTCTGTATCACAACCCTTCCAATATTAAAAATGCGGTGGAAGTCACAGACACCCACCTCCCGATTAGATAGACCCAGTTGTTTCTCCCAGTCCTCAGTACACGTGGTTTCCAGGACTCTTCCATTAATATGTTAATGGGCCTCTTAGAACTGCAGTGCCTTGCTAAGATACCAGAACTAATAGGAAGCCCGTTCCTGTCTGTGACTGGGGACACTGTGCTTCCTTCAGTGCAAGCTGAGATTTTGTCCCCCTCTTTTGCTCTTGACTTGCATCAGTCCTGCCTGGGAAGGAGGAATGGTAAGGCGTGGGTTTTTTCGTTGTGTTGTGTTGTGCTGTGTTTTTGAGAGGAAAGAGGGTGTCTCACTCTGTTGCCCAGGCTGGAGTGCAGTGGCACAATCAGCTCACTGCAACCTCAACCTCCCAGGCTCAAGCCATCCCCCCACCTCAGCCTCCCAAGTAGCTGGGACACAGGCATGCACCACCATGCCCAGATAATTTTTTTTATTTCTGGCCTTGAACTCCTAGGCTCAAGCAAGCCTCCCGCTTCAGCCTCCCAAAGTGCTGCAATTGTAGGCATGAGGCACCATGCCGGCCAGCTTCCTAGTTTTAAATAACTCACTTACTCCTCCTGCTGTAAGAATAGACTTGAAGGGACAGCGTTCACAAAGCACTTACAGAGAAAATAAACATAACAGTGAAAATGGAAAAAAAAAATTTGCTCTGAATAAGGCTCTATTTACATAAGATTCCTCTGCATGATAAGAGCTGTCCATTTATATTTGTGCTGAATTATGTCTGGCTGGCAGGCCTGCTCAAACCAGAGGCTTGTACACAGCAGAAATCACAACCTTGTTCTCACCGAAAAATTCCCAAAAGATCTTAGGAAGTTATTAAACAGTTGTCTTGAAACAAAAGATAAAAGCGGAGGTGAAAAAAAGCATTAAGTGGTCCTCTAACCTGGGAAAGAGGAATTTGAGAGAAAAATTACATTTATTTCTCAATGTAATGATTTGAAAAGCATGGATCTGTCTCCACTGAGGAATTTGAGGGGATCCAGTTGGACATAAAGCAAGGGGTACAATCAGGGTAGAAAATAAGGGGACTAGGGGATACTGTAAGTAACCTAAGGGGATTTTAAACAGCAATTCATAGCCCCTAGCATATGAAAGGTGCTCAACAAATACCAAAGGAAAGGAATGGATGTCAGTGTTTGAGGTGAGAGACCATTCTGCCAAGAGACAAAGGAATGACAGCCAACCTCTTCTTCCTGGAAACACACCCTCATAGGAAACAAGAGTGGAAAAGGAGGCGGAGCCATGGCAAGGCTTAGTGTTGCAGCTGCGTGGCAGGGGAGGGAAGTACAAAGTGGTGGTTCCCAGACCGGAATTCAAAGCACATCATGGGCCTCTAGGCCACACCCTGAGAGCAGGTGGCCCAGAGCTACCTCCTCATCTGTTTCTGAGCTTAATCTCTCAGACACGCCTTGTTCTGAGCTTGTCTAGTCTTGGAACATGAAGCCCAAACCCCAAACAAATTGGACAATGGGCCATCCTGTATCCTCCACAGCCTGGCCTCCACCTTTCTCTCTAGTGTCCTCTCCCACCACTCCCTGTCCTGTCTTGAGTGACGCTAAGTTGCTTTTGCTTTAGTACTGCACTGAGCCCCACTTCCCTGCCTTTACTCTCCAATTCTTGCTGCCGAGAGCACGCTGCTCCCCTGAAACCCTCTCTCAAGCTCCAGGTCCACATCCCTTTTACATGGCTGGCTTCACAGGTGTCATTTCCTCCAGGAAGCCTTCCTTGAATCCCTGGCAAAAGCAAATGCTTCTCCCTTAAGCTTCCAGAGCCTCAATGCTTGCATACACCATTCCTTTTAACATTTTCCTGAAAGTATGGAAAATGTGTACTTAATGTGTCTCTGTTCCCCACACTCATGCACTATATTTGTATTAAACTATGCCCTTCTCAGGGGTGAGAACCACACTGCAATAAGCTTTAAATCCTCACGTCCTCACACAGAGCCTGACACAGTGTAGGTGCTCAACAAGGCTTGTCCAGCTGAAGCACCTGCCCCGATGTGCTCTTGGGTGGTGGATTCACAGGAGAAGGACCTCCCAGTCCAATAGGGGAAATGCTGCAGCTTCACAGGACACTGCACAGAAAAAGGAGTGTGACCAAAATCCAGTCTGAGGAGGCCTCAGGGAGACAGAACAGCAGGGCATTCCAAAGAGGTGGAGCCACTCATAGAAGACTTCTAGAAAAAAGGACTCCTCTGAGGGATCAGAGTCCTTGCCTCTATAAGGAGAGCACCTGCCTCTGTTTCCAGCATCTAGGGCCTGCTTCTGCCTCAAGACCCCACTCCAGTATCACCTCCTACATAAAGCCTCCTGTGATTGCCAACCCCCCACTCTAGACTAGAAGGAATTTTACTCTCCTGTGGACTGTCATGTCCTTCATTTGTGACTTCCAAAGGCATTCATCTGTCTATCTGTTAACCAAGTTATTTATGTACATATTTTTATCTAGACATTATCGTCTGTATCGAAAGCTCCTTGAAAACAAAGTCTAATTCTTATTTGTATAATGGGTCCCCATTGCCCAGCACAAACTAGGCACTCAGTAAACACTGTTCAATTAACACTTGTTAAACAGCTACTATATGGCAAGCACAGTGGCCCTGGAACATCAAGATGAATAAAATCCTGGTCCTTGTCCACAAAAAATTTAGACTAGTGATTTGTTGAGGAAATGAGCGGATGGGTGAATGGATGGATGGATGAATGAATGGGTGGATGGATGGGTGAATGGATGGATGGATGGATGGATGGATGGATGGGTGGATGGATGGATAGATGGATGGATGGGTGAATGGATGGATGGATGGATGGATGAATGGATGGATGGATGGGTGGATGGATGAATGGATGGATAGATGGATGGGTGAATGGATGGATGGATGGATGGATGGATGGATGGATGGATGGGAGAATGGATGGATAGATGGATGGATGGGTGAATGGATGGATGGATGAATGAGCGAATGGGTGGATTAGGGATTTGCCAGCCTGCAGTTGGGCCCTTCAGATGTGAAAAGGGATTTCCATATACTTAGGGGGGAAGCATTTAAAAGAAAAGGGAGAGCACAGGGCCTCCAACGGGTTAGGTAAATGCAAACTATGTCTCCCTGTTCCCTGAGCACTAGGAGCTGGCCAGAATCCAATTTGAAGGATCAGGGAGAGATGTGGTGCCTATTATCTCAGCAGTATATTTACCCCAAATAATCCCCTTTGACTAACCAGCCAGCTTCAAACATGTAAATCAAGGTCAGGTTCCACTCCCCTGGACTATTCTAGAAACAGAGGCCAACATGAAGGTTTTTCCTCCTTTATGTAAAATAGGAGACTTTTTATATAAATAAGAAACACCGACACACTCACATAGCCATGTGCCTGTGAGTACAAACACATTTATTCTAAGATGCACATACCCACATGTAATCTATGGCCTGACCTTGCAGTGTAAATCACTGAGTTCAACCAAAGAGACACAGAAACGTGGAGTGCCACTCAGGCTGGCTGCTCCCACACTTCCCTTGCTCAGGGGGCATGGGAAATGCTTTAACCTGCCCCTTGCATCTCAGTGGGCCCCATCCTGCAACCTCCTGGTGGGTGAACCTGAGAAACTCCACCCCTACTTTCAACCCTTAACTCCTCCTCCCCACCCCAGAAACTCAAAAAAAAAGATCCCATCAGCATTTTGCCAGGGAAGGAGAGCAGTCCTGGGAAGAAGTCAAAGCCGCCAAATGTGGCTGCAGAGACTTCCTGTTCAGACATATGGGGCTCAATGAGCCCTAAGACCATGGGACACTAGGGCCGAACAGGTGAAGGATAGAGCCCAGGCTGCTCCTGGAAAAGTCCTCTGCTCAGAAAGCACAAGCCCCTGAGATTAACCCTTTGCTGCTCTGTCTCGGCTTTCCCAAAGGGAGAGTAACCCTGAGCTACCTTGGATCTGCACGAGGGCCCCATGGGTAGGGACTGGTCCTGAGCAAACTATATGCCTTTCTGCCTGCACACCATGAGGCCCCGTGAGCACAGGGCTGGAGAAACTGGAGTCTGAATGAACTCTGTGGTAGTCAAGGGTGGGAGGCGCAGTTGGGTGGCCAAGACAGAGAGTGCATTCTGCATCTGCAGCAAACAGATTTGCGCCAGACTGCAGAGCAGGACCTAGGAAGTCTTTGGAAAAGGAGAGACTGTGCCGCTCCAGGTACTTGGAATTGGTCCAGTATAGAAAAAGGATGTTATCAAAGGCTCTGCCCAGACCCCCACCTCTGACTGTCCCGTCCCTGCTTCTGTAATCAAACAGCTCCCTCCACTGCTGCTCCAGAAGACCTGCTCCACCTCTGCCATTCTCTGCCACTCAGGGATAGCACCACAGACATAACCCCAGGCACCGCTGAGGAGCTGGTGAAGTGAGCAGCTTGTGAAAGCTCCAGGAGAATGACACGCATGCACGCCTCCTTCCCGCAACCTTGGAACAGTTTCCTGAAAGTCTTGTTGGTCCAGTGAGGTTTAGCCCCATGCATGGAATTTCATGAAAACAGGGAGGCCTGGCTAGACACAGAGGATAAGCACTCTCATTAGGTCCATAACTTCTTGCTCTATATTCAGCAGAAACCCCTGGCCTGCCTCTCTCATACCTGTCAAATGCCACCCCCCACCCACCCTGCAGACTTAGGTTCAGTCCAGGATCAGCATTGAAACAGTGCTGCCCCGGGGTGCCCTACAATCAACAGTGTGTTTATAAGTGCTGGCTGCCTCTTGAATCTGTACAACCACCCTGTAGGCAGCCTTCAGCCTCTATACACTGTACTTCTCCCCCAAAAATTCGAGCAACTTAGAAGTAGAGACCTGAAAAATTAGTAGATGACCCCGAGCTGTGTGGACAGATCCTTCAGACCCTCAAGCATCCACCTTCACCTAAATCATCTGGTTATACAGGATTCTAGAGACCTCTCCCCAGGGAACAAAGACCATTGCTCAGAATGAATGACAAAAGCATTTTATTGAAGATTCACCTGCAGATGATAAGAGGGAATGAGAGGAGAGAACGGGACACTGAGTGGTTCTTGTCCTAAGTTTGTAGGGCCAGTTACTGCCAGGTGATGGAGAAGTGGTTTGGTTCTGATGTAGATGGATAATCCAGGATCTGCTGGGAGACGGTGTTGGGCTGGGAAGGGACATACGTGACCCCAGTAATTCTGGAGATGACACTCTTGGTCATTTTCTTCTCTGTCCGTGGGAAGTGAGGGGTCAGCTGACATCCCTCCCATTCCAGGTAGGTCACCAGGCCCAAATCAAGAAGAAGCTACCAAACTCCAAGAGGCAGAATCCCCGTCCCAGCACAGATCACCCTGGGGCAGAGAGAGCCCATGGGATAGTGGAGGGGACACTAGTAAGACGAGCCCCAGAGAGGGAGGATGGAGGCGAAGTGAAGGAAGCATAGACACCAGTGCTGGGCCCAGCTGGGCTCAGGGGGCTGCAGGGACCGCGTCTCCTCTATCGGGAGGATCTCTTGTTCAGGGTGGTGGTAGAGATGATCTTGCTGCTGGAGCTGCCAGAGACACTGCCACCAAACCCAAAGCCACTTCCGGAGCCTGAGCCAAAGCCACTACTCAGGCCGAACCCGGAGCCACTTCCAAATCCTCCACCGATGCCTCCAGTGCTGGTGCTACTGCTGACCACAGCTGCAGGGGAGATGCAAAGGACACAGTTATTCCAACAACAGTGCCAGCAGCCCGGGGTCTCAGCCAAGATCTGGGTGAAGGAACAACTACAGCAGGTGCAGAAGGTACTTACAGATGCTCACAGCACTCGGGCATTCTCCAGACATTCTGTGGGGGAAAGAAAAGACGGTGAGCCTCAGGGAGTGCAGAACTTCATTCAGTTAGCAGGCCTCACTTGCCTCTCTTATCTTTGAGCAGCCTCTGAGTTTGAGGGCGCAGTGTGAGCCTGTGATCCCAGCTGTCCTGGTTTGTAATGCACCAGCACAGCACTGATGCATGCAGCCCAGCAGAAGCACAAACTCATGGCCCTGGACCTCTCCACCCCTCATGTTCACACCCTGCCTACACCCTCACCTGCACTCCTCGCTCTCCAGCAGCTTGCGGTAGGTGGCAATCTCAATGTCCAGGGCCAGCTTCACACTCATGAGCTCCTGGTACTCACGCAGCATCCGTGCCAGCTCCTCCTTGGCCTGCTGCAGGGCAGCCTCCAGCTCTATACGCTTGCTGTGGGCATCTTTAAGGGCATTCTCACCACGCTGCTCTGCATCAGCCACGGATGTCTGCAGAGTCTGGCACTATTGACAAGGGCATTAGATAGGCAGTCAGCAGTTCCCTGCTTTCAAAGCCTCTACACCTGTCCCCTCCCCTGGGCCATCTTTTCTTGGGTTAGGACTAGGACGTCAAGATTCTATGTGTTCTGCCCACTTTCCCTGACACTTACACGTGTCATTCACTCCAGCCATAGCCCACAAATGCCTCCACCAGACTGATTAAATAAAGATTGCCAATAACCAATGAAGAAGAGCCAAGAAACCTATAGACAGGAGCGTTTTGGTGGGCCAACTATGATATTGGTGAAAAGGTCTGGGTGTGGCTTGCACAAAGAGCTATGAATTCCCTGCAACAAGCTCGGGGTCTTCTGGCCCGATGCTTTATCTGCTTGTCCACTCTGGAGATGCCTGCCTAAGGCCCCTGGCCTTGTGCTCCATCTGGAAGGGAGTGACACCCACCTGCTTCTTGATGTTCTCGATCTCTGCCCGCAGCCTCTGGATCACCCTGTTGAGCTCTGCGATTTCACTCTTGGTGTTCTTCAGGTTGTCACCATGTTGGTCAACTGAGACCTGGAGCTGCTGGACCTAATACCCAAGGAGACACAGAGAACTGGGGGTCAGAGGCATTTGGGTAGGGTCCATTCTCAAGTGAACTCAGTGAGAATTGCCACAGGTGGCAAGAATAACACCAAATGTCAAGTAATTTCTAATCAGACCAGGACCAATGATTCCTAGGAGAGTCTGTTCATACCTGACTTCTGTTAGGCTTGAGCTAAAAACTACCTGTTCACAGACATCAAAAGCAGAGCCCAGAGCCAGCCCCATCTCCTGAGAGATCCACACCACCCACCTTGGTCTGGTACAGGGCCTCAGCCTCAGCCTTGCTCCTCTGGGCGATCTCCTCGTACTGGGCGCGGACCTCGGCAATGATGCTGTCCAGGTCCAGGTTGCGGTTGTTGTCCATGGAGAGGACCACGGACGTGTCACTGACATGGGTCTGCATCTGAGACAGCTCCTGCAGGGCAAATGTCTCACATCAGCCCCCCAGGAAAGCCTTCACTGACCTGACAGAGGCTCAGACAGGAGCAGAGATGGCATTCCCAATGTGTAGGAAGGGGAGACATGGGTAAAGTTCTAAGCAGAAATCAAGTGGATATGACAGCTCAGGATGGAAGAGCAATGATTCTAGTCTTTACTGGTCCCCAGGAACCGTAAGCCACTCTGTCGAATGCAGCGAGTGCTGGTGTGTTTCGTCAAACGGAATGGAATGGATCCATTTCACCAGAAAAATGCTAGACAGCAATGAATTCTATTGCAAGCACTCTTTAGATCTAATCAGCCCTTCTGAGACCACATCTGGTTCTAAGAATCTCCCTGTTGAATTTCCCACTTTAAACCTTTCTATGCACAACCTTGATGAGAACCCGCTACCCTAAAATGAGGGAGCTGGAGTCCTCTCAAAGAAGTGTAAATCCCAACTGGCAGCCTCACAGATGGGGGATTCCCTTTTCCTGAATGAAAGGGAGGATGGACCCTCACCGCATCGTAGAGGACCTTCAGGAAGTTGATCTCGTCATTAAGACTGTCCACCTTAGCCTCCAACTCCACCTTGTTCATGTAGGCAGCATCCACATCCTGCAGAGGAGGAAGGAGGATAAGAGATGAGGAGCAGGAATGGCAGTGAGGGAACAGGTGCTAACTGACACCCATGGGTGTTCTCAACAGCATTTAGGAAAGACTACCCAGCAGCATGTGAGCTGGTGGAGACCAGCTATTTTACATATTCTGCCCCTAAAGCCCCCTGAAGACACGGAAGTTAATTATCCAAATAGGCTTTTCTAGCAGTATGGAGGTTTCTCAAAAAACTAAAAATAGAACTACCATTGGATCCAGCAATCCCACTGCTGGAATTCCACTTAAAGGAAAAGAAATCATTGTAACAAAAAGATACCTGCACTCGTGTTTATCACAGCACAATTCACAACGGCAAAGATATGGAATCAACCTGAGTGTCCATCAGCGGACCATTGGATAAAGAAAATGTGGTACATATACACAATAGAATACTATTCAGCCATAAAAAGAGAATGAAATCATGTCTTTTGCAGCAATGTGGATGGAACCAGAGGCCATTATCTTAAGTGAAATAACTCAGGCACAGAAAGACAAATACCACGTGTCCTTGCTTATAAGTGGGAGCTAAATTATGTGTACACATGGACATGGCGCATGGAGTGATCCACCATGGACACCTGAAGGAGACAGGGAGGGGGAATAATGAGAAATTGCTTATTGGATACAATGTATGTTATTCCAGCAATGGATAAAAGCCCTGACTTCACCACAACACAAACTATCCATGTAACAAAATTACGCTTGTACCCACAAATTTGTAAAAATAAACAAAAATTGGCTTTCCATCCAACTTGAATTCCTTAGGACCTGGCTTGGTGACCCGCTTTCTTTGACTGTATAGATCTGGATAGTTCCAAGTGCAGCGGAGATGAGGCAGAGACAGACCAAACCCATGACTTCAGCCAAAGACCACTCCCCAAGGGAAGGCAACTCCCTACCATCCTTCATCTCTTACCTTCTTGAGGACCACAAAGTCATTCTCAGCTGCTGTGCGTTTGTGGATCTCCTCTTCATACCTAGGGGTGGGCACAGGGAGAAAAAGGCAAAAGCCCACCGTGAGCCGGTGGCTCTCAGATCTCTGCTGCTTATTTCAAACATGTCCAAACAAATTTGGAAATATCCAGGCAAATAGTTACATTTCCCATGTTCATACAGATCTTTATTTAACCTACATTCATGGAATATAGGAAGTACCAGTTTAGGCCAGGGTTTATTCAGAGACATGAAAACCAAACTTTAAAGAGACTGTTTTCCGGAGAAAACCCAGCAATGATGTAGTTGATTTAATGTCCGTGGAAGGGCTGTCCTTTTGGCCGTTTGGCAGATTAAATTCTTAGCAGTGTCATCAGCACACTCCATTTCCCTTTGTCTGGTGAATGAGTGAATTGAGAGAGAGGGTTGGTCCTATCCCATAGTGAGTTTAATGAGAGTTACTGTGTATTCAGTGTTCACTCTGTGGCCTGAAATATGCCACATGCTTTCTCTATTTCACTTCATCTCATTTAATTCTCACAACCCATAAAGTAGGAATAGGATTCCCATTTCAGAGATGAATAAAACTGAAGCTCAGAGAGGTTCAGCAACTTACCCAAGGTCACACAGCTAGTAAGTGAAGAATCAGTATGCAAACCAGCTCTATCTGTCTCTACAGCCTGTATTCTTCTGACCATACTATACTGCTTTTCATCTGTTTGGTTTCTGATCTTGCTTATATATGGCAAACCCAAATCCCTGAATCTATCATTAAATTTCTGTTTGGAACAACTTGTGATTACTAGACCTCACCCTATGAAAATATGACTTATGTGGATATAAGAAAACAGACTAGAGGCCCTTCCTAGACCCCCTGGGATGTCTTCAGAGCCTGAGAGATTCTAAGCCACTGGGGAGAGCCCCAGAAGCCTGGGGCAAGGCTGGGCACATGTGTCCGATGGTGTCCTCTCCTTCCTCCCCACGTACTTGGTCTTGAAGTCCTCCACGCTGTCCTGCATGGTCTTCAGCTCAGACTGCAGGCGCCCTTTGTCATTGACCAAGGTATCTAGCTGCTTCCTCAGGACACTGAGGTAGGTCTCAAAGAGGGGCTCAAGGTTTTTGCTGGAGGTGGTGGTCGTCTGCTGCTGGAGCAGGTTCCATTTGGTCTCCAGGACCTTATTCTGTTGCTCTAAGAACCGCACCTGTGTTGAAAAAGGACCCAGCCAACTGATGAGGGCCTGAAGTGTAGCAGGAGGGCCAGCCAAGGGTACCACCAAGCCAATCAATCCGAGGCAACCACACGGCCCAAGAACCGCCCAAGTAGGGCCACCATGTTGCATCTCCAGGGCACCATTCACTCGGGTCAACATGATGGCCCCACTCTCAAGCCCATAACGCCAGAGGAGCCACATGGGTTGTGGAGAACAGAGCACAGCCAGAGCAGCAAGGCCTCACAGTGCAGCAAGAACAACTTCCTAACCACAGGCATCCAAAGCCCCAGAGAAGAACAGTAAACTTTTACGAAATAACAAAATAAAATTAGGAGACACCACACTCTGGAGGCTCTTGCATTAAAGTGACCCTGACCCAAGGCAAATGAAAGATAAAGTCACTAAAGACTTTTTAAATAAGTTTATTTATCGATGGACTTGGTATGTCCCTATGAACCTGTACACAACTGAGTATAGCTATTTAAAACCAGCACCGTATACACAGTGGGAGTCTCACCTAAACTCCATTCTGCAAAAGACTCCCCTGAACTTTCCCTCCCTCTATGAAAAAAATCTAGCCAGACAAATTAAGATAGCAGCTTAGCATGACATTTCCACTTTATGAGCCTCAGAATTAAAAGGAAAGCAGGTAAGGGAGACTGATCCCATTTTGAACCCAAAAGGTAAACCGAGGCAAGATGAGACAAAGATGCATCGAAGACCCCTGAGTTTTTGCTGTCATATCTGTATGTCCTACAGTCACAGTAAAACCTCTTTAAGCCATTAGGGGTTTATTCAAACTAACGAGAAGAGCAAATATGCCCCTCGATCTACTCCAAGATTGTTCATTCTTGCCCCTTACATTGAAGCTACCTGAGACTTTAACGCCTGGTGAGCCAGGGCAAGCTGGGCCCAAGGGCGGCACTCATCACCCAGTCATCAATCTTTGGATGACTCGATTCTCTGGGGCATCACGGCTCCCTATCATCCATCATGCATGACTGTAACTGAGCTTAACGAACTTGAACTTCTAGACCTTGCATAAAAAAGGAAGTTGGGCTACAAAAGAAAAGAGACCTGCCTCCTCCTCTCTTTGAACAGACCCAGCATTGCCCAGAGTCAAGCGAATGAAAAAGGTAAATTTCCAAGGCCCTGGTGAGACCTAGACTCTGACACTGGAGCTAGTCCCTTTTTCATTTGCAAAATCAGCTTGGTTTTCTTCTGTTCCAAGAACAGAAGTGGCAATTGTTAAACAATTAATGGAGCTAACTGCAATATATTCAAAACCAAAATTGAGAAAAAGCAGGGAAATAATGAACCCACTTTATAGCTGGGATGACTAGAGCCAGAAAAGCCAGATGATTTGTCCAGTATCCCACAGCATGTCTAGCGAATTTCAGACATTTAACTGCCTTGAGCGTCTCATCTTCCCACCAGCCATGGGACAAAAAAGGAAGGCTCGGAGTCATGATTCCCCTTCAACAGCTGAAGAATTGGGGCCCGGAGAACTTTAGTGGTCTTCCCAGCACCTGTGGCAGGCTCAGGTCTGAGACACCAGGACTCAGGACCCCTCTCTTCTTTTTTTTTTTTTTTTTTTTTTTTTTTGAGACGGAGATTCACTCTTGTTACCCAGGCTGGAGTGCAATGGCGCGATCTCGGCTCACCGCAACCTCCGCCTCCTGGGTTCAGGCAATTCTCCTGCCTCAGCCTCCTGAGTAGCTGGGATTACAGGCACGCACCACCATGCCCAGCTAATTTTTTGTAGTTTTAGTAGAGACGGGGTTTCACCGTGTTGACCAGGATGGTCTCGATCTCTTGACCTCGTGATCCACCCACCTCGGCCTCCCAAAGTGCTGGGATTACAGGCGTGAGCCACCACGCCCGGCAGGACCCCTCTCTTCTAACTGCCCGTCTCCGGCCGAGGACACAGCTCACCTTGTCGATGAAGGAGGCAAACTTGTTGTTGAGGGTCTTGATCTGTTCACGCTCCTCCGTGCGGACTTTCTGGATCTCAGGGTCAATCTCCACATGGAGTGGGGTCAGCAGGCTCTGATTGATGGTGACCTCCTGAATTCCCCCAGCAGGGCAGACGGGGAAGCCAGGGCCACCCTTACCACTGAAGGAGCCCCCAAATCCACCGCCAAAGCCAGCAGCACCGAAACCAGCTCCAAGGCCACCAGCACCAAAGCCACCAGTGCCGAAGCCACCAGCACCCCCGAAGCAGGCGCCTTGTCGTGACCCAGCCACACTCATGGAGATGCTCTTGTTCCCCCCAAGGTTGTAGAGGCTCCTGCTCCCAAAGCCCCCCGAAGAGCATCGGCCGGCACCTCCAGACACAGAGGCTGAGCTGAAGGCACGTCTCTTGACGCCGCCTACAACGGCCGAGCCACAGCTGAAGCCCCGGGACCCGCCTCGGACACACTGCTGTCTGGCAATCATGGTTGCAGAGAAGAGAGTGAGCTGGGAGCTGTCAGAGAAGCGAGAGGGCCCAGGCTGGTGAATGTTGGAGCCCTCAGCCTGGGTCCCTTTTATCTGCTGGAGCAGCAGGGCTTGGTTGCAGGGGCATAAAGGGAAAAATCTGAAACATCTTTGGGCTTGGCCCTTGGCACAGGCCCATCCTTCCCGCACCTGTTGAGCATGTCACTAAACACACCTACAGAAGTCATCTGGAGGGCACAGGTTACTGGATCCCATCACAATCCCCTCTGGGAGAACCTGAACCGATGCCCCAGGGCCTCCTAATCAGAATCCTCTGGCTGGGCCCAGCCCTCCAGGCCCCCACCCACTGCACCTCCATCTCACCAGCCTCACAGCACCTCCCTCCTCCAGAAAAGACACCCCATCACCCATCCTCTCACCCCACAGAATGTGGAATTAGAAGGCCTGAGTTTGAGCGCACAGCCTGCCACCTCCTAGCCCTGCAAACCTGAGCAAGTCACCCTCTGAGGCCCAGTTGCTTTACCTGTAAATTGAAAGTAATACAAATATTTGCCTTACCACTTCTCAGGTTAGAGTGAGCTAGTGATTGATGGAGTGCTCTGTGAACTGTCAAGAGCCACATGTATATTTGTTATTCTTAGCTTCTTAGCATTCTTATTCCTCCACATGTACTTAGCCCCATAAGAAGGGGAAATGTTCTGTATTCGAGCCTTAGCCTTCCAAACCTGGATCCAGACTCACTTCAACTTGGCCAACAGCTGCTGAGAACCCACCAGGCATGGAGCTAGGTACTAAGGAGGCAGAGATGCAGGGAGGCAAAACCCTCCCCTAAGAAAACCCTGACTGCCTTTCTCAGCCCTGGGTCCGCGTGCTGCCTCGCAGGCCTCCCTTCAGTCTGTGCTTGCACGATTTCGACGGCGTTCTCCAGCGGGGGCCTGGCGGCGTGCGCTCTGCTGCTCCATTTGCTGCCCAGTTGTTTGCTGGGCACGTTCTGTTTTTCTATAATGGTGCAGCATTCAGGGCAGGAGTTCCTAACTTTTTTGGTGCTGGGGATCCCTTTGGCAGAATGATGAAACTTATGGATCCCTTCTCAGAGCAATGTTTTTAAATGCAAAATCCTAGTTTTCAGCCATAAGTTAAATTCTTCCCAGCTGAATGTAACAGATCTGTGTTCAAACCCCACCTATTGCTGCTAACTCGCTGTGCAACCTCGGGCGGGCCATCTAACCACTCTGAACCCATCCGATAGGGTTTGGCTCTGTGTCCCTGCCCAAATCTCAACTTGAATTGTACTCCCATAATTCCCACATGCTGGGGGCAGTTTCCCCCATACTGTTCTCGTGGTAGTGAATAAGTCTCACGAGATCTGATGGTTTAATAAGGGGAAACCCATTTCACTTGTCTCTCATTCTCTCACTTGCTGCCACCATGTAAGAAGTGGCTTTCGCCTTCTGTCATGATTGTGAGGCCTCCCCAGCCACGTGGAACTGTAAGTCCAATAAATCTCTTTCTTTTGTAAATTGCCCAGTCTTGGGTATGTCTTCATTAGCAGCGTGATAATGGACTAATGCACTATTTAATCCATCTTCTCATCTACCAGATGGAAGACCTGCCTCACAAGTAATGAGACAATGTCCCCATGGTGCCTGGCATATAGGGGGTCAGCAGGCATTCATTCTCTTCTTGCCGAGGCTTTGCCATTGCCATTTACAAGGAGAAATCTGTGTCTTTGTTCTTTCTCTTTTCCTCAATTCCTCATAGATGAAATGACCCCAGGTCCTGGATAATCCCACAGACCCAAGCTGCCCCCAGCTGAATGAAAGCTGGCCAGGGAGAGTAAATGGCTCCCTCCATGCACAGAGAGAGGGCAGGAGCCAGTGCTGAGGACAGAGTGGTCAGCAGATCCCACCCCAGACACAGGGCTACAGGGAAGGCCAGGCTGGCTGGGAGCTCAGCCAGCTCCTTCTCCAGCCACTTCCTCCCTTATCCCCATTCCTCCAGCCCCTCTCACCCCTACCTCTGGTCTGTCTCTGCCCGGATGGCCCCTAAGTAAGTGGAGAGGTGGTGGAAGGGCTGTGGCCATAGGGACTGGAGGTCCTGGACTTCATCACCAAAGAATGCCCAGGTCATGGGTCAGTCCACCTGTAGTAGGTGAGCATTCTAGAGCCAGAACCATCTCCTAGAAGGAAGGGTTGGACTTTCACTGATCCTTTCAGCCCAGATTCACCAAGTGCCGACTTTGTGCCCAGCCCTGTGCTGGATGCCTTACATATAATTGATCAACTAGCCTACTTAAAGGCTCTATGCAGTCAGCACCATTGGCCTTGCTTACAGAAGCTCAGAGAAGTAAAGTAGCTACCAGGGTCACACAATAGCACGTGGTAAAGCCAGGATTTAAACTCACATCAGTCTGATCCCAAAGGCTCCATACTCTATGGCCTCTTCCTCACACCGTTCCAGCTGGTATAAAGCCACTCTGTCTAAATTGTGTCACAACCAATCCAGAATGGGCACCCGAATAAACCTGACCGAACTGGCTGTTTGGGTCAAAGGGGCTACCAGGGTCTATCAATTTCCGCTCTTGCTCCTAAGATGGGCATGGCTTGGAAAAAGGGTGGGAGCTACTCCAGGTCTTTGAGGACTGCAGCTGCAGGAGCAGAGGAGACATGTGAGCCTCCCCTTTGGGAAGCTGAGGTCCAATTGACTGGTTTCATCCCCCAGAAGACGTGTCAGGGCCATCAGGATCTCACCCTGAGTCCGGGCCAGAGCTCAGACCCCCAGCTGCCTCGCCTCAGCCTCTGCACCTGCCATTCACTACTTTCTTCTCTGGTAGCCCCTGGCATTTGATAGGGACTATCACAGGTCAGGGTAGGGGCTTTGCCTGAGTACAGCTGAATCCCTGAGATGGCTCACAATGTGCTCGTTGTGTCTTTAACTCCATGGCTGTAACACTCCAACGCTAAGAGAAAATGATGTGGGTTCAGTGTCCCTAGAGTTGTGTTCAGTGCTTAGGACAAAAAGCAAGCCAGGAGTGAAGGGGGTTTTCATGGAAACAATATAAAATATGCAATCAGTCTTATTTTGTGCCTAAGCGGTGCCCAAACCATGGAGCTACAATTGGGGTACTTCTTATAAAGGTGACTTGAGGTGTGCCATCCCTGATACAAGAAGGAAGATAAAGGAAAGGCAGCGGTGCCTCCTGGGTAGAAGAGATTCTCTCTTGGAACTACGTTATATTCTGAACACTAGGTGCTTCCTCCAACAGCCCTGCCAAAGAGGTGTTTTGCTATGTCCAGTTTGGAGCTGCAGACATTGAGGCTCAGAGGGGTATGTAACTTGCCTGAGATCATACAGCCAGGAAGTGGATGAGATGGGAAGTCAAGTCCTATCTGTCTGACTTCAAAGCTTGTGAACTTATAATGTATAAAATGGCAGGTACAATGTTTCATATGAGTGAGTGGCTCACACAGAATCTGCAGGGAAAAAAATACACAGCAACTTACACAGCCCTATAGCTCATGGTGCACCAGGACAGCCGTGGGGTCTGGCCAGCAGGCTGCAAGCTCCACAGATGCGGCTCTGCTCCTTTCTGTCCTTAACCCTCAGCACATGGTCGATTGCTTGGTTGGTGTGGCCCTGTCCTTACAGGTACCCGATAAGGTATGACATTGTCCTGAGGGGCCAGCTCCGTGTCCTCCAATCAACTAAATCCAAACTAATTTCATGACAAATCCTACGATAAACCCAATCCAAACAGGAAGAAAGTTCTAGTCTAGACGCACATTCTGCGTCCTTATTATTAAATCAGAATTGCAAGAAGCTCCCAAAATCTTCAAACTGTAGCCTAAGAAACCAAAGGCAGACATGAGGAAGAACTTATGCAAGAGCACCTTTACACCCTAGAGTGAGAAAGGAAGAGAGATGAGTTTCTTTCCCTGAAAATGGGAAAGACATCTTCATATCTGAGCCGGAGGCAGGCAGCTAGTTGCCTCTACCCAGCAGCCGCAGCTAAAAGCTGGTCCCCTGAGCCTCCCAAGACCCCCACACGCAGATTCTGCTCCTGCCCCCACCCCGTGACCTCTCCTTGTTTGGCAGCTGTTCCCAATCTCATAACAGAGGGATGAGCAGCTGAGAGGGGTGTGGAGCCAGGTGGAGGGAATGTTTGCTCAGAGCTTTCTGGGTGAAGGAGGCAAGCCCTTACACTCAGCCCTGGGATTAAGGGATCCTGAGGGCTTGTCACTCTCAGCTCCAAACCCGCTGTGCGATGTGGGAAAGCTCTTCTACCCTCCCTGGCCAGGCAGGCACCCTCACCTCACTCAGTCACCCAACCTCGGCTGCCCCACAAGGCCTGAGTCATTCTTGGGGAGCCAGAGCCAATATGGGGATCAGAGATTCTGCAGAAAAGGGCCATCAGCATTTTAGGGAGAGGCCAGTGAGGGCAGTGAGAGATGGGCACTCCTGAGAGCCAGGCACTGGGGTCTGTACAGGCATAGGGGTCTGCACAGGCATGGGGGTCTGTACCCAGGGTCTCCTCTTTCTCTGGGCCGGAGATCTGCCCCTGCTGGCCTCCTACCCTGGGCATATGCAGGGAGGGGCTTCCAGCATGTTCTGGCAGCAAAAGCATCCTCACAAACAAAATCATATGCACAGCCCCATGTGTAAACAGATAAGGAGAGATGATCCAATTGGTGCAGAGGAGAAGTCATGATCCTTCTCACCTGCTGACCTCCCCCTGCACCCCTTTAAGCAGCCCTCAGGGTCCTCACTTGGGACCCTAAGCAGCATGTGATTGTTAGTGGGCCGTCCTGCACTGCAATATAATCTTACGGGTTTTTCCATGAAAATTTAAAGTTTCTATTGTTCAGTTTTTGAGTCCTAAATATAATTTTTTTGAGACAGGGTCTCCCTCTGTCACCCAGGCTGGAGTGCTGTGGTGCAATCACAGCTCACTGCAGCCTCGACAGCCTCCGATGATCCTCCCACCTCAGTCTCCCAAGTAGCTGGGACTAGAAGTATGCACTATCACACCCAACTAATTTTTTGTATTTCTTTGTAGAGACAGAGTCTCACCATGTTGCTCAGGCTGGTCTCGAACTCCTAGGCTCAAGCAATCCACCTGCCTCAGCCTCCCAAAGTGCTGGCATTACAGGCATGAGCCACCATGCCTGGCCTATGATCTCAGTAAAAGTGATTTTTGTAACACTGCCATTACGTTACTGCGGCTTTGGATACATTCTTCCCCTTTCTCAGCCTGCTTTTTCACCTATGAAATTAAAAGTTTAGAGTTGATTACATCCAATGCCCCTTCTAGCTCCAGCATCCTCACCTCTCTATTTCTTTATCTATATAAAGCAACATAACCTTCTGGTTAAGAGCTTGGGCTCTGGAACCAGATTGCTTGGATTCCACACCTAGCTTTGCTGCTTACTAGCTGTGTGACCTTAGGCAAGTTACTTAGCCACTCCGTGCCTTATTTTCCTCATAGGCAAAATTAGGATGATAATAATATTTATATCATAGGCTGTTGTGAAGAGAATCAGTGGGTGGAGGGAGTGCTGCTCAGGGCTTTCTGGGTGAGGAAGGCAAACCCTTACATTCAGCCCTGGGATTAAGGAATCCTGAGGGCTTCTGTCACTCTCAGCGCCAAACCCCCTGTGTGGTGTGGGAAAGCGCTCCTGCCCTCCCTGGCCAGGCAGGCACCCTCACCCCGTTCACGTGTATTCCCATTAGCTAGTAGTCCTCAAAGCGCTGTGCCTGGGGTGGGCCATGCCCCATCCACCTGAGAACGGAAGCTAGAGACCACCCAGGCTGGTGAGGCAGAGCTGACCCCAAACCGCTAGGCCTTTGTGTTCCTAAGCTGAAGGTCAGGGTTTGGCTGAAAATCCCTCTGCTGGCCTTCCAGAGCCCTGGAGGAAGTTTTCTTGGGGCTCTTTGGGGCTCCTCTGAGGAGGATGGAGTGACCAGGCTGGAAGATGGCTGTCTACATCCCAGCAGTGGAGCCCTAAGGAGCCCTAAGATAGCCAAGGAAGGGAGAGTGTGGTCACAGCCTCAGGTCGGCACGACTAGTTTGGTAGCAGGGTGGGGAGGGTCTGAGAGGTGCAGGGTTGAGAGGTCAGCCAATTGGGGAATCACTCGGGTACAGGTTGAGGAGTGGAGGCCAGGCTCAGAGTAGAGAACTGTGGAGACGGAGAGGAAGGGAGGTGACTCCAAGAGACGCACGGAGGGAAGAGCAATAAGATTTATCGAGTGATGGAGGCAGGAGTGAGACGGAGGTCGCTTCGGTGCTGACAGGACTGAGGGCTTGAAATCGCAGCCCTGGACACTACTGACCAGCCTCTCACCAGCTGGATGGCTGCAGCATGAGAGGTCACTTTTGTGAGCATTGATCGCCTCACCTGTAAACTGGAGCACCACGTGCCCACGACTGAACCCAGGGCTGCTGTGATGATCGCAGGCGAAGTGATGTATTCGTGAACCACAAAATCCAATTAAATGTGAATTTCTTTTGCTGACTGGGTGTGGGGGCTGAGAGAGACATCACTGAGGCCAAGCGGATAAGCTGGGAATCCAGAAGTCAGGGATTGGGGAAGCGAAGAAGCCTGATTACCATAAAAGCCTCCATAAACCAGATGCCTTACACATGTTCTTATCACAACTCACGTTTACATAGGAAGAAACTGAGGCTCAGAGATGTTGGATAACTTGACCGAGGTCACACAGCTAGTAAGAGGCAGAACTAGGATTTAAACCCAAGTTGCCTAGTTCTGAAGTCTAAGATGTCTAGGTCTCTCCACTGAACAAAGCATGCTGTCTGCCCCCACAGAGTTAGTGGGAGGCTGAACAGGCACCAGGGGGTGGCTGGGTAATAGGCAGCCACTCAGGAGCCAGGTCTGGCCTTGAGCAACTTAGATATTCCCTCTGAGCCTTGGTCTCCTCCTGTGAGCCATGTGCAAGCTCTGGAGTGGCAATGGTATCAAACTAATGTACCTAAGGAAGCATGGTGATTGGGACGTGGTGAGTGTGTGTGATTGTTGCTGTGTCAGCCATCAGACACAATTTCAGTGCCCCAGGCAGAACAGACTGCAGCCACAGACAGCTAGCTGTAGTTGTCCCATTTATTGAGACACAGACAGGGAAGGGGGATGTGGGTAGATTCAGGGAGAGGGTGGGTCTGGTGGGGGACTGGGAAGGTTGAAGGGTCTCTGGGGACCATTCCCAATTTCTCTCTCTCCTAATAGCTTGGGAAATGGAGCCTCCTCTCAGTGGTCAAAGACCACCCCCAAGTCACCCAAGCACATCACTCAAGCTGGCAGCTTTAACCTCCCTCCCAACCTATCGCAGAACCAAGGAGAAAACCTGAGTAGATTTGAGCACTTCCCAAAATGCAAATAGTCTGGTATGAAAGTACCCTGGATCTGAGGTCCCCTGGCTGTTCCTGCTCCTGAGAAGTGGCTAAGAATGGCAGCAGAGGTGGGGTGAGGAGGGCAGGGAGAAGACCGCAGGGGCCCTTGCAGGGCTCAGCAGCTAACACCTCCGGCTGGACGTCTTGACCGTGGTGGTCTTCCGCAGGATGGAGGTGCCCCCAGAGATGGGCCCTCCCTTGATGGTGCTATAGCCCACATTTGTACTGAACCCACCCTTGGTGGCCCCCCCACTGCCACCCAGAGAGATGCCACCTCCAAATCCGGCTGCGCCACCTCCGCGCACAGTGGTGGAGTTCCCAGTCACGGCTGCAAAGCAAAGGGTCTGGATTAGTCTGGGTGGCCATGCCAGGAGAGGGCGGGGGTACACCCAGAAGTCAGTAGGGGGTCAGAACCAAATCAGGCAGCAGAGCCAGGGGACATGGATAGAGAAGCCCAGTACTAGGACCCTCTGAGCCTGTCTCCAGGGGCTCAAATGGAGGAGAGCATGCTTTAGGACAAGGACAGGTTGCATAAACGGAGCAGAATTCTGGGGCCCGGCCAGGGGTGGAGCAAGAAGTGGGCAGTGAATACTCACAAATGCTGACTGCACTGGGACATTCTCCAGACATCCTAGGGGACACAGAAAGGCCAGGAGAGTAGTCAGTGGTCCCTGGTGCCCACATGAAAACCCTCTCCTTCCCTCTGCCTTTACATTGGATCAACTCAGTGAGTCCTGATGACAAGACCAGGAAACATGAGAAGTGTGTGTATAGGGCTGTGCCCAGGTGCAAAAGCCAGTGCTGCAAAGGAGGCAGAGCCACCAGCAGGCTGGCCAACCCCCATCCTCCCCTTTCCTCCCCTCTCTTCCCGTGTGGGCTACGGACAGCATCCCTGCCCCAGCGGAAACAAGCCCACGACCAGACAGAGCTGCCTCGTCTTGGCCCACTTTCTCTCTATTTCATGCCTTCCCTAAGGAGAGAGATGGTGGATTTTTTTCCAAAGCTTCTACTGCTGGTAGAATCTTGTGGTGGAAGAGGAAGTTCCCTTCCTCCTGGGCTGTCAGCCACAATAAGGATTAACCAGACTTGTGCCAACCAAGGAGAGGAGTGGCAGAGGCGGTGGGCACAAGCAGATTTCCCCTGGCATGAGTCAGGAGCTGCTCCCTGGTTCCTTCCTCTCCCTCTTGACCCCAGAGCAGACTCCTCAGGCTCTCCCACAGGGCAGGCCCGAGCAGTGCTCTCCGTCGGGAAGGAGGGGCCACCACCTGCTCTCCTCGCTCTCCAGCAGCTTGCGGTAGGTGGCGATCTCCACATCCAGGGCCAGCTTGACATTCATCAGCTCCTGGTACTCCTTCAGCAGCCGGGCCATGTCCTGCTTGGCCTTCTGCAGGGCGTCCTCCAGCCCCTCCAGCTTGTTCTTGGCATCCTTGAGTGCCATCTCCCCACGCTGCTCCGCTTCCGCAATGGCCGTCTGCAGCTGCTGACACTGCCCAGGGAGGAGAGGTGTTGGAAGCACCCTCTGGTGTCATCTCATTCATCTCTCTGCCCTCAAGCCATGGAGACATCAGCATTCCCACATCCCAGCCCCCAACCAACAGGGAAAGGAAGAAAGGAAAAATATTCATCTGAAGAGATGCTATTACACAAGCAGGATGAAGTAATGCCACTGGGAAAGTCCTTACTGAAGTCTAACCTCAATCCCTCCTGCTGTAGAGCAGCCCAATGCCTCACTTAATAACCAAGTGATTCATTCTAATCTGGGAAAGAACCCACACTCTTTAGCCGTCCTCAAGATGGAGTCAGTGTCAGCATCTGTGACCTGGCCCCTTGAACCCTCTACCTCCTATTCCGACCTCCTGGAGATGAGATGGATCAGTCTCCCTGGAGAAGGTTGTCCCACCTGCTCTACAACTCATATACAGTGTGACATGGGACAAGTCCGTCTCCCCCCGCCCAGTAAAAGGAGCCTGTGGTCAATGGCCCAGCATTCTATTTGTGTCCATCAGGAAAAGAGCAGGCTTGGCCCCTCGGGATGACAATGAGAAGCCCCTGTCAACACCCAGGCTGGACCCTGAAGCCCCCAAGTAGAGGCCAACCTGCTTCTTGGCTGCATCCACCTCCCCCTGCAGCCTCTGGATGGTGCGGGTGAGCTCAGCAATCTCGTTCTTGGTGTCCCGCAGGTTGTCCCCATGCTTCCCAGCCGTCACCTGCAGCTCCTCATACTGGGGACCAAAGAAGTGGCAGTGAGCTTTCAAATGGCCCTGCCCCACCCTCACAGCTGGAGGCCCCATGCAGGTTGAGTGTATCTGGTCCCCCAGACTCCAAGCATCCCAGAGGCCCAGGCGTCTCATGATAGGGGAGGGTCTGATCCGACCCCTGCCCTCACAGCTGGGCCAGCTACGCCTCTCACCTTGGTCTGGTACCAGGCCTCGGCTTCAGCCCGGCTCCTCTGGGCAATCAGCTCATACTGGGCCTTGACCTCGGCGATGATGCTGTCCAGGTCCAGGTTTCGGTTATTGTCCATGGACAGCACCACATTGGTGTCAGACACATGAGTCTGCACTTGGCTCAGCTCCTGAAGAAACAGAGACAGCTGCTATCAGCACCCCTGCTCCAGGCCCCAGGAAGCATCGGGGGTGGAGGACATGGCCCCCAGGTGGCATCAGGAGGCCTGTGCTCTTGTCCATGCTTCAGCCTACAGCAAAGACAACTGCAAAGAAAGGCCTCAGTCTCCCCAGCTGTAAAATGGGGCTTCCTTTTTGTTGTTGTTGTGTTTATTTTCTTATTTTTGTTTTTGAGACAGAGTGTTGCTCTTGTTCCCCAGACTTGGGTGCAGTGGTGCGATCTCTGCTCACTGCAACCTCTACCTCCCCGGTTCAAGCGATTCTCCTGCCTCAGCCTCCTGAGTAGCTGGAATCACAGGCACGTGCCACACCATGCCCAGCTAATTTTTTGTATTTTTAGTAGAGGGGGTTTCATCATGTTGGCCAGGCTGGTCTCAAACTCCTCACCTCAGGTGATCCACCCACCTCGGCCCCCCAAAGTGCAGGGATTACGGGCGTGAGCCACCATGCCCAGCGGGGGCTCCCATTTTTATAGACTTCATTTATTTGTGTGGGTGTGCAGGCTTCCAGAAGATTAGAGAGGGAAAAGGGAATGTGTACTCCCTGCGCTAACACTGGTGCCTGGCACTGTGCTGGCACATTCACTAACCCCTCTAGGTCTCGGAACACCCCATGTGGCAGGCGGGCCCATGGCAGGCTCACAGGGTGCCTTTGTGCAAACTGGGGAAAGACACCCCTTCAGGTGGAAGCAACATGTCCAGTACCAGCCAAGTCACCAACTGCACCACCATCCACAGTGGTCCTGACCAGGGGCAAGTGAGGAACGGGGCTTGGAGAGAAGTGATACATCCAAGGGCACCAGGTCCAGGGCAGAACCCAGCCTGGGACCAATTACACGACAAAGCTTAAGTGGTTTCTTCTAGAGCACGCCGAAAGGATAGACTGTCGTGATGCTCTTGGGCCCTCGTGTTTCTAGAACCACCGTCTTTCACACATAAGCAGGTTTCAAAATGCTGTGAATGGCAGGTTAGGTGATAAGGAGTCAAGGGTCTCTGTTCTGGCTTTGGGACCAGCTGGATCGCTGGGCCAGGACTGTGATGGCTCCCATATGAGGCTCTGCCTCCATCTCCCCCATGGTCCTTCCCATCCTGGGCTGCCAACAAAATGCCCTAAACTCCAGCTCTGACAAATCACTCACCCACTCAGTACTCCTCAGAGGCTCCCTGATAGGTGGAGAACTTTCCCTCTAAAAGCCAACATCTCCCATATTCTGGTCTTGTCTCCGTCCTTTCTGAAGCACTGGCCCTTCATGGCAGCCCAGGTGATTCTAACGGCATAATAATAACAGCCCTTGCTGGCTGAGCACCACTGTGGTTCGGGCTCCGCATTAGGCGCCTGGCAGGTGCTAACTCACTACACACCCTTTTCCCATAGCACAAAGAGATTAAGTAACTTGCCCAGATCACAAGCCAGTAAGTGAGGAGCTCGGTTTCAAAGCCCAGGAGGCTGACAGCAGAAGCTGAGAGGACATAGACTAACATAGAGATAGGCAGGAATAAAGAGAGACGGGGGAAAAAGAAACACCAAAGGCAACACCGATACCCACTCTGATGTGGGTTAGGTTGTTAAAGCAGATTATCTTCTGAAAGGTGGGACGAGGAGGTAGAGATCCCATCAATCCAGTCACTACAACATTTATAGGTTTTGGAAAAGATACGAGTTTTGGAGAGAGACAGGCCTGAGGTCAAGTCCCCGGCCTGACGTGCACTGGCTGTGTAGCAAGGTGGCAGCTAAGCCTCGCGATGCCTCAGTTCCCTCTTCTGTAACACGGCCTGATCATACTGTCTTCCTGCGGTGGTTGTGGGGCTTAAGATCCATGCATGACCCACAGTGTGTGCTGAGTAAAGTGCATTCTTACTTGCTCAGACTTCTCTGAAGGCCACCAGAGGGGTCCCCGAGGCCTATTTGTCACAGGCAAGATCGTGCTGTCACAGCTGCCTTGTCCCCTTTCCCACCAAGATGAACTGTCAACATCATCTTGAAGCATTCTGCCCCTGCCCTCCCCAGCTCAGGGCCTCTCTTCAGCCCCACGCCAGAGCATGGTCCTGAGGAAAATCAACCCGGAGTTTTTAAGACAAGGAGGCAAAAACTCTCCGCTGGACAGCACCAAGAGCGGATGAGTCGACGGGATGGTCTTGCTAGAACAAGGGGATGGAAAGGCGAGGCATGGCCAGGTGCAGTGGCTCACGCCTGTAATCCCAGGATTTTGGAAGGCTGAGGTGGGCTGATCACTTGAGCTCAGGAGTTCAAGACTAGCCTAGGAAAAAGAGCAAACCCTATCTCTACAAAAAATACAAAAATTAGCCAGGCATGGTGACATGCGCCTGTAGTCCCAGCTACTTGGAGGGCCGAGGTGGGAGGATCGCTTGAGCCCAGGAGGTGGAGACTGCAGTGAGCTGTGATTGCACCACTGTCCTCCAGCATGAGTGACAGAATAAGACCCTGTCACACAAAAAAACAAACCAAAAAAAAAAGTTCCCAATGAAAGAGAACTCGTGAAATCGGAGCAGGAAGAGCTCTGTGAATTGCTAAGGTGTGTGTCTCCTTAGACACCAGGGACTCTAAAGGGGAAAGATACTGGAGAGGTCTAGGCAAGGGTAAAGGGAGCCAGCAGGCAGAAGTGGCCACCGGAAGAAAGGCTGGGTTCCACAGACACCCCAGGCCAGAGGGAGGCCATCGCAGAGCCTGCCTTCCTGCCCTGTGAGACACCTAGTGATAGGTGGTTCACCCGCCAGATTGCCGTGGCATCTGGCTTGGCCAAAACCAGACCATGGCTTTGGTTACTGAGAGCCATGCTGGCTCTGTGCCTGACCGAGCTCATGAGGCAGCAAGGGAACAGCTATGCTGGCCTTCATTCTCACCCCACGGAGGCACTGCTGGGCCATGAGGACCTCTGGTGGGAAAGGGCCCTGGCTTAGTCCCTACCTCTCCTTCCCTTGCCTCCTCCTCACCTAACTGCTCACACACACCATGCGGGCACCCACCATCCGCTGGTCACCAAGCACGCTGCTCCTTCACGCCTCTGTGATACTGCACAGGCTGGGCCCCCGGCTGCCAAATCCTTCCTGCTCCTCCTTTAGAAGTCTAGCCCTTCCATCAAGATCCAACTCAGATGCCATCTCGCCCAAAGGCTCCGCAGCCCTCCCAGGAAGGGTCAGCCATGGCCTCCCCATGTGCCTTTGCACCTGCACCTGTCCCCAGCACAGGTCTCATCATTTGATAACTCAGTCCCACAAGAGCTGGAATTTTTGTCTTTGTTGCTATGTGGAAGGTGCTTAGTAAATGTTTGTTAGATAAACAAGGCATAGCAATGGAAAGGAACACTGAATGTGCCAGCCATGTGCCTTAGACCAGAGAAAAGCCAATTCCAGAACATTCAGAGAAGAGGGGGAGAGAGAATAGAACCTAAGAGACCCCAAGGAGGCCCCAGACCATGAATGACCCATCAATGACCCCAGCAAAGTAGAAACTGGGGAAGCACCTCAAAACCAGCATGGCAGCCTCGAACACTTCCCACCAAGCTCCATCCGGAGAGACCATTCAGAGATGCTGGGAGGCAAGCAGTCCAGCCAAGGATAAGCCTGGGAAATGCCAGAGCCAGAGGTTGAAGGCTATGAGACAAACTCTAAGCAGGAAGAACACGGAGGTCCCACTGGGCTGATCCCTACAGAAGATCCAGGAAAGGCCAGTCACTCAGCTGCTTTGTCATTTGCCTCCTTTCCATCAAGAACAAACTGGTCATCAAACTGGAAGGATAGCAGAAATGCTTAAGAGGAAATGAGAACCAAGACAGGGAAGATGAGAGGCCTTGGCCTTGTTGGAGATCACAGGGATCCAGGCCGGAAGAGCGAACACACAGGCTCCAGGGACCGCCAAGGGGAGGAACACCCCCATCATCCTTGAGAAATATGGAGAGCAGGAGACCCCAAAACCCCTAACACAGAAAATGTCCTGATTTTCAAACTGGAGAGATTTGGAATTCTTCAAATAAAGCTGATGTCAACCTCCTCCAGATCCACAGAATGAATTCCTCAATGTGTGTGGGAGGCATGAAGCCATCATGGGTTCCCTAAGGAAAGGTGAAACCAAATGGATTTCATTTTCCTTCCTGATTATAATATTCAACTGCTAAAGGCCTGCCAGAGACAGTATCTCATCAAGACTTTCATAGCATTCTTGAAAGAAGACAGAAAAATGTGGTCCAGGCAACAGCATGGTTAGGTGGATTTTAAAGCAGTTGAGGCACTTTAACCACAAATGATTGGTTAGCGAACTAATAGACCCATGAAAAATCACCCCTGAAGGCCCACAGGACTTTGCTGTGGGCCCTGATTGCCTTAACATGTGTGCCAGTGATTTACACTGAGACGTGATCAAATACCTAGACTGAAAGTTTATCCCATCTGCAGATAACACAAAGCTATGCGCCGCTAATACATTGGATAAAAGGATCAAGTTGCTAGGAGCCCAAACAGCTTCAAGTGTTGGGATGACACCGTAATGGCATTTTTAGGGAAAAAAAGGGGAATGGTTAACATTCCACTCAGTTTCAAAATTCAGCTTCCCAAATACAGGAAGGTGGAGGAGAGTAGATGCATGTCTCATTTGAAAGCATTCATGTGAAAAGTCCAGGAGGGGTTCTAAGAAGCCAACATTATGAAACAACTTCTAAAACAACACATAAACTAGTGCACTATTAGAACGCATCAGTAGAAGTCTGTATCTAGGCCAGGTGCAGTGGGCTCATGCGTGTAATCCCAGCACTTTGGGAGGCTAAGGTGGACGGATCACAAGGTCAGGAGTTTGAGACCAGCCTGGCCAACATGGTGAAACCCCATCTCTACTAAAAATACAAAAATTAGCCAGATGCAGTGGCAGGCACCTGTAATCCACCTACGTGGAAGGCTGAGGCAGGACAATCATGTGAACCCAGGAAGCAGAGGTTGCAGTGAGCCGAGATCATGCCATCACAGTCCAGCCTGGGTGACAGGGCAAGATCCCGTCTCAAGGGAAAAAAAAAAGTCTGTATCTGGAGCCTCCCTCCCCACCCCTCTGCCTTCTGAATACTTCACTAAGAGCCCTGTTTCCTGACCTTCCTCACATGCCACAGATTTTTATCCTCTAATCATCATGACTTCTAAAGGGCTGTCATGTGAAAGGCACATGTCACATGGAAGACAATTGGATATGTGCAGCCCAGAGGGCAAAGTCAAGGGCAGAAGTCATGAGGTCCAAGTCAGTGCTCTAATAAAGTTGTTCACCAATGGCAATGCCTGCCCTAAAAAGTAGTGAGCTCCCTGCCACAGGAAGTATTTGAGTAGAGGTTACATATGGTAGGGATATGTCAGGGATATCATAGAAGGTGTTCATTCACTCTATGAGTGGAAGGTTGACCTTGAGGCCCCACAGACCCTAAGAGTCTATGATTCTGTGGTCAATTCATGTTAAGTTCAACCCCCTCACCCAAGTCTCCAAAGCCCTCTTATCTCCTGGAACCCCTCCTGGACCCTTTAATCTACCCACACCTCACCTCCTACTCCAATCTGGAATCCCAGTCCCTCCTCTCTGCCCATTCCTGCTCCCTCATCCCTTGCTCCATTACAAACTGGGCAGGAAGAGGGCAATATAACAGTGGCAAGAGTCAGACTTTGGAGTTCAAGAGCCAGATTTGAATTCTAATTCTGCTTCTTCCTAGCTATGTGACTATGAGCAAATAACTCTGAGCCCCAGGGTCCTTGACCATAAAATGGAGACAATAACAGTACCTGCATTATGGGGTTGTTAGAAGATTATGTTAAAAGCTTGGACCAGTGCCCAGCCCATCAATACATAGAAGCTAGTATTAATTAACATGTCAAGGTTTTAGGCTGGGTGCAGTGGCTCACGCCTGTAATCCCAGCACTTGGGGAGGCCAAGGGCTCGTGGATCACCTGAGGTCAGGAGTTCAAGACCAGCCTGGCCAACATGGCGAAACTCCATCTCTACTAAAAATACAAAACTTAGTTAGGCATGGTGGCAGGCGCCTATAGTCCCAGCTAGTCGGGAGGCTGAGGCAGGAGAATCGCTTCAACCGGGGAGCGGAGGTTGCAGTGAGCCGAGACTGCACCACTACACTCCAGCCTGGGCCACAGAGCAAAACTCCATCTCAGAAAAAAAAAAGGCGGGGGTCAAGGTTTCATTTCCACCAATGAGGTTGCACTGGTGAATTCATGCCAGACCTCCTCGGGAAACCCCCAGTACCGTTTGTAATGTATCCAAACTCTTCCTGCCCTATGACCATCTCACCATTTCATAGAGTTGCTGCAGGAAGTCAATCTCCTGGGTCAAGGTGCCCATTTTGCCTTGCAGATCCATCTGGCCCATGTACGCCGCATCCACATCCTGGGGACGAGAGAGCAAGGCAGATGCTCAGCCCCCAGGGATGTCACCTCTCCCGGAATCAGCCAAAGACCACCTCCCCCACTCCACCCGGCTCACCTTCTTGAGCACCACAAACTCGTTCTCGGCAGCAGTGCGCTTGTTGATTTCATCCTCATACCTGTCACACACGGGAGATTTATGCCAGGCTTAGCTTGGCTCTGCCTTTCAGGCATGGGACTCACTCAGCTTTACGGGATCCCTGATGGGTCCCTCATTGGTCAAGAACACCTCTGGGGAGCAGTTCTTTAATATAGCCAATCAGTGAAGAAACGTGGGATCTGCCTTTATTGAAACATTCTCTCTCCCCACCCTGTTTTAGGGAAAGAGGCATGGAATTTGAGCAATAATATGGCAATCAAGAGCTGCCATCTCTTTGGATGCGAGCCCTTAGGAGGCTTTATAGGGACAAGGGAAGATGTGTCAACAGTGGCTGACCTTTACCATCACTTTCAACAACACGGTGTCATTCAAAACAGCTAACTCCTCCCCACCCACTCTTGCTGAGATTTTAAGATTTAGAAATTGTCAGTGTCAAGTTACGGGAAAAGTTATTTTTAAATGTGCCTTAAAGTTATAAATATACATATCAGCCAATTATAACATATAAACATTATTTGGAGCTGGAGTCAAACAAGCTGTATTTTTGAAATGTATCACATGTATGGGACCACTGGAAATTCAGAACTGGCTGGATACTTAATGACATTGAGGAATTATTGTTTTAAAATTTTTAGGTGTGATTATGGCACGGTACGTTTTATCGAGTCATGTAGATGAACTACATTCATGTATGCAGATATATGAATGTAACTTGTAAAATATTTGTGAATGAAATGACAAGATGTCTGGGATTTGCTTAAAGACTGCAAGGGAATCAGAACACATAGAAAAGGACAAAGTTAAAAAAAAAAAAAAGACCGCGCAGGAAGAAGGGAAGTGGGGAGGTGTAAAAACGCAACAAGATTGGCTACAAGTGGATGATGATTAAAGCTGGATGACAGGAACGCGGGTTCATTCTACTGTTCTCCCTACTTTAAAGACTTTTTAAAATTACAAACAAACCTGCCAGTTCTCCAGGTGGCAGCAGGTGCCGGATCTGAGCACCTGAGGAAGCCAGCTCTGTGTGCACGTCCCCCACGTGGGCCTGGGACCCCGGGAATGGGGTGGTCCTCTCGGCAGGTTTCCCACTGGCCCCCTACCCCCCACATGGCTCCACCTGGCCTGCTCTCCTCACTTGTTCTTGAAGTCCTCCACGAGGTCCTGCACGTTCCTGAGCTCGGAGTCCAGCCTCCCCCGCTCGCCCTGAAGTCTGTCCAGCATACCCCGCATGTTGCCCAGGTAGGCCTCAAACAGGGGATCCAGGTTGTTCCTGGTGCCACCCAGGTTCTGGCCCTGCTCCTGCAGCAGCGCCCACTTGGTCTCCAGCACCTTATTCTGCTGCTCCAGGAACCGCACCTGAGCCAGAGCAGAGAGGGTAGGCTGATGTCATCCCCCGGCCACCAGAGGGACCAAGCAAGGATGGGGTCCACTGCCACCTCCCCTCCCAGGCCAGGGCATCATGGGGGCAGTGCAGCCGCACCTACACCTTGCTGTGGGGAAGCATTCCTGAGGGGAACAGGGTGCTGGAAATGACAGTCCAATCTGATGGAAAGAACTCTAACAAGTTAATAAGCACAAAAGGCCAGCTCAGTAGCAGTACCAACTTAATAGTGGGTCAACTGGGTTGAATCATTTCTCTCTGGGTCTCCCTTTCTCACTTTTTCTGCGTAAACTGGACTAGATCTATGCTTCCGGCCCTTAATTCTGCATTAAAATCAACTGTTTAAAATGTAAATCAACTGTTTAAAATCACACATTTTGGGAGCCTGAGGCTGGAGGAGTGCTTGCGTTCAGGGGTTCGAGACCAGCCTGGACAGCATATCAACACAGTTAGCCAGGTGCATGGCATGAGGGTATAGTTCTAGCTACTCAGGAGGCTGAGGTGGGAGGATCACTTGAGCCCAGGAGATGGAGGCTGTAGTGAGCTATGATTGTACCACTGTACTCCAGCCTGGGCAACAGAACAAGACCCTGCCTCAAAAAAAAATTGTTTTAAGAAAATTGGTGAATCTGGGAGAAAGTATACATGAGTATGTGTAGTATTCTTGCGACTTTTCTGTAAATTCAGCAATTTTTCCCAAAAAAACACTTTTTTTTAAAATACCAATGTCCAGGCCCTTCCTCTATAGACTCTGAAGGAGGCTTATAGGGTGAGTTGAACCCTCCTATAAGGGGGAGTTCTTGGTCCAGCTAGGGTTCTACGACAATCTCTCAGACCTCCAGCTCCCAGGCTGTGATTCTGCAAGCCTGAGAAAGGTTTTGGCTTGTCTGGCCTCTGGGGACAGTCCCACAGTAAAACCAAAAGTCACTAGGGGAGAGGGTGAGGAGGCAGGCGAGACAGCTTGCTTCACATCCCGTCATCCAGTCTCCCCAGGTCCCACCTCCACAGCACCTGGGCCCCAGTCACGTGGCCCAGGAGCACCATGCAGCAGGTGCACCTGTCATGAGCAGTAACACCTCTTAGCGCCAAGAACCATGGAGTTCGGGGTCCTGCGTCCCAGTCCTGCCTCTGCCTCAATCACCTGAGCTCTCTAAACCTCAATTTCTCACCTTGAAAATGGGCACAATATCACCTTCTCTGACTTGTCACAGAAGCCCTGTGGGTACCACAGGAGAAAAGGGATATGCACGTTCTTTGGAAAAACGCAAATCACTGAACCAGAGCTTCCCCATCGTGACCCGCTGCCTTGGTTCAGGACTGACACGGACAATGCCAGCAAAACAGACCAGGAAATGCCAGCACAAGTGCTGCCCCCGTCCATCCGGAGGCAGGGGCAAGACCCAGGCCACACCTATGGGCAGCAGGTCAAACACCACACCCCCAGAGCTTGGTGACCTGGCCACCACCCTCATTGTCCACCCCAAACTGAACTTCTTCACTCAGAGAGGAAAAAAAAGAAGCAAAAGGGAGACTTCCCCTAGGACCTACTCCCACACAATAGTGTTCTTATCACGTCTTGCCCTTAGGCCTCCTCCAAGCCTGAAAAAATGGAACAAACAGGGCTCCATGCCCTTGGCCTTGAACAACTCTTTCAACTCCTGAGCCACTGTTTCCCGGTTGTAAAATGGCAAAAGGCAATGCAGGCCACCCAGCTAAGAAGAGAAATGAGGACGACCCATTTTTTGATGATGAGGTAAGGCTACTGTATAATCAATCATAGTAATCATGGTGGTAGGACAGGCTCCGACACAGGCAAGGTGGGCTTGGCAAACAGGACTCATGAGTAGACTGGAGACTCCCCCTGCACAGGCCCAGTGAACACCTGAAGGCCGCCTCCAGCTGCCCACATCTTGGCACCCCAGGCTCAGACGGGGAGAGCTCCAGAGCTCCATCAACCCCCACCCTAGTGCAAGTGGGCTACAGCAGCCCCAGCCCAGCCCACCCTCTCTTAGAGGCCCCCCTTCTGCCCCAAGGGCCCCCACCTCCTTCCCGCTTGGCCCACCTTGTCAATGAAGGAGGCGAACTTGTTGTTGAGGGTCTTGATCTGTTCGCGCTCCTGAGTGCGCACCCGCTGGATCTCGGGGTCGATCTCCACATGGAGGGGGGTCAGCAGGCTCTGGTTGACAGTGACCTCCTGGATCCCCCCAGGAGGACAGGCAGGCCCGAATGTCTGCCTGCCAGTCCCCAGTCCCGTAAATGCCCTGCTGCCAAAGC
Source organism: Cebus imitator (assembly GCF_001604975.1). Lineage (NCBI taxonomy): Eukaryota > Metazoa > Chordata > Mammalia > Primates > Cebidae > Cebus > Cebus imitator. The sequence goes on from NW_016107600.1 coordinate 439,656, forward strand.
CGAAGCCTCCCAGAGCCCTCCCTGCGGAGGCCCCTCCGGCCACACTAACAGAGATGCTCTTGTGGCCCCCCAAGTTATAGAGGCTCCGGCTGCCAAAGCCACCTGTACTGGGGCCACAATGGGCCCCGCCACCACTGCCACTGCTCCGGGACACCGTCACCGAGCTAAAGCTGGTTCGAGTCCCAGCCCCAGCCCCTCCACTGGCAGAGTTGGAGCTGAAGCCCCCTTTGGTGGAGTATGTTTGCCGAGACACGGAGGATCTCATAGCTGCAGAGGGGCTGGAGGGCAGGCCGAGAGGGTAGGAAGGGAATGCCGTGAGCCGCTGGGCCACTGTGGGCTTTTTATCTTTTCCCAATGGGCTGGCTCCCCGGCTCCACTGACACTCCTGCCCCATAGCCCCAGGGGCAGTGGGAGGGGTCCTGTGGGCCGTGGGGAGTGCCCTATCCCCCAACAGGAGGGAGGGGCCCTCCCAGTTGTCACCTGTGCTCCAGAGCTGGGGCTGAGCCGAGACTGTGTGGGGCAGGATGCCACCTTCTCCCTCTGCCCCCAGGCTCTCCTTGGTTGGCACAGGATGACACGGGCTCCCACGGCCACCCCCACCACCCAGTGGCTGACTTGCTCTCCTCCCACCGAGCCCCAGTGGCCGCTGTCAATAGGGCTCTGTTCTACAGGGTTTGTCCCAGGCCCCTGTTGTAAGCCAAGGCTGCAGGGCCCGGGGCTGTGCAGGTGGTAGGGAATGGAACGTTGGGCAATGGGCTGCCAGAGAGAGCGTCCAGGCCTCCTCCTGTCCCACCCTCCAGCCCACGGCCCACCACTCCTCACGGGTCCAGGATGGGGGACACAGGTGACAGGGTGAGAGTGGGGACAGCCTGTGCTCTGTCCTACAGTGGCAGACCCTTCTGGGAGATGAGTCTGTGCTGGCAAAGTGGATTCAAGGACAGAAAGAGGGTCCCTGCCCAACCATGAGGCCTGGGAACTTGATCCAGGATGGGAAAGGCCTGAGGTCCTCTGGCAGGGCCCAGAAGCCTGTGAGCAAAGGACACTCATGGAGGCTGAAGAGAGGCCAGGGGCTATAAGCCACACCTGAGATCCCTGACCCTCTGCCCCTCAGCGGAGTCCCCTCAGAAAGGCCCAGCCGCTTTGGAGGGAGCTGGAGGGGGGTCAAGGACACGGACCACCCTGGGTGGAAACAGGCACAGCTCCAAGAAGCAGGTGTTCCGAAAAAGCCCCAGGAGGCCCACGCTGCAGCCATCACTCCCACCTTCCCCTGCCCCACAGGCAGGAGCCCGCGTGTCTGATTCAGAGGGGCTGGGGAGCACCTTAAATCCCCTCACATGGTTCCCTCGCTTCCTATTCACCTCAGTCTGCTGGGACCAAACACAGCCCCAAGCAAAGAGACGTCAACTGTCAAGGCAGAGGGGTGATTCAGGAGGTGACTTTAGAAACTGGCCCTCCTCACCCCCTTCATCTCGCAGCAAGAAGATAGGCTCAAAGAGAACAGAGACTTGCCCTGAAAAGGAGTAAGGACGGCATTGCTGTGCTCCCCAACCCCACCAGAGGAACAGGGTGACCAGCCAGCTTGTGTCCCCAGGATCCCAACAGGGAGGACGTGGGACTGCCATGGAGAAGGCTTGGCCTCCCTCCTGTGGTCCCCACAGCCCGGGATGGCAGGTGAAGAGACAGCCTGCTCCAGGACCAGAGGGAGCTGTGGGCTCTCCTCCTAGAGCCCCTGGGAGGCTGTAAGTGGCTCCCAGCTGCTTGAAGAAGTTGAACCTGGCTCCCACAAGGAATCAGGGAGAGAGTGCTTGCAGAACTAGTCCCTAATACCTAAGAGATTTTGGAGTTAGGACACCAGCATTTGAGGGGGCCGAGCCGAGAAGTCTCCCGCACCGAGCTGTGTGTCCTGGGGCAACTCGCAACTTCTCTGGGCCCTATTTCCTCTGCTTATAAGCAGGTCCCTCCGTGGAAGCCCTTTGGAAAAGCGATGGCCTGTGACCCCTGGACAAAGCTGCCACTTCCCACTGCCCTTTGTCTCCTTTCCTCAGGCTGAGATCACTTTCTCAGCCTCCCTTATCTCTCCCTGGGCTGCGTGGGAGGGGGAAACAGTCATGAGTGGGCCCTAGCCTCCAGGACGTGGCTGTGGGCCCCTGGGACAGGGGAGGTGTCAGCCCTCTGAGTCACAGTGCAGCCAGGCTGGTGGGAGTGAGAGGCAGTCGGTAAGCACACATCTCACCCCACCCCAGACACTGACAGTCACTCGCGCCAGTCCCTCACACACATTTACCAAGCACACTCTCTGGGCCAGGCTTTGCGCTGGGATCTGGCCAGGCTTTGTGCTGTGCATGGAGCTTCCAGCTGCTGCTTAGAGGCAGCCTCCCTCGCACCCAGGCTCCCAGCCTAGGCCCAGATAGGAGCCTGGGAGGCCACTTTGCCTCCACCAGCCCTTACTCTCCACACTACCTTCAGATAGGACATGCAAGCTCAGACCTTCTTTCTGCAGCCCAGGGAGAAACAGTTTCCTCCCCTCCTGCCCTCCACAGAGAGGAAGATCTGCTGTACACTGCTGGACTCATTACTGGGGGCTCCATCTCTGGAGATTGTCACCTGCCCAGAGTCCCTCCCTGATGGCAGGACACAAAACCAGAGGGGATTGAAGAAGGGAGGGGGAAAGACAGTGGATGCTCCAACCTAGCACCTGCCATGGGCCAGGCTGGGTGCTGAGCAATAGGAAAGTTGTAGGGACCAGGAGCCCCCCAGAGTGTACGGCCTTCTGAGTTCACCCTCATCATTATTGCTGTCAGCACTTACTGAATATGTGCTATGCGGCAGACAGTGGCCTGGGCACCTTCCATGCAATGGCATGTGGCGTCTCCACGCTGGGGATGCGCCATCTGCCTCCCTCCCACTCCATTCTCCACCCTCCTCCCACCCTTTTGGGCTGCTCCCTGGCATTCTGGCTTCCAGCTGGGTTGACCAAAGGTGCCAGCAGGAGATCAGAGAAAGGAGAGAATTTAGTGTTTCTTCCCGGCTCCATCCCTGCTCCCAACCACTTCAGACCACTGTCTGGGGCTGTGGCTGCGTCCCCCATGAGTACAGCTGCTGCCGCTCACGGCTTCTCTTCTTCTTCAGCTCCACATAAGGTGGCCAGCTCATCCTGGTTTTCTCAGGACTGCCTGGCTTCAGCACTGCAAGCTCCCTTGGTCTTGGACAGTCTGAGAGTGTGGACCTGGCTGTAGGGGTGGTAGCAGCTTCCCACCATTGCTGGTCGCTGGCCTCTCCACCCCTGTTCCCTCAGCCCTACCCACACCTCTGTAAGTAATCCTTTCATGAAAGTCAATTTGAGCCTGGTGCAGTGGCTCACACCTGTAATCCCAATACTTTGGGAGGCTGGGGCGGGCAGATCACCTGAGGTCAGGAGTTCAAGACCAGCCTGACCAACATTGGAGAAACCCCATCTTTACTAAAAATACAAAATTAGCCAGGAGCGGTGGCACATGCCTGTAGTCCCAGCTACTCGGGGGGCTGAGGCAGGAAAATCGCCTGAACCCAGGAGACAAAGGTTGTGGTGAGCTGAGGTTTGTCATTGCACTCCAGCCTGGGTAACAAAAGCGAAACTCCATCTCGAAAGTAAATAAATAAAATAAAGTCAATTTAGCTCTCTCAGGTCCTCACTTCCAAGATAACAACGAAAAGAAGGAACAACAGTCACGCCAACAGGGGCCACGGCCACATGCAGACTATCTGCTGCACAAACCCACCTGACACATGCCCGAGGGCAAGGCCATGAAGAAGGTCATCATCTGAAACATGGCAGAGGCCACTGCCATCAGGGACATTGCCAAAGCGAGTGTCTTGGACGTCTGGGTGCTTCCCAAGCTGTGTGTGAAACCACATCACCATGTGAGGTGAGGCACCCACAGCAGGCCAAGTAGGAAGCAGCCACAGGAAGCCCAGAAGGACCCAACACCCATATCCCGATTCAGAACTGCAGTGCTGCCCACAACCTCTGCCTGAGCCCATGTAAGGGGCTGAATCCCCCAGCACTAAAGAAAGACTATCCCCCAGGGAAAAAAGAACACTGAAATTATACTTTTTTTAAAGTCCATTTAATAGAACGACCTTGGATGAATTTAGTTTCCTTCTGGGATCCTAATGGCACAGTCGCCACACAGCCCTGTGAGGTACATATGCTTATTAATCTCTTTTTACAGGTGAGGTAACTGAAGAGGTCAAGCTGCTTGATCAGGGTCGCACCATTAGGACACGGCAGAGCTGGGATTCAAGCCTAGGAGTTGTAGCCGCATCCTCACCAGCTCCTGTCTCCCTCATACAAAGCTGAAAAGCCTTCTTGCATGATTTGGAGGGAGAGATCCATGGAGCTGAGAAAAGGTCTTCCCTCCCCCTCAGCAAGGAGAGGCATAGTGTGACCTCCTGCAGCCCAGGCTATGGAGTTTAGCGCTAAGCAAGGTTCCACTACCTGGGTCTGGAAATTGAGAATAGGGAAAGAGCAACTGCAGGTCCCCACGAGGACGCTGGGGTGAGTAGAAAAGGCGATCCTCCCAGGCCCTCCTGGCACCCCTGGCTTCCTGCAGAGCTTCCTGAAGGAGAGGAAGGAATAGAAGTTTCCAGCCTCATGTTTGGACTTGCCCCAGGATAAGATGAGAGCAAACAGATAAGGCGGTAGGGGCAGAGTTTGAGCCCCAAGACTCCATCAGAGCCCCCAGGCACAGGCTGAGCACATCCTCATCCTGGGTACAGGAATGCCAGGCTAATAGAGAAGATGAGTCCCTGCCCAGAACCAGACAGACACAGAGCCTGGGACAGCAACGGGTGCAGCCAGACTGCCAGGGACAGGAAGGGCCCAGGAGGTTAGACATGGAAATTAGAGTAGGTTCCTAAGAAGAGAAAAAATGGGTGCACAGTCAGGAAGAAGGAGGAACAAGGAGGAAGGTGGCTGCCCCCCGTCAGGACTAGAACCTCTTAAAACAGGCAATTGGCCAGGTGTGGTGGCTCATGCCTGTAATCCCAGCACTTTGGGAGGCTGAGGTGGGCAGATCACCTGAGGTCAGGAGTTCAAGACTAGCCTGGCCAACATGGTGAAACCCCATCTCTACTAAAAATACAAAAAAATTAGCTGGGCGTGGTGGTGGACACCTGTAATCCCAGCTACTCGGGAAACGGAGGCAGGAGAGTCACTTGAACCAGGGAGGCAAAGGTTGCAGTGAGCTGAGATCGTGCCATTGCACTCCAACCTGGGCGACAGAGTGAAACTCTGTCTCAAAAAAAAAAAAAATAAGCAGGCAATTAATGAGGAAGTGAGCTATAAGCGCTAAAACATTAGTGGAGGTGGGGAGATGGAGGGCACCCCAAGGAACACACTGGAGGGCTCAAAGGATCCCTTGATTGTGTGGCTGGTATATGGAGTGAGTGGCCCATAGGACACATTCGGACACAGATTGCCTTCCCAGGAGAGGAGGCTGGGGAGCCACACAGCTTTTGTTTTGCCAGGTGGGGTGTGTAAGCAGTTAGAGCATTCAGAACAACAGGCAGGGAGATTTTATTGAATTTTGCAGCATCCACTGTGGGCTGGCTTGGGCTGTGGGCCGTGGATACAGAGTTGGCCTTGCAGAGCTGGCTGATGGGAGGAGCAGGCCAAATGCATTCAGGAAGGACGTGGCTGCTGGGTCACTCAGTAGGTGATGGATGTCTTCAGACTTGACTCAACTGTCTTCTTCAGGATGGTGTGGCAGCTGGAGCCAGAGCTGGAGCCAGCTGCAGAGCAGGAACCCAAAACAGGGTCCGTCCCAGAGCCCAGGAGGACACTGGAGCCTCCAGTCACGATGCTGGTGCAGCGGGACCCAGAGCTGCCTTTGCTGCCACCGAGTCCACAGGTGCCCCCCAGGCCTCCACCAACTCCTCCAGACACGACAGCACTGCCTCCCACCGAGGCTGCCAAGAAACGCACCGGGTCAGAGCAGGGTCCTCAGCTCCCCAGGGGGATCCCACCCTCAAAGCCCCCTGATACTCACAGATAGTGACCTGGCTGGGACACTCCCCAGACATCCTAGGGGAAAAGGGACAAGAGGAGGATGTGCTAAGAAATACTGCAAAGAATGCATCCCCACAATCTTTTAAGCCCCTCAGAGCAGGTCACCCACCCTCTTAGCAGATAAAATCCAGTCCCCAACTTAAAATCCTTCTCTGCAGAGTTGCTTGCCCTTAGTGACTCACAATGTCAGGAAATCTCTCAGAATGCTCTTCAGCAAGCAGCTCGCTGTGTTGGCTTCCCCTCCTCCTCCCCCACCTCATATTCCCAGGTCCCTCCCAGCCTCCCTCACCTGCACTCCTCGCTCTCCAGCAGCCTGCGGTAGGTGGCGATCTCCACATCCAGGGAAAGCTTCGTGCTCATCAGCTCCTGGTACTCGCGCAGCAGCTGGGCCAAGTTCTTCTTGGCCATCCTCAGAGAGGCCTCCAACTCATCCACCTTGGCCTGAGCATCCTTGAGGGCCAGCTCCCCACGCTGCTCGGCATCAGCGATGGCACCCTGCAGGCTGGCATTCTGGAAGCGGGGTGGGAATGAGCAAGAAATTGGCTGTAAGTTCAACGTAGCCTCCCAAAGCACCCACTGTGGATATCACTTGATGCCTGGGGCTGATCATAATCTCATGAGCTCAAATTTATCCGTGGCTGTCTGTACCAACACCACCCCTGCAACAGGCTCCTCTCATTCTAAGAAAAGGCATTGCTTCCCTCACTTCCTTACCTCCTGCAGTGGGTTGAAGACTATCCCCCAAAACTTTCATGTCCACCCAGGACCCCAGAATGTGATCTTATTGGAAGTAGGCTCTTTACAGATTTAATTAAGGATCTCATGATCATATCGTACCATATTTAGGGTGAGCCCTAAATCCAGTGACTGGTGTCCTTACGAATAGAAGAGGGAACATAGAGACATACAGAGAGAAGAGCTCATCAGAAGAGAGAGGCCGAGATCAGAATGATGCAGCAATAAGACAAGAAATGCCAAGGAGCTCCTGGAGCCTGCAGAAACTAGCAAGACCCAGGGAGGACTCCCGCTGCACCTTGATTTCAGACCCCAAAGCTCTAGGACTGTGAGAGGTTACATTTCTGTTGCTTTAGGCCACCCAATTTGTGGTGATTTGTCATGGCAGCCCAGGGACACTAGTACACCTCCTACACCACCTCCCCAAGTGCTCTTTTCCTATTTCTCCCCACCCCCAACCCTTGGCACTTTACCAGAGCCTCTCCCAGGGTGCTTAGAGCTCTTCCTGTACCATGGATCACTATCTACAAGGCTCCTCCTGAGGGCCACCATGGTTCTTCATTTTTTTCAGGTAGTCCCATTTCAAATACTTTGTCCTGTTGTCAGAGTACATCAAACCATGTGCCTCAATTTTGGGTTTAAAAAATATCATCTCAGCTGGGTGCGGTGGCTCACGCCTGTAATCCTAGCACTTTGGGAGGCCGAGTCGGGTGGATCACGAGGTCAGGAGTTCAAGACCAGCCTGACCAACATGGCAAAACCCCATCTCTACTAAAAATACAAAAATTAGCCAGGCATGGTGGCACATGCCTGTAATCCCAGCTACTCAGGAGGCTGAGGCAGGAGAATTGCTT